>NW_008359996.1:37445-45649 GCF_000622305.1 Nannospalax galili | reverse complement strand
TGTATGAGTGTATTGCCTGCATGTATGTGAGTGCATCCATGATGTGCAATGCTGCGGAGGTCAGAAGAGGGCATCGGATTCCCCTGCAACTGGAGTTAAGGATGGTTTGTAGCCGCCTTGTGGTTGCTGGGAATCGAACCCGGGTCAACCACAAGAGCAGTCAGTGCTCTTAATCTTTGAGCCATCTCTCCAGCCCCCAAAATATTTTTATTAAACAAAATCAAATAGCACATTAACATTAAGTGAAGGAACATATACAATCCCTATAATTTAATATTTTCAAGGGCATTGATACCTGAATCAGCAGTAACCTGCACACATCATAATATTCCTTACACATTGTGGTATATGGTTCATGCTCAGTAACTTTGTTAATTTAATTGGGAATTGTGCCTCAGTGTATTTGGAAATTAAATACATGATAAGTTTGTATTAGATTTCATCATAAAAGCTTAAATATATGAATAAAAACTGGAAATGTAACAATCTCGTGTAAGATCATACTAGTCCTCCCACTAACATACTGCAAAAAGAGTAAGTAAAGAATTCTGTGAAGACCAACTCTGCATTTTGAAGGAACATCAAAAGCTATGAGTAGGGTTCATGAGCAGAACGCAGGAAGAAACTCAGACAGAAGAAGAGAGACACACTTCACAGAACAAAATTTTAAACTTTTGTGCCTCAAATATAAGTCCAAAGTAAACAGAACAATCCTAAACTGAAAAATATCCCTGAAACATTGCTGGAGCCGGTTAAAAATAAGCAAATTAAACTGGTCTTCCATCTCAGAAATAAGGAATATCCTTACTTAGCTGCATGGCCCTCCTCAGTTAAGGAAATACTTCTCTTTACCAAAATGTTTATTAAGAAGCTCCTTAGACAGGGCTCCACTGAGACTGAACTCCTCCTCTCAGTCCCTCTCATATCTGGCTGCCGCCGCCATCACTTCATTGTCAAAAGCCAACCTTGCATTCTGGAATTCAGTGCTAGCGTCTCTATTCAGAACACAAGCTAAATTAATCAATGAATTAATGCATGTATCAACGATTATTCAAATAAGTCAGCAAGCAGCCACAGCCAACTCTAAGTTCTAGGCCAGGTTGGATTGGCTCTCAGGTGACCTTAGCTGAGTGTTCTAGCATTTGATATCTCAGAACCTTTCCTGCTATACCTCTGAGCCCTTGGACTCACCTGCGTAGGGCTTCTGACCCTAACTGGAAATCCTATTTTTCCCTTGGATGGTTGAATAAAGGACTCAAGATAGGTTCCAGACACGACAGGAGGATGAGGTCAAGCATCTGTTACCAACACAGATGGAGACTTAAAGGGAGCAAGCATGTCCTACCCACAACAATGTTGCACCTGCTGAGACAAAGGCAGGGGAGGTATTTAAATCTGTACCTCTGTGCATTATGTATATTTCCCTCTTGTGTTTTCCAACCCTGACTACATCATTTCCCTATGGACTTTGCTCTGAATTGAAAAGCTTATTTTCGTGTATTTGTTCCCAAGACTCCTGATTAAATTTCAGGTAAATCAGACTTGATTCATTGAACTCTGTGAACTCTTCAGCCCTCCAAACATCTATCCTACTTACAGCCTACAACTCTGGCTGAAAGCTTTCTCCAATGCCTAAGATGGATGGTCTTATACTGAATAAGTCTCATGAGTCACCCAAATTCTTGAGTTACTTTTGAATTTACAGCCCCTAATATCTCCAGGAATTTTGTTAATGTCTTCTACAATGGAGTGATCTGTGATCTTTTGATTTCAAACTATGATCACTACAATCTTTGGCTTCAATTGTCCTTTCCAAAAGCAGTTGTAATTTCATAATATTTTGGTGAAGGAAGTGGTGTATTAGAAACACCCAGCACTTTTTATTATTTACACAAAGCAGAAACAGAACTGGTGAATTGGGTGAAGAGACAAGTTTATGGCATGGAAACATGTGGGGTGGCCAGAGTTATCTCTCAAAGTGTTGATGAAATGAAACATTCCAAAATATTCAGAAATTAAAGCAATTCATCACCCTAAAGTAGATATCACTGAAGATATTTAAAGAAACCTTACACAAATATAGAGATGAAAGGACACATTTCATAAGAAATAGATGAAAAAAAGGCAATTAGAAAAGAATCAGACATGTTGAACTCAATAAAGTGTAAATGCCCAAGATTAGTAAGAGAGAAAGAAAAACAGCATTCAAATCAACCAACATAATTATAAGAATGAGTACATATTTCAATAATTACCCTACATAGATGTGGTCTTAACTCTGCAACTAGAAGATGCATTCTGCTGATTGGAGGCAATGAAATATGAAACCAATTGTTTTCTGCAATAAACATATCACACCAGTAAAGACACAAACAGGCTGAAAATAAATGAATGTAATATATACATATATATCAAGTATATGATATGTATGTTGCTCTAGTTTTCTTTGAATTGCAGTGACAAAACACTCTGGCCAATACGAACTTGGGGAGGAAGTGGTTTATTTAACTCACATTTCCTGGGTCACATTGCATCACTGAGAGAACCCATGATAGGAATTCAAGGCAGGAACCTGGAAGCAGGAGCTGAAGCCCAGGCCATGGAGGAACGCTGCTTACTGGTTTGCTCCCTTGGCCCATTCTCAGCCTGCTTTTTAATAGAATACAGAACAACCTGCCCAGGGTGGCACCACCCACAGTGGGCTGGGCCCTCACACATCACTCAAAAATCAAGAAGATGCCCCATAGACATGGCCATAGGCCAGTCCAATGGAAGAAATTCTCCAGTTGTGGCTTCTTCTATCCAGGTGCGTCAAGTTGATAACTAAAGTTATCCAGTACTATACACACACACACACACACACACACACACACACACACACACACACACACATATATATATGGCAGAATATGAAAGTAGTCACAAATAGAGATATGCATATTTGCAAATGTAGATGGAAAATTAAAATTTGTCATAAGACATAAAATAAGCCGTTACTTAATAAACAAAAAGAACAAGAAGTTTTAAAAATTTAAAATATATATACATCAAAGCTTAGCATGCCTAATTTAATAAAAACCACCACTAGATGTACAGGGACATATGGATCCTGATACTGTAGTAGTGAGAGGTTTCAATAACCCACATATGTAGATGGAAAATTAAAATTTGTCATAAGACATAAAATAAGCCGTTACTTAATAAACAAAAAGAACAAGAAGTTTTAAAAATTTAAAATATATATGCATCAAAGCTTAGCATGCCTAATTTAATAAAAACCACCACTAGATGTACAGGGACATATGGATCCTGATACTGTAGTAGTGAGAGGTTTCAATAACCCACATTATTCAACAGACAGATCATCCAGATACTTTTCCCCAAAATTTTGTGGTTAAATTACACCATAGATCAAATGGCCTAAATGCTATTCAAATATCTAAATGTTATTCAAGCCAACAGTTACATAATACATATTATTATTAATGTCCCATGAAAGTTTTTGTAACAGAGATCATAATTTAGGTCACAATTTAAAAACTATACAAAAATACTGAAATAAATTCATCTAGTCATAATGATATAAACCCAGCAATCAAGGAAAACTACAGAAGCTATACAAGCACACTGATACTGAACAATATATTTTAAACAGTTATGAGGACATGCATGAAACTATCTGAGAGACATCACAGGAAGTAATGAAATAAAAATAATAAAATGATAAAAGTAGTCAAAATTAATTAAATGGACACAAAATGAATATTACAAAGAACTAATGAAACAACAATATGGTTGTTTGAAAAGGTAAACAAGCTTCACCAAACTTTAGACAAACTAACAAAAATAAAGATCCTGCTTAATAAAATTAGAGTTGAAAGGGGGAACGCTGCAGAAGATATCAGTGCAATCAGAGGATTGTTAGAGAATTCTCTGAAAAACTGTACTCCAATTAGTTGGGGATAAAATCAGATAAGCACTATATGTATATTTAAGAGAATATATACCAGGCATGGTGGTGCATGCCTTTAATCCCAACATACAGGAAGCAGAGACAGGTGAATCTCTCTGAGACTGAGGCCAGCCTGGTCTGCATATTGAGTTTCAGGACAGCTAGGGCTACAGACAGATCCTGTCTTATAAAGACAAAAATACATAAATAAAATAAGAGAATATAGAAATTTTGAACAGCTCTATAATTGTCAATAAAATTCAAGCTGCAGTAAGAATCTTCCCCAAATAAAAACCCTAAGATTGGATAGATTCACTCATGAACCCTAACAGGTCTTTCAGGAAGAAAAAAATATCAGTGCTCCTCAAACAATCCCATACATTAGAAAGGAACTAGCCACTACTTAACTCATTTTATAAAGCCATGGTTACCTTGACAACAAAACAGGAGGACACAACAGAAAAAGAAAAAAATTGAATTAAAATCCTGATAATAATAGACAAAAAAAGTCCTCAGTAACATCTGTACAAACAGAATTCACTAACACATTACAATAATCACACACAGTAATAAAGTTATTTTCATACTAGAAATGTAAGGATGTTTTAACATAAGAAAATCAATGAATTTAATGCAGAACATAAAAATACTTTGAGGCATACCCCACCCCACTGCAGCACTAGGAGAGGTATGACTAGCCTAGTGAGCAACTAGCTCCTTGGGCCTAGGCCCCTGTGCTCTGCATGAGAGCTCCTGTCCAGGCAGCCTGGAACTGTTCTTTGATTAAAAAAATCAAAGATGAGACTCTGAAGCACAGATCAACTACTTATTTAGACCCAATCAAAAGGACACCAAGTTACATCAACAACAAAAACAGAACCAAATTTCAACTTACCGAAGGCAGGCTAGAATTTTATATAAAACACACAACCAACAAAATAAATTCATATACCCAAGTCACAACACAAAAACATAAATAATATGAAAAACCAAGACAATATGTCCCCACCAAATCCCACCAGGCCTATAGAAGTGTTCTATAATGAGAATGACCCCGAGGAACACCAGGACAGAGAATTTTAAAAGAACAATCATAAACATAATCAAAGAATTCAACAACTTTAAAGAAAAACCATCAGAATTACAGCTGACATTTTAATACAAGCTATAAAAGCCAGAAGAACATGGAGCAAAGTATTCAATGATCATAGATGCCAACCCAGAATACTTTACCCAGCAAAACTGGCTATCATACTAGAAGGGAAAAGAAAAACCTTCAATAATACAAATAGACTGAAAGAATTCATGTCCACAACACCAGCCCTACAGATAATGCTCAAAGTAATACAAAATGCCAAATAAGTTAGTGACCATACCCAAGACGCTGTAGAAATAAAACAAATAAATGTATAATTACAGAAACACACAATAGGACTAAGACCATGAACAGAGAAGAAAATGACAGTGAGCAATACACATCTTTCAATAATAACTTTAAATATCAATGGAGTCAACTCCCCAGCAAAAAGACAGAGTAATTCAATAGATTAAGAAAACAAAATTCATCTTTTTTTGTCTTCAAGAAACTTAACTTACTTTCAAGAATAGGCAGGACCTTAGAGTGAAAGGATGGGAAAAAAGTATTCCAAACTAATGGCACTAAGCAACAATCAGGCATTATACTTCTAATATCTGACAAGATAGACTTCAAATTAAAGTTAATCAGAAGAGATAAAGATGGTCACTTCATTCTAATCAAGGGAACAATCGACCAAGATGACATTACAATCTTGAACATATGTTCACTCTGGTGCATCAAATTTCATAAAAACAACACTACTGAATCTCAAGACACCGATTAATCCCAACTCAGAAATAGTAGGTGACTTTAATAACCCCCTGCCTCCAGGAGATGGGTCAACTGTGTGAAGAATAAACAAGGAAACATCTGAATTAAATGAAATCATACATTAAATGGACATAACAGACATCTACAGAATATTCCACCCAAGCACCAAAGAATACACATTCAACCCAACAGCCCATGGAAGTTTCTCTAAAATAGACCATATACTGGTATACAAAACAAACCACAGTAAATACAAAAAATTAAAACAATTATGTATTCCATCAGACCACAAGCCAGTAAAGCTTAAAACAATAGCAGGGAAGCTCTAGTAATTACACGAATTCCTGGAGATTAAACAACTCACTCCTGAATGAGTGGGTCAAAGAAGTAATTAAGAAAGAAATCAAAGTATTCCTGGAACTTAATGAAAATTAAAATACAGCACAACAAAATCTCTGGGACACATTAAAAGCA
Source organism: Nannospalax galili (assembly GCF_000622305.1). NCBI lineage: Eukaryota > Metazoa > Chordata > Mammalia > Rodentia > Spalacidae > Nannospalax > Nannospalax galili. Next base: position 39,374 of record NW_008359996.1, on the reverse strand, counting down.
TTTCTAAGAGTGAAGTTTATAGCTCTAAGTGTATTTAAAAAAATTAGAAAGAGCACAAATTAATGACTTAATGTTACAACTCAGGAATCAGGTATAGCAAAAACAAACAAACAAAACCCAAACCCAGCAGATGAGAATAAGTAATAAAAATAATAGCAGAAATCCATAAAACAGAAACAAGGAAAACAATACAACAATCACTGAAACTAAGACTTTGTTCTTTGAGAAGATAAACATGGTAGACAGAACCTTAAGCCAGCTAATCAAAAGAAAGAAAGAGCAAACCCAAATCAACAAAATCAGAGAGAAAAAGGGAAGCATCATAACAGACACCAAAAGGATCCAGAACATGATGACAGAATACTTTAAAAGCCTTTACTCTATTCAATTTGAAACTGAACAAAATTGATGAATTTCAAAATTCAATGGAACCACCAATTTAAACCAGGAAGAGATCAACAACGGAAAGAGACCCATAAAAAACAAGGAAATTGACTCAGTAATGCAAAAGCTCCCAACTAAAACAAGCCCAGACGTAGATGGATTCATAGCACAATTTTACAGACTTTTGAAGAAAATCTGCAACCAATGCTACTTAAATTTTTTGAAAAGATAGAAACAGGAGAACTTACAAATACCTCCTTTGAAGCCAGCATTACTCTAATACCAAAACCAGGTAAAGACACCACAAAAAGAAAGCTACAGAGGCCTCTCTCCTACCCACAGGCCTGTCTCCAGGACCAACACAGCTCCTCAGTGCAGTCCCCAGGAGTCTTGGGCCTCTTCCCGCTCCATCTGCCTTTGCATCTCTGGATGGCATGGCCACCAGCTGCCCTAGACCAGCATCTTTTCTGGGCCAGGCTCCCCGGCCAGTCCAACCCCCAAATTCCTGAGGCCAAAATCTTTCCTGGAGGGATTCAGACCTTAGGAGAAAGCCTGAATACATCTGACCCTCATCTGAATTGGGCCTCTGTGGGAACTCCTGAAGACAAAAGCAATCTGGCCACTCCAATATAAAATCAAAAGAGAGAACCAGCAGCTTAGACGAACCAGGCTTTCATGCCCCCAAATTAAACTGCAAAGACACATAAAGTTCACAAAAAGAAGCAGACCCACACTTGAAGGCCTGAGTCTCACACAAGAATCAGAAACTACAAAAGAAATTCACATGTCAAAATCACAGAGAAAAAATAATAACATGAAAAACCAAAATAACATATCCCCACCAAATACCAATAGTCCTCTAGAGGAGTACAATGAGAACGCCCTAGAGAAAATGCAGGACATGACTCTAAAGAACAATTATAAACATGATAAAAGAATTCAGTGAATTTAAAGAACACACAATAAAAGAAATCAAAGAACTGAAGGAAGAAAGGGATAAACTTCTGAATGAATTCAGAAAAGAGTTAGAAATATTGAAGAATACTCAGGCTGAAATGAAGAAGGAAGTGAAACACCCAATAAGCCAATTAGAAATGACAGGAGAAAGCATCACCAATAGGATGAACAAAATGGAAAACAGAGTATCAAGACTGGAAGACAAAGTGGATGAACTAGACCACTCAAGAAAAGATTATGAAAAAATTAAGCAGCACAAGACTTCAACAGAATCATGGAAGAAAATTTCCCAAAATTAAAGAAAGACATGCCCATACAAATACAAGAAACATATAGAACACCAAACAGACAGGACCAGAAAAGAAACTCTCCACGTGCATTATAGTAAAAACACTAAACATATAAAACAGAGACAACACTGAAAGCTGCAAAAGAGAAACAACAAGTCACATATAAAGGAAAACCCATTAGGATCACAGCTGACTTTTCAATGCAAACTATGAAAGCCAGAAGAGCCTGGATCAAGGTATTTCCCATTCAAATACAAGAAGCATACAGAACACCAAACAGACAGGACCAGAACAGACA
>NW_008359996.1:36359-37375 GCF_000622305.1 Nannospalax galili | reverse complement strand
TTATAGTAGAAGGGGAAAGAAAAATCTTCCATGACATAAATAGGCTGAAGGAATTCATGTCCACAAAACCATCCCTTCAGAGAGTTGTGAAAGCAATACAAAGAGCTGAATAAAGGAATGACTGTACCCAAGGGATTGCAGAAAGAAACCCAATGAAGGTATAACTGTGGAAAAGTACAGCTATATCAAGAATGTAAACTGAAATAAAAATGACAGGATTAAATACTCATCTTTCATTAATAATCTTAAATATTAATGGACTGAATTCCCCAGTCAAAAGACACAGTCTATGTGAATGGATTAAGAAACAAAGCCCATCTTTTTGTTGTCTGCAAGAAACTCATCTCACTTTCAAGTACAGACAGTATTTCAAAGTGAAAGGATGGAAAAAAATATTCCAATAAAATGGCACTAAGAAAAAGCTGGCATAGCAATTCTAATATCTGACAAAATAGACTTTAAACTAAAACTAAACAGAAGAGACAAAGAGGGCCACTTCATTTTGATCAAAGGAACAATGAATCAAGAAGACATTACAATCATGAACATATATTCACCAAACTCTGGTGCACCCAACTTCATAAAAATAATACTATAGGACTTTAAGACACATATTAATCCCAACTCATTAACAGTAGGGGACTTCAATACCCCACTGTCTCCATTAGATAGGTCAACAGGGCAGAGAATTAACAGAGACATCCGAATTAAATAATACCATACATCAAATGGGCCTAATAGACATCTACCAAATATTCTACCCAAGCACCAAAGAATATGCTTTCTATTCCGCGCCTCATGGAACTTTCTCCAAAATTGACCATATACTGGGGCACAAAACAAACCTCAACAAATACAAAAAGACTGAAATCCATGCATTCAATCAGACCACAATGCAATAAAGCTTAAAATCAACACCAGAAGAAACCGTAGTAACTACATGAACACATGGAGATTAAACAACAGACCCCTGAATGATGAATGGGTCAAAGGAGAAATTAAGAAAGAAAAGAATT
>NW_008359996.1:35082-36226 GCF_000622305.1 Nannospalax galili | reverse complement strand
CAAATCAACAAAATCAGAGATGAAAGGGGAAACATCACAACAGATACCAAAAAGATCCAGAACATTATAAGGGAATACTTTAAAAACCTATGTGCTACTAAATTTGAAAACCTAAAGGAAATGGAAGAGTATCTAAAGGCATGGGAACACCCAAAACTAAACCAAGAAGAGATTAACAGCATAAACAGACCAATGACACAAAAAGAAATAGAAACAGTAATACAAAACCTCATGACTAAAAAAAGCCCAGGACCAGATGGAATTACAGCAGAATTCTATCTGACATTTAAAGAAGATCTGCATCCAATTCTACTTATTTAAAAAAAATAGAAATGGAGGGAGAACTTCCAAATTTTTCTAGGAAGCCAGCATCACTCTAATACAAAAGCCAGGTAAAGATATAACCAAAAAAAAGAAAGAAAGAAAGAAGGAAAGAAAGAAACCGTATAGACCCATATCCTTAATGCTTAATGACCATAGATGCGAAAGTTCTCAACGAGATACTTGCAAACTGCATACAGACACACATCAAAAAGATAGATCATCCCCCATGATCAAGTTGGCTTTATCCCAAAGATGCAGGGATGGTTCAATATATGTAAGTGAATAAATTTCATAAATCATATAAATGGCCTCAAAGACAAGAACCACATGGTCATCTCAATAGATGCAGAGGCCTTTGACAAAATTCAACATGCATTTATGTTCAAAGTCCTAGAGTGAATTGGACTGAGGGGAACATACCTCAACATAATTAAAGTCATATATAACAAACCCACAGCCAACATCATTCTAAATGGAGAAAAACTGGAAGCAGTCCCATTGAAATCAGGAACCAGACAAGGCTGTCCATATCCCAACTTCTCTTTAACATAGTACTTGAAACTCTTGAAAGAGCAATAAGACAAGAGAAGGAAATTAAAGGAGTAATAATTGGAAAAGAAGAGATCAAATTATCCCCTTTTGCAGATGAATATTCCACCCGAAAACTCCTAGAAATTTAATAATACATATTCAATAAAGTGGCAGGTTACAAAATTAACCTACAAAAGTCAATAGCCTTTCTATATACCAATGACAAGCAGTCAGAGAAAGAGCACAGGGAAACCCTCCCATTCACAATAGCCACAAAAAAAAAATATCT
>NW_008359996.1:33686-34565 GCF_000622305.1 Nannospalax galili | reverse complement strand
TTTGGGAATTCCTGCCGGTTGCTGTTTGTGTCTGTATGGTGTGTGTGTGTGTGTGTGTGTGTGAAATGTGGCAGCAGACAGCTCACCAACAGCAAGAGCTTGCACAGGCTACGGCTGCCTTAGAGAAGGGCAAGTCACCTCTGCATATGGCTAATATGCTGGACCGGTAGTCAATGACGGGTACGACCCTCTCATTTGCATACCAACCTAAGGCAGACCGACAACCATGATGTTGCTGAGTTGATGACGGGTAAGGATGCCAAATGAAAGAGGGCAACCTAAGCCAGGCATGGTCCCTTGGCCTCCCTTGGTTTATTTAAACAAAAAGGGGGGGATGTGGGAAGCGAGCACAGCCGAGCCAGCCAAAGATGGCGCCCTGGCTGGCTGCCAAGCCTCGTGCTGTTTACTTCAACTCTTGGCTGATTGCCAAGGCTCGTGATCCCCGCTTGTTTACTCCAACTCCCTGAAGTATGGTGAGCCCGAACAGGTGCTGCCTGCCTGATGATCTTGCTACGTGGCCAATGAGCTGCACTCTGCCTGCCTGCTGCACGTGTGTGTGCCCTGACTGGTCCTGGCTGGGGGGAGGGCTGTTGGAAATGCTATATAAAGAGCTGGCGTGTGTAATAAGCATCAGCAGCATCATAGTGGGTGAGATAATGAAGAGAATATGAGGGAGAATAAGAGAGAATAAAGGAAGGAAGAGAAAAAGAAGCTTGAACCTCACCTTGGTGTCTGTGTCGTCTTTCCTGGACTCTGCTGGACAGAGTCCCGGCTCACGACAACCAGTGACACATCTGACAGAGGTTTAATAACCAGAATATATAACGAACTCAAAAAACAGAGAACCAAGACAAGAAGCAACCCAATTAAAAGATGGGC
>NW_008359996.1:33247-33533 GCF_000622305.1 Nannospalax galili | reverse complement strand
TGATAACAAATGTTGGAGAGGATGTGGGGAAAGGGGAACACTCATCCACTGCTGGTGGGTCTGCAAACTGTTTCAACCCCTATGGAAAACAGTGTGGAGAACTTTTAAAACCTACATATGAACCTACCATTTGACCCAGTTATATCACTCCTTGGCATATACCCAAAGAACTCATTCTACTTCAGAGACACTTGTACATCCATGTTTGTTGCTGCCCTTTTCACAATAGCTAAGAGATGGAAGCAACCTAAGTGTCCCTCAACTGATGAGTGGTTAACAAAAATGT
>NW_008359996.1:31660-33011 GCF_000622305.1 Nannospalax galili | reverse complement strand
GGAGGGGGGAGGGAAGGGTATACAAGGAATCTAGGGGATAAAGGGAAAGAAGGAGCTCAAGAGAGGTAGGACCATAGGAGAAGGGTATAAGTAAGGGAGAATGGGGGGAAATGGGGGCACCTTAAGTGGGAAAACCACGATGGAGAGGTGAGATGAGAGAGATAAACAATGCCTAGCTAGTTTTAAAAACTAGAGGGAACCATATTACTCCTATACCCTACTGACTATACACAGAAGATCGAGAAATATATGTCTAGGTAAGGTTTATCTGAGAACAACTGGTCTTTGCCCAAGATTTATCTACATGACACACTGTAATTAAAAACACCAGACTGGTGGAACTAACCTTCTTGGGTGTTTAACAGACATATTTTGAGGTCTATAATACTTTTGTCAGAGGGACATAGAGGACACTTTTTGCTCCTTGTCCTCCTAGGTCCACTAGTTCCAGCGGACTATGAGCACCCATCAAAATGTTCTATAATGGTGGTGGGTCACCTGTCCTCTTGATCAAGGAGGCCAAGGAGACCCCAGCAGATGGACTTGAACCAGTGTCCAGTCTATAAAGAGGAGGGTCAACACAGAGGGATAATTTCCTCCATGCTTCCAAGTGAAGCCAACCATGGTCGAGCAGGACCTTTGACTTATCTTCATATAGGCAGAACTGGTAAAAGAAAGGAGCCAGGGGCTCCACCAAAGGTCACGTGACCCCTGAGGAACAGATCCTCAAATGACCGTATGAGTGAAAATAAAATGGTTTGTCTGGTCCAACTGTATGGCCTTAAACACCCAAAAGGAAAGTACAAGTAAAGATTAAAGTCTTAAGAGTCCATATGTATAGTTAAAGGCTACATAGCAAGCAGCAATGAGAGATAGGCGATGCCTTCTTTTGAGCTGTTGGCCAGGGTAAAAAAGGTACTCCCAAATAGTAACCCAGCATTGAACTGGGAAAATGAACAGCAGACCCTAATCTTATCTAAAGGAGTTTTGACAACTGATTGCTGCTAAAAGAGGAAGAGCTGACCCTCCTAAAACGAAGACCTCCAGATAGGCTGCCTAGATTCAACAGAAGGGCAAGTAGTGGGGATTGGCTGGGGTCCAGACAACACAGCAGACATTAGTAGGATATCAGAGTATAAGGTCTCTAGTGGAGGGAGGGAGGCTATGGGAGGGTTCTATCTGGGAAGTGGTTGTAAAAATAAATAAATAAAATTTTAAAATAATAAAAAATTAATTCCTCAAAGCATAAAAATTTGCTCCTTAGTAATTGGTGGATGTGAAAAACTTCACCATTGAAATCTACCTGATGACTTTATATCCATGCTCAGATGCCAAGGAGCTCAGAAAGTAA
>NW_008359996.1:27357-31496 GCF_000622305.1 Nannospalax galili | reverse complement strand
CTTAATGAACATAGATGCAAAAATTCTCAACAAGATACTTGCAAACCGCATACAGATACACATGAAAAAGATCATCCATCATGATCAAGTAGGTGTTATTCCTGAAATGCAGGGATGGTTCAATATATGTAAGTCAATAAACATAATAAATCATATAAATGGACTTGAAGACAAAGATCACATGATTATCTCAATACATGCAGAAAAGGCCTTTGCCAAAATCCAACATGTATTCATATTAAAAATCCTAGAGAGAATTGTACTAGGTGGAAGACACCTTAACATAATTAGGACTATATACAATAAACCCACAACCACTATCATTCTATTCTATTTTCAAAGAGAAAACCTTGAAGCTTTTTCATGAAAATCAAGAAGCAGACAAGGCTGTCACTATCTCCACACCTTTTCAATATAGTGCTTGAAACTATATCAACAGCAATAAGACAAGAGAAGAAAATTAAAGGGGCACTAATTGGAAAAGAAGAGGTCAAATTATCCTTATTTGCAGATCATATGATATTATAAATTAGGGATACCAAAAATTTCACAGGAAAACTTCAAGAAATGATCAAACTTCAGCAAAGTGGCAGGATACAAAATCAGTTTACAAAAGTCAGAAATCTCTCTAAATACAAATAAGCAACCCAAGAAAGAATTAATGAAAACACTCTCATTCACAGCAGCTTCAAAAGAGTAACATATCTAAGAATGAACCTAACCAAACACATTAAAGACCTCTCTACATTGCAAATGTTACATCTTTGAAGAAAGAGATTCAGGAAGACACAAGGAGATGCAAAGACCTTCTGTGCTCATGGATTGGTAGAATAATACTATGAAAATGGCCATTCTACAAAAAGTAATTTATAGATTCAATGTGATGCCAATCAAAATCCCCATAACATTCTTCATAGAATTAGAAAAAAATTCCTTAAATTCATATGGAATCACAAATGACCATAGAGAGCCAAAGAAATCTGCAGCAAAAAGAGCAAAGCTGGGGGAATTAACATACCAGATTTCTAACTATTTTACAGATCTATAGTGCTGGTACTGGTACAAAACAGATGTAGACCAATGGAACAAAATAGAAGAGCCAAACATGAGTGCATGCAAATTTGGCTGTGTGACATTTGACAAAGGTACCAAGAAAACACACGGGACTGAAGACAGAAACCTCAAGAAATGGTGCTGGCAAAACTGGATCTCAAGAAACATGTCTACTTACATACTTACTGCTTGTTTCTTTAAAGGCAACAATGTGATTATTTTCCCATTGACAATAAAAGCATTCATGTGCTACAAGAAAAGGAAGCTTATAATTCAATGTTCACAATAGATTTTAGATCTATGCCCACATAACTTGATTTGTGAAGTGGAAAAAATAAAATCTGTCTATGTTGCTGGGAGTTTTGCTTTTTAATGGATCCTAAGAAATCCTTTGCTGTAGCTTTAGAAGCATGGAAATTTTGGAAAAAAAGATAGCATATATCTCAGGATCTCTGACTGACAACCAAACTGACTGGCTAAACATACTTCCCTGAAAGAGGCAAGAAGGATGTTTACTTCCTTCCCAACAGTTTACTTCTTCGGTCAACAGTGAGGTTGTTGCCAGTTGGCAATAAGAGAGTTTATATCCTAAAAGAAGAGAAGGCTTAAAACTCAGACAGCATTTGTGCTACAGTGAGAGTTATGTCCACAAACCTGGCTTGAGGGGGTGGAATTAGGCACATCAGTTTTAATTTCAGGGACTTTTGATTTTTTATTTGGTCATAAAAACCTCTCTACCTATAGTGAACAAGGCATGATAAATTGAAAGAAAGACTGCATATGGCTCAGACTCTCTGTTAATGACAATCAAGAAACTTGTCAGCCTTACTTCCCTGAAGAAGCTGAAAAGGACACATATTTATGTCCTTTTCAACTCTTTGCTTCTTCAAAGGCAGCGATGTTTCTCTTCTGATTTGCAATGAACAGTTTGTAACAAGAAAAGGCATTCGGGGAATTAATCATACACTGACCTGACCTGTCAAGAAGACTCAAAACATACTCTGGATGTAGAGAAAATTATTCTTTATTATGTGTGGACCCATGCCTGGGCAAAATCTGCACCAGAGAAACTGAGACACAGACTAGAAATATAGGTTTTTATAGGATTTTTCACATCATCTCTTGGCAGTAATCATGTTGGTGGATTTGAGACTTCCAGCACAGAAATATGCATATCACTTAGGTTATTATAGGAAATTTAAACAGTTATCATTTTACTAAGAAGCAGCTATTTCAGGATGGTGTAGGTTGTGACACTTCCCAGTAATATGCCAATGCCAGCAGAATCTTAGCTATTTTAGTAATTAAGAACATCAGCAGGTATTTTCTTAATACCTACTGCAAGAAACAACATTCTTCAAGGTGCTCAAGACTACAGTTTTTGTGGCTGTCTGCCTTGCCTTATCTCAGTCTTAGACAGCTAAGAATGGCCTTTATGAATTGAGTACAAGTCTAAGCTTCTAAAGTCCTGTTGTACATGTATTAACAAATATGCTATTATTGGGAGTACAAAAGGTTCTTGTCAAATACATTTGTTAGAGCTTACTCATCTACCACACAGAACATATAGTTATGCTTAGGTCATAGTTCATTAGTTCCCACTGAAGGAGTTGTAAAGAACCTTATAATTAAGACTGTTTGTACTAGCTGTGAAAGATATGTCCATAAACTTGGTTTGTAGAGTGGAACTCTGAGGATCACTGTTAGTTTTCAAGGACTTTTGATTTTTTGTTTGGTCATAAAGACCTCTTTATTGTTAGTGAACATTGCATGGTGAATTATAAAAGAAGACAACATTGTATCTTGGGCTTTCTTTGACTGGCAGCCAAGAAATTTGCCAAACTTACTTTTCTGAGTGAGCTGAAGAAGGATACACGCTTGCTTCCTTTCCAACTGCATTCTTCTTTCTTAATTTTTGTTTTTATTTTATGTATATGAGTGCATTGCCTGCATATGTAGAAGTATACTGTGTCATGAAATGCCCACAGAGATCAGAAGAAGGCATCGGATTCCCCTGGAACTGTAGCTACAGATGGTTGTTAATCACAATATGGGTTCTGGGAATCAAACCCGGGTCCTCTGCAAGAACAGCCAGTGCTCTGAACCACTGAGCCATCTCTCCAGCCCCCTCAACTGTATTCTTCTTAAAAGGCAACAAAGGGGCTCTTTTCCCAGTGACAATAATAGTGTTTATATGCTACAAGAAAAGGAGGCATACAACTCAGGCAGTATTTTTTCCAGCTGGCTGAGCCCATACTTTAATTGTACACTACATCAAATGAGGAAAATCAGTTTAGGGACTTTTGCTTTTTGAATCAGTACAATTGAGAATCTTGCCAAACATACTTCACTGATTGAGATGAAGATGAATACATGGTTTGTGTCTTCAAAGGAAAGAAAGGACAATGAAACATTGGCAATAAAAGGGTCTATGTGCTACAAGAAAATGGGGAATATAATTCAAACAGTGTTTATGCTAGCTGTGAAAGCTATGTCTACAAACTTGGATTCTGGAGGGATAGTAGAAAAATTTTTAGGTTTCTGGTACTTTTTCTTTTTGTGTTGGTCATGAAGGCATGTAAATTAGAAGACTACCTATATTCCAGGTTCTCTGGAACTCCCCACAAAGAAACCTGAAAAACTTACTTCTCTGAAGGGGATGAAGAAGGATACATGTTTATATCATCCCTAAAATTTGCTTCTTTGAAAGCAAGAATGGGGTTCTTTTCCCTTTGACAATAAAGGTTTTAAGAGGGGCAAGCAGGGTCATTGGACCCTCACCAATGTATCCAGCCACTTTTCCCAGCAACTGTATGTAATTTGCCCTAATCACACATGGTCTCCTGGATTTGGGGAGGCCTAAAGTATACAATCTGGGGAAGGCTAGGAATAGAAGGCTTGACCCATGCTTGGTAAAGGCTTTCCAGTGTGCATACCCTCAGGTTGTTCATATACTTCAGCAACCTCTCAGTTATTTCAGTAAGTAAGCTCAGGAAATTCATTGGTTCCCCAGTAAAACTTTAATCAAACATTGGCTTGACACTAGAACCTTAAAAGGGAATAAGTATTGCTTAGTATCACAAGGA
>NW_008359996.1:26243-27011 GCF_000622305.1 Nannospalax galili | reverse complement strand
TTTATCTGTTTTTTTACACAAGCTTTATCTATATAGCACATGGTAATTAAAAGTACCAGACTGGTGGAACCAACCTTATTGGATGTTTAACAGCCATACTTTGAGGCCTATAGTAATCAGGTCAGAAGGACTTAAAGGACAGTTGTTGCCCCTTGCCCTCCCAGGTCAACTAAGTTCCAGGGGACTATGGAACGTCTCTCAAAATGTCTTGTAACTGTGGTGAGACACCTATCCTCTTGTTCAGGGAGGCCATGGAGACCCCACCAGATGGACTTGAACCAGTATCCAGTCTACAAGAGGAGGGTCAACTCAGAGGAAACATTTCTTCCATGCTTCCAAGTGAAGCCAGCCATGGTTGAGCAGGACCTTTGACTTATCTTCACATAGATGGAACTAGTGAAAGAAAGGAGCCAGGGGCTCTCCCCAAGCCCATGAGACCCCTGAGGAACAGACCCTCAAATGACCTTAAGTGTAAAAATAAACTGATTTGTTTGGGCCAACTGTATGCTTTTAAACACCCAAAAGGAAAGTATAACCAAAGAGTAAAGTGATCAGTATATTTCTTAAAGAGTTCAAGGGATTACATTTCTCAGACATTAGGCTAAGTCTATATAAAAAGTTATTTAGATAATTATTCTCATTGATGATTTTGTTATGAATCAGAAAGTGCTTCTCAGATGTAAGACTTCAAATCTCGGTCTCCAATACTGTAGTGCCCACCTGTAGCTAAGGGAGACAACCTGCTATTGTTCTAAAATGATGGTCAAA
>NW_008359996.1:0-26207 GCF_000622305.1 Nannospalax galili | reverse complement strand
CAAGAAATTCCAATGGACTCTCATATGAACATTTGAAAATTGCCCTGTTCTGACTTTTTTCTAGTTCCCTGTCTGGAATTTGTAATGTTAATTACTCTTGCCTTTACTTCTCCTTCACATCTCCTAGTCATGATCCAAGGACTTTCTTTTCTCCTTAGGGATAAGAGGCAATCTGTGAGTCTTTTAGATAGACCCACTGAATGGGTACTCCAATTGCCTCACCCTACATCCCTGTTCAGCATGGAAGAAGCCAGAGTGGCCTGCATCCTGATTCCCTATGGAGCTGGGTAACCTCTTCAGCAGATGGTGTGATAAAAATAGGAGACAGGAATTGGCTAGGCAGTTAGTGTAAAAACACCCCAAAGAAAAGTAGCAAGCTTCTTGGCTAAAAGTCAGAATGTCCTTAGGCCTCTTAGCAACATACTCCGGTCCAAAGGCCAAAACTGTTAAAAGCACTTGGGAGCTCTTATCTAATCCTTAAAAGATTTTAGGGCTCCCTCTTCAGAGGGGGGAATATTAGAGTATCAAAAAGCCCCGTAAAAAAAGAAGAAAGAGTATACGAAGTTATCAGAAAAAGGTGATGGGAAGATATGGGAGGAGTTGGAGGGGAGGGAGTGGGCATGGATTTGATCAAAACACCTTGTATGCTTCTATCCTGTATGAAATTCTCGAGAAATTATTTAAAAAATACACAGGAGTGTGGCCTAGTAGCCGGGTGGCGGCCATGTTGAGCGCTGTGTGCCACAGGCTTGCCTGGCCACCGCGGGCACCCTGCACTGTCTGGTCGCTCACCTGTAGGTGCCTGCAAGCGCCCAGATCCCAGTCCTATGCCAAGCAGAGCGAGAGGGCCGAGGAGCCACCGCGCACCTTCTACCAGGCGCTTCTGAAGTTCCTGGTGTGTCCGCTCTCCGAGAAGTCACTGAGGCATGAAGCATCAACAAATGAACTGATTAATGAAGAGCTGGGAATCGCCTATCCAATCAGATGGGATTCCCAATATGATACCACAGGCAGCGAGGACAATGCATCAGAAGAAAAATCGGAGAAAGTGGAACAGCACTAGATAAAAGCTTCTTACAACTGAAAAAAACAAAAACAAAAACGCCACAAGACATAGAAATAAGTCAGACAGTACTTTTGCTAGCTGTTATAACTATGTCCACATTAATTGATTTGTGGAATGGAACAAGGAAAGTCAGTTCCAGGTAGAGTCTGAAGTGAAGTTCCTATCCACTTCACTCACTTATGGCCTATAAATATAGATTCATGACTCCAGGAAGTGAGCTACTCAGAAAATGCCTGGAGACTGCAAAACAGAAAAAGTAGCTGGTTCCCACTTTGAGGACCAGAGATTGAAAAACACATCTGACCTAGTCCTCCTTCCCACAGTCTTGAAAAACGTCATATCAGAAAAAACAACTTGCTTTCCCATTCCATCCCTAACAAAACCCTGCCCTTTCCTGACTACTTAAAACCTACTTGGACTCTCCTGTGCATCTGTCTCTATTGCCAAAGGGTCAGGAGACTCCCCTCTCAGAGTAATAAGTCTGCTCTCATCATAGAAGTCTCTCTCTTTCTGTGTTTTCATTCCTTCAATTCTTCCTGCAAACTCAACCCTTTCCTTTCGGTGTGGAAACCTTGGAAAAGTTTGGGGAGGGATCCAGTTCCACTGGACCCCTTCCTTGCCAAGTTCCTTCTGTTTCTTCCTCCTCCTCCTCCTCCTCCTCCTCCCCCTCCCTTCCACCTACTACTTGCCTATTTTCCTCTCGTCTTTATCTTCTTTTTCTCTCACTTCACGAGTACTGGCGCATTCACACCATACACCCCACTCAACCCTTTCCTTTCGGTGTGGAAACCTTGGAAAAGTTTGGGGAGGGATCCAGTTCCACTGGACCCCTTCCTTGCCAAGTTCCTTCTGTTTCTTCCTCCTCCTCCTCCTCCTCCTCTCTCTCTATCTCTCTCTCACCCTTTTTCTCTCATCTTTATTCTCTTTCTCTAGCATTCTGTGAGGCATCATGCCCTCTGAGCTTTCTACAGCCAAACAACTGCTTGTTCATAACCAACAGGGGAATACACTCTAGTGGCACTATTTCTATGAAAGCATGCAAGGATCTGTTCTGGATCCTTTATTGACATCACTAGCAAACTCACTTTTCTCCTTTCTCTATTTTCACCCCCAGCAGTCAAGAGGTGCCATCTTTGCCATTTTTGGAGCCTCACCCAACACCAGACATTGTTCTCTCCAAGAAAGGGAAATAGATAAAGACCCCTGTTGACCTCCCAGTGGTAGCCTGGGACTTCTATTCTATGTCAGATGACCAGGATCCTTCATTCCTCCCAACAGTTCCCTCAAGGACAGTTGAGAAACTGAGGAACTTTGTTCCAGCAGTATTTCCAATCTTTCAGGAAACCCCAAGTAGGAAATATTCCCTAGCAGGCACCTAGATACTGTGCCTTGATGTGTGTCTAGATGGGCAAATAATTCCTCTATTCATTTTACCATAGGCTCCCTTCCTGATCTTCCTACCTGAGACCTGCATACTACCCTGCAAAGAAATGGAACCGGAGGCTGGAGAGATGGCTCAGTGGTTAAGAACATTGGTTGTTCTTGCAGAAGACCCAGGTTCGTATCCCAGCACCCACACGGCAGCTAACAGCTGTTGGTAACTCTAGTCATAGGGGGATCCTACAGCCTCTTCTGACCTCCATGGGCATTGCACGACATGGGTACACTTACCTACATGCAGGCAATACACGCATACACATTAAAAAAAAAAAAGAAGTGGAACCAAGCTAAATGTCCCTCAGCTGACAATTGGATAATGAAAATGTGGTACATTTACACAATGGAGTTCTACTCAGCAGTAAAGAAAAATCGTGAAATTTGTAGGTAAATGGATAGAACTAGAAACAGTTATACCAAGTGAAGTAACACAAACTCAGAAAAACATGTGATGTATGTTCTTTCTCATTTGTGGAGAGGTGAGAGGTGTTGATTTACTAAGGATGTTGAACATTTTTAAAGGTGTTTCTTAACCATTGTTATTTCTTCTTTTCAGAGCTCTCTGTTCAGATCCATAGTCCATTTTTTAATTGGGTCATTTGTTTTCTTGCATCTTTGTTTTTTGAGTTCTGTGTATATTCAGAATATTAATCCTCTATTAGACTTAATAGTTAAGATTTTAACCCCATTTGTAGGCTTCCTCTTTATGAGATTGGTTACTTTCTTTGCTGCACAGAAGCATCTGTATCTTGTAAGGTATTGCCTATGCATTCTTCTAACACTTTTGGCATTTGGAGCTTCACATTGAGATCTTTGGTCCATTTGGAGTTGACTTTTGTGAAGGGAGATAAGTATGGTTCTAATTTCATTCTTCTATACATGAAAATATAGTTTTGCCAGCACAATTTGTTGAAGATTCTGTCTTTTTCCAGTGTGTGTTCTTGGCACCTTTGTCAAATATCAAGTGACTGTAATTTCATGTACTCATGTTTGGGTCTTCTATTTCATTCTGTTGCTTTACAAGTCTGTTTTTGTGCCTGTATCATGCTGTTTTTATGACTATGGCTCTGTTACATAGATTAAGGTCTGGTATAACAATCCCACCAGCTTGCTGTTTGTGCTTAGGATTACTTTAGCTCTCCAGGGTCTTTTGTGATTCCATATGAATTTTAAGATGGATTTTTCTATTTCTGTGAAGAATACGGGGATTTTGATTGGGACTTCACTCAATCTGTAAGTTGTTTTTCATAGGATGATCATTTTCATAATATTAATTCTGCCAGTCCACAAGCATGGGGGATCGTATTATCTCCTTGTGTCTTACATCAATCTCTTTTTCAGAGATGTAAAGTTTTCATTGAAGATGTCTTTACTGAAAGGCATCTTTGGCTAGATTTACCCCTAGAAATTTTTTGAGGCTATTGTGAATGGAAGTGTTTCCCTGAACTCTTTCTCTGATCGCTTGTTATTTGTATGTAAAAAGGCTTCTATTTTTGCAAACTTATCTTGTATCCTGCCACGTTGCTGAAAGTGTTAATTTATAGAAGTTTTCTTGTGGAATTTTTGGAATCTCTTATGTATAACATATGATCTGCAAATTAGGATAATTTGACCTCTTATTTTCCAATTGGTACCCTTTTAATTGCTTTTTCTTGTCTTTTGGTTCTAGCTAGGATATCAAGCACTGTATTGAAAAGGATTGGAGATAGTGGACAGCCTTGTCTGCTTCCTGATTTTAACGAGAATGTTTCAAGTCTTTCTCCATTTATAATAATGTTGGCTGTGAGTTGGCTGTATACAGTCTTGTGCTGAGGTATCGTCCTTCCAGTCCAATTCCTTCTAGGACTTTTATCATGAATGTATGCTGGGTTTGGTCAAAGGCCTTTTCTGTGTCAATTGAGGTGATCATGTGATTTTTGTCTTCAAGTCCATTTATATTATTTATTACATTTATTAACTTACATATATTGAATCATTCCAGTATCTCTGAAATAAAGCTTACTTGATCATGCTGGATGAGCTTTTCAATGTGTGTTTGTATGTGATTTATGAGTATTTTGTTGAGAATTTTTGCATCTATATTCATAGGCATATGGGCCTATAGTTTTCTTTTTTGTTGTGTCTTTGCCTGGATTTGGTATTAGAGTAGTACTGGCTTCATAGAAGGAGTTTGTGAGTTCTCCCTCTGTTTCTGACTGAATAATTTAGGTAGTATTGGTTGTAGATCTTCTCTGAAGGTCTGGTAAAATTCTGCTGTGAATCCATCTGGGCCAGGACTTTTTTTTAAGTCAGAAGCCTTTGCATTACTGTTTCAATTTTCCTTTTTTGTTATGGGTCTGTTTCAGTTGGTGGTCTCTTTTTGGTTTAACTTTAGTGGTTTCAGTGAAATTTGAAATTCATCCATTTCATTTAGAATTTCTAACTTAATAGGTTCTTAATGTATTCCTATATAATGTTCTGGATCTTTTTTATGTTTGTTGTGCTGTTTCCCCTTTCATCTCTGATTTTATTGATTTGGATTTCCTCTTTCATTATTTTGGTTAACTGAGCTAAAATTCTGTCTAACATGTTTATCTTCTCAAAGAGCCAGCTTTTAGATTCATTGACTTTGTATTGATTTGTTTCTATTTAATTGATTTCTACTTTGACTTTTGTTATTTCTTCCCATTTGTTAGGTTTGGGTTTGGGTTTGTTCTTTCCTCTCCAGATTCTTATTTTATACAAGTAAGTCATTTATTTGTGCTCTTTCTTATTTTTTTAAAATTTTATTTATTTTTATGTTATGTGTATGAGTGTTATGCCTGCATGTGTGTAAGTGCACCTGTGCTGTGCAGTGCTTGTGAAGACCAGAAGAGGGCATCAGATCTCCTGGAGCTGAAGTTATGGATGGCTGTTAGTCACAATTAGGGTGCTAGCATTTGAACCTGGTTCTTTTGCTGAGTCATCTCTCCAGCTCATCTTTCTGATTTTTTAATGTAGGCGCTTTGAGCTATAAACTTAGGACTTCTTTTAGTGTGTCCCAGAGGTTTTGTTTTATTATATTATAGTTTTCATTTAGTTCCAGAAATACTTTTATTACTTGTGATGGCTAATCCTGGGTGTCAACTTGACTGGATCTGGGATTAACTGAAATGAGAGAGACCTTCTTGATTGGCTCATCAAACACCCATGCTCTAAAATGTGGGCTTTACCTTCTGATGGCAGCCCATATAAAAGGCCATGGCAAAAGGGAGATCCTGCTTTTTGTGCCCCTTGCCTCTCTCACTAGTGAGTTCATCTTGCTGCTGTGACCCACTTCTTGGGATTCCAAAGTAGACTGAGGACTATCAGATCTCTTGAAAATTTGTTAGGCCTTCAGCACCAGTTTGGGAATACTGAGACATCCAGCCTCATGGACTGAGCAACTACCGGGCTGTCAGCCTCTCCAGTGTGGTGCAGCCATTGTTGGACTACTCAGACTCTATCCTGTAAGATAATCTGATAAATATATATGGATTTATCATATATATGACAAATATATAGCTACAGATATATACTCATTCTACCAGTTCTGTTTCTTTAGAGAACCCTAATACATTTTTTAATTTATTTTTTACCTATTCATCATTTAGGAGTATGTTGTTTAGTTTCCATGAGTTCCTGTAGTTACTAAGGCTTCTTTTTTGTTGATGTTAATTTTTGTTGTGTTGTGGTCTTATGGAATGCATAGACTTATTTTGAAATTTTTTATTTGTTGAAGTTTATTTTGTGCCACAATATGTAATCTATTTTAGAAAAACTTCCATGGGGTGCTGAGTAGAATGTGCATTCTTTGGTGCTTGGGTAGAATGTTCTGTAAATATCTTGTCCTAGTTTGTTCTTCATTGCTGTGACAAAATACTCTGACCAATACCAACTTGGGGAGGAAAGGGTTTATTTGTCTTACATCTCCCAGGTCACAGTTCATCAGGGAGCCCAAGGTAGGAACTCAGGACAGGAACGTGGAGGCAGGAGCTGGAGCACAGGCCATGGAGGAACACTGCTTACTGGCTTGCTCCCTTGGCCCCTGCTCAACCTGCTTTCTTATACAACACAGGCCCACCTGCCCAGGGGTGGCACCACCCACAGTGGGCTGGGCCCTCCCACATCACTCATCAAGAAGATGCCCTTCAGACATGGCCACAGGCCAGTCCAATAGAGGAAATTTCCCGATTGAGGCTCCCTCAACCCAGGTGCGTCAAGTTGACGCTAAAGCTATCCAGCACAATTGACCCCTTGTCAACCTGACACACTAACACATCACTATTAAACCATAAGCTTTCCAATTCTTGTCCTCAAGCTATGATGTTAACAATATTATCACAACATAAGACAGTACAGCCTTAAAAACCCCACAGTCCTTAAAAAAATCCAACACTTAAAAGTCCATAGTCTCTTTTAAAAGTCTCAACTGTGGGTGGGCTTCTGTAAAATCCAAAACAAGTACTGTCTTATTTCAAAGGGAAGAATCAGGCACACCTAAGCAAAACCAAAGTCCAGCAAAGTAGCTCAAGGCTGGACATCTGGGATTCACTCACCATCTTCTGGCTCCAAAGGGTACTGGCAGCTCCACTGCTCTGACTCTGCAGTCCACAGCACACTCAGCTCATCTTGTAGAGCCAGGCCAGCTCCATTTCACACCTGCTGCTGTCCTTGGTGGTTGTCCCATGGTCCCGGCATCTCAAAAAAACTGGGGTCGCCACTGAAACTGAGGCTACACCTTCACCAATGGCCTCTTCTTGCCTCTTGGGGTGCAAAGCCTCCGTTTCTCTCCATGACCCCTTCAGTCCTGGGGTCTTCACTGCAACTGAAGCTGCACTTTCACCTATGGCCTTTCCTGGCCTCTCAGAGTGCCAAGCCTCAGCTGCTCTCTATTACCCCTTCAGGCTTTCAACACCAGAACCATGCAGAAGACTCTTACATATTACCAAGTCCTGCTTCTAGCTTGAAATAGAGGTGCCAGTCCCCTCTGTGTACTGACCCTGAGGAAATACCTCCCAGAAGACTCCACCACAGTGATGCTGGTCTCTTGTTACTTACAGCTGATTTTTCAGCCCCAGCTAACCAGCATCAATTGTTCCAGTAAAGCAAAGGTTTTGCTTCAGGTTCTGGTCTCTTCTTAATCACAGCTAATTCTTCAGCCCCAGCTGACTAGAACCCAGAGTCTCAATCTAAAATCTCACACAAACAGCCCTGATGGTCTCCACTTCCCTTTGAAGTTTCACAAGCTAGGTCTCCATGTCTACAACTCTTTCAGCATAACTGTTCCAAGCTCCACTGCAACAAACTCTGAGCACACAATGGCTTTTCCAGCCCAAAGTTCCAAACGCTTCCATAGTCCTCCCCAAAACACAAAGGTCAGGTCTGTCAGAGCAATATCCCACTCTCTGGTACCAATCTCTGTCCTAGTTTGTTCTTCATTACTGTGACAAAATACTCTGACCAATACCAACTTGAGGGGGAAAGGGTTTATTTGTCTTACATCTCCCAAGTCGCAGTTCATCAGGGAGCCCAAGGTAGGAACTCAGGGCAGGAACCTGGAGGCAGGAGCTGGAGCGCAGGCCATGGAGGAACACTGCTTACTGGCTTGTTCCCTTGGCCGCTGCTCAGCCTGCTTTCTTATGCAACACAGGCCCACCTGCCCAGGGGTGGTACTACCCACAGTGGGCTGGGCCCTCCGATATCACTCATCAAGAAGATGCCCTTCAGACATGGCCACAGGCCAGTCCAATAGACGCAATTTCCTGATTGAGGCTCCCTCAACCCAGGTGTGTCAAGTTGACACTAAAGCTATCCAGCACATATCTGTTAGGTCCATTTGATGTATGATATCATTTAATTTAGATATTTCATTTGTTCTTTGTACAGTTGACATGTCTGTTGAAGCGAGTGGGGTATTGCAGTTACCCACTATTACTAGTTTTGGTTAATTTGTGTATTGAAGTGCACTAGTACTCTTTTTATGACATTAGGTACAGCAGAGTTTGGTGCGTATATGTTCTTCTTGGCCGATTGTTCTTTTCATCAGAATGAACCAACCTTCTCTATCTCTTCTGATTAATTTAATTTGAAGGTTTTTTGTCATATATTAGAATTACAATGTCTGCTTGTTTCTTGGTGCCATTTACTTGGAATATTCTTTTCCATCCTTTCACCTTAAGGTAGTATCTATCCTTAAAGTTGAGATAAGTTTCTTAAAGACAACAAAAAGATGGATATTGTTTCTTAATCCATTCAACTACTCTGTGACTTTTGAGTTGGGAGTTGAACCCATTGATTTTTAAAATTATTACTGAAAGATGTGTATTGATGACTGTCATTTTAATTTCTTTTTGTGTTTTTGGTCTAGTTTTGTGTTTCTATATCTTTATTTGTTTCCTTTATGTTGCCTCTTTGGCATGGTCTTTCCTTTCCTCAGTCTTTCATATTGCTTTGAGTATTCTTTGTAGGGCTGGTTTTGTGGATATGAATTCTTTCAGCCTATTTGTAGCTTGAAAGATTTTTCTTTCCTCTTTGAGTATGACAGACAGTTTTGCTGGGTGAGTATTCTAATACTTTGCTCTAGGCTCTTTTTTCTTTTTTTGGTCTTTTTGAGACAGGGTCTCCCTGTAGCCCCAGCTCTCCTGGAACTCACTATGCAGACCAGGCTGGCCTTGAACTCAAAGAGATCCACCTGCCTCTGCCTCCCGAGTGCTGGGATTAAAGGCGTGTGCCACCATGCCCAGCTCTTCTTGTTTTTGTAGTTTGCATTGAACCGTCAGCTGTAATTCTGATGGGCTTTTCTTTATA
The DNA here is from genome assembly GCF_000622305.1 of Nannospalax galili. NCBI lineage: Eukaryota > Metazoa > Chordata > Mammalia > Rodentia > Spalacidae > Nannospalax > Nannospalax galili. The sequence goes on along the minus strand of NW_008359996.1, from coordinate 16,897 downwards.
TGTATCTTATTGTTTTTCTCTTGAAGCTCTCAATATTCTATCTTTTTTTGTACATTTGGTGTTTTTACTATGATATGCCACAGGGAGTTTCTGTTCTGATCCTATATATTTGGTGTTTTGTATGCTTCTTGTATCTAGTATAATCCTGCTAAAGATCTGGTCAGTTCCATTGACCTGAGAATCTTCTCTTTCCTGTATGCCTATAATGCATAAATTTTGACTCACATGGTGAGAAGTCCAATTCTTCAACTTTATTCATTTCATTCATTCTGTTTGTGAGGCTTTTTCCCATTGTTTCAAACTGGCTTTTGGAGTCTTTCAATTCCATCTGAGTTTTCTTCAATATTTCTATTTCTTTCATGAATTCACTTTTCAAATCCTCCGTTGTCTTTGTCATTTAATTCTGCTTGTATTTTCTTTGGTTTCAGTCAGGTGTTTATCCCTATCTTCTTTTCTTCTTTGAGTTGTTTGTTTGTATGCTCTTTAAAGTCATTGAATTCTTTGATCATGTTTATGATTGTTCTTTTAAATTCTGTATCCTGGGTTTCCTCTAGATAATTCTCATTGTAGAGCACCTCTATATGACTGGTGAGGTTTGATAGGGGTGTATTATTTTTCTTTTTCATATTATTTCTGTTTTTTTTTTCATTGTTGTCTGGCACATGGATTTCTTTTGTTGGTTGTGTTTGATATGCAACTCAGGCCTGCCTTTGTTAGGGGCAGGTTTGATTCTGCTTACATTGTTTCTATAGCTCAGTTGCTTTCTGATCAGCTGTGAATAGTTAGTACGTTTCAGCTTCAGGTTCCTGCTTTTGACGTTTTTTTATTGGAGGGGTTCTATGGATCCAGTTAGGCTACTCAGGAGTTCTCCAGGGGGGCAATAGAGCCCAAGTTGAGATGATGAGGATCAGCTAGGCTGATTCTAACTAGCTAAGCAGAGAAGGTCTGAGCCCTGGAGCTGAGAAACTGTCTGGTCCCAAAGTAGAAACTATGTCTGATTCTGGTGCTCTCTGGTAGTGGCATAGGATAGAGACCTAGGCCCAAGGTGGATCAATGGGGACAGGGTCCATTTATTGTATCTTAACTTTCACCCTCACACCTGATGAAATGGGTTGTACCTGGCAATCAGCTATTCAACATGTGGATGTCCTCCATCAGCAAAACCAGCACAACTATCCAGCTGGACATAAGATCCCATTCGGAATTTTCGGCCAAAAAAGAAAATCTTTATATATTTAGAAGGCACAATATGATCTCCTGCCCCCTGGCTAGCATATAAAAACACCCCTAGTCAGGTTAATTATGACAAAATTTGGAAAATCACCCAGGATCCCAATGAAAATCCTTGTCTTTCCATGACCTACCTTACAGAGGCAATTATCAAATACACGCTTCTAGATCCTACTTCTCCTGAAGGCCAACTCTTTTTTTTAATGTTCAATTTATTTCTCAATCAACTGCTGATATTAAAAAAACTCCAAAAAGTTAAACTCAGTTCTCAACTTCCCTAACAAAAGCTTCTTAACCCGGCCTGTAAGGTCTTTAACTATAGGGAGGAAGAATCCAAATTGGAAAAGGAGAAACATCTTAAACTTAAATGCCAACTTTTGTCATCTACCATGAACCTCCAACATAAGACAGGTCAACCTTTCAAGTCATATTGCCAGCCCTCCCAAATGCCTCCTGGAGACTGTGGTATGACAGGACACTGTGCAAAAGCATGCCTTAATGTCAGGCCTTCTCCCATATCTCTCCCACTTGCAGAGAATGGGAACATTGGAAAATGGACTGTCCCTAGGGGAAATGCCACTCCCCGGGGGGGGGGGTTGTTCACCGACTCCCAAGTCCCACAAAACTACTGCAAATCATGTAATAAAAAAGCCTGTGTTCATCAGTCCCTGAAATTCTTGGCAAGTCCCATGAACACAGAATAAATGGAATGGTGTCTGGTAGGCAAATTTCCTTCCTGTTGACACTGGAGCATCTCTCTCATTACTCCCAGAATTTCTCAGGACCCCTCCTCCCTGCCCCTACCACCATTATGCAGGTAGAGGGAACCATGAAAAAATCCAAAATACCCTTCCATTATACTACACCTTTGGAAAACTAACATTCATTATTCATTCATAATCCTTCCCTCTCCCAACCTGCTCCTGGGAAAGGCCCGCCTACAAAAATTCAGAGCATCCGTTTTTCTCTACCCTCCAACCCAGACTGCCTCACAATTTTTATTCTTTAGGACCATCCATTCACTGACAAGCCACCCACCATTAACTACCCTTTTGTCACAAGTCAACCCACTTATATGAGACACCAACAATCCATCCATCACTAATCACTATACTCCCATACTTCTGGTCCTAAAAGAACCCCATACATATATCTCCATTCCACAATACCCATTATCCCCTGAGGGTTTACAAGGACTTAAACCAATAATAAGCCAGATTTTAGCTTCTAAACATATTATTCCTATCCATTTCCCTCATAATACCCCAATGCTGCCAGTAAAAAGTCCGATGGCCTTTTCAGGCTCACCCAGGATTTAAGAAAAGTCAATACTGTCATTTTCCCCACTCACTCCTAACTCCTGTGTTCTGCTATGTCTCATATCTCCAAATACCACTCACCTCACAATCATTGATCTAAAAGATGCCTTCTTCACAATTCTGCTTCACATAGACCCTGACATTCATTTCTCTCAGCAACCAACCTAGACTGTTCAACCTGGGACTTTCAGGATACAACCTACTTTTTAAAACAATTATTTATTTAATAACCACATGATTAGAAGAAGCATTTAATTACAGCATTAACATATTTAATAACAATTTCCAGAGCAAAGCTACATCTCCTTCAGTATTGGCTGTAAATTTTAGGTTCACAGATCTGGTCAAAACCATTAACCTGAAATTCTTCTCTTTCCTCTATGCCTATGATATACAGATTTGGTCTTTTCATGGTGTCCTACATCTCTTACATATTCCATTCCTATGTTTTTAAACTTTTTTTCAGAATCTTTGCTTGAGTGATCCAAGTCTTCAACTTTATGCTCCAGTGTTAAAATTCTCTTTTCCATTTCATTCATTCTATCAGTGAGGCTTTTTCCTGTTGTTTCAAATTGGCTTATTGAGTTTTGCACTTCCTTCTTCATTCCAGCCTGAGTTTTCTTCAATGTTTCCATTTTGTGAATTCATTCAGAAGTTTGTCCCTATCTTCTTTTAGCTCCTTGATTTGTTTGTTCATGTGTTCTTTGAATTCATTGAATTCCTTAATCGTGCTTATTATTGTTCTTTTAAATTTTGTGTCCTTGGTTATCTCTGGGGGGGGGTTCTCCTTGTAGAACTCATCTACAGGATTGGTGGAGTTTGGTGGGAACTTAATGTTTTGGTGTTTCATATTATTATTTTTCTGTTGTGATTTTGGCATGTGAATGTCTTTTGTTGTTTGTGATTCTGGTATGAAACTCAAGCCTTCTTTTGTTGAGTTGAATTCTGCTTCTGTTTGTGGTTTTGGTGTGCCTTGGTTGTTTTCTTATTGGATGTGTAAAACGGATTGGTCTAAGTTTCAGGTTCTCTCAGATTTTATTTTGGAGGGATCTGATGGCTTTAGATCAGCAATTCAGGGGCTCCCACAGAGGTCCAAATCAGGTTCCAGTGAGATACACTCAGGTGTCCTTCTAACAAATGGTTAGACTCCTCTTAGTGGGTACTCACAGCACAATTTGGGACATGTACTACGATTTTGCAGTCCTCAAACAGTCTGCTGGGCTCTCAGCTCCTACACCAGGCGGAGTCTAGATCTGGCACTCTCAAGCTGTCTGCTGAGTTTTTAGCCCCTATACGAGGTGGAGGCTAGATCAGGCACTCCCAGGCTGTCTGCTAAAGTCCCAGCCCCTACAGTACTGTAGGGTAGAGTGGTCCACCCGTGGAACATGGTATGGGCCTCATGTAATCCCAATTAGGGGATTGGGTACAGCATGATTTGGGGAAGCTCAGCACCACTTGGTGTCCAGATCCAGGTGTTCTCAGTTGCTCTGCTGAGGTCTTGGGCCCCATCCTACTGTAAAGCAGAGAGGTCTACCCCTAGAGGACATAGGAGGACACACATGTAATGCCAATTAGAGGGTTAGGAATGGAATGATTTGGGCAGCTCACCACCAAGCAGAGTCCAGATACAGGCACTCTCAGGCAGTATGTTGAGTTCGCAGCCCTACACCAGGTGGAGGCCAAATCAGGCACTCAGGCTGTCTGCTGAGGTCTTAGCCCCTATCCTGCTGTATGACAGAGAAGGCTACCTCTGAGCATGTGGGAGGGGATCTACATAATCTCAATTAAGGTGTTGGGTATTGCACAATTTGGGGAAGCTTACTATCACTGGGAGGCTGGGCCCAGGCACTCTCAGGTGGTCTGCTGAGGTCTCAGGACCTACCCTACTGTAGGGAAGAGAGGTCTACCCCTAAGGATGTGGGAAGGCCCTCACATAATCACAACTTGGGGCTTGGGTATGGCACAATTTGGGGAAGCTTACCACCACTCAGAGTCCGGATCCAGGTGCTCTCAGTTGGTCTTTATGGGGAAATTTTTTGGAGACAGTCTCACTATATAGTCCCAACTGGCCTGGAACTCATATGTCAACCATCTCAGCCTAGCCTCCATTTCACAGCAATCTGTCTGCCTCTGCCTCCCAAGTCTTCAGAATAAAAATATGTACCACCATACCCAGTACCAAGACAGTTGATATTGTAGCTCATTGAGATCTTAGATGGTTAAAATTGATGATTACTTTTCTTTTCTGATAGTGTACATAGCACCTGCTAGTTGTATGAAAGCTAGTCAGTAGAGATGAAACTTTGAGGTCAGTACAAGGTTGATTTCTCCATGTTCTGTGATTCATGTATTAATGTCTAGCAATAGTGTCTTTTAAAAAAATAATAGTGTCTTGTTGTCAAATTCTGGGGGGTAACGAAGAACAATAGGAATAGCTAGTATTCTTTGAGGGCGTGTGGGACATCCCTGGTCAACATTTCCAAGAGGGAGTCCATTCTTTGCGTTGAGCTCTTTATTTGCAAGTCTTTGGTGACTGGTAGGGGAACTGTCCACCTGCTATCATTAATTACATTTAAACTATTTATATATGTATACGCATATATTTCAGAAAGCTTCCCCAGTATTCGGTTTCTATATTGCTTTTTCTAAAGGATTTCAACATTAGTTATTCCCCTCTACACTACCCCTCTCCCATTTAGCCTTTCCTGTTCTGTTAGTTCTCTTTTCCCTTTTATTCTGCATCCATCTCCAGTCCCAGGAAGACATCCCCCAACTTTGGCCCCTTACTAGTTTTCTGACCTCTATGGATTTTCCAATGATAAAAACATATCCAAACAGTAAAAGCTAGCATCCTCATATGAGAGAGAATATGTGACATTTGCTTTTCAAACTCTTGGTTATTTCACTCAGGATGCTTGTTTCTACTTCTATCCATTTACCTGCCAATTTAATAAATTTGTTTTTCTTAACACCTAAAAATTCTGTAAATGTACTGCATTTTCTTTATCTATGTAAAGAACTGAAAAACTAAACATAAAAAAACGATCCACTTAAAAATTGGGACAAGGAACTAAACAGAGAGCTCTCAAAAGATGAAATGAAATGGGTAGTTTTTTTTAAAAAAAATTCAGCATCTTCCACATCAAGAAATGCAAAGTAAAATGACTTTGAGAGTAGGGGCCTGCACTTCCTTGTCCCATCACCTCTTCTTGTGTACCTGCTTGTCTGAGGTTGCATGAATGTGCCTGACTCAGCCTCTGGGAGTGAGTTCACCAAATCCCATTATCAGCATGATTTGGAACCATCTGCAGTTCCTTCAACTTCTCAAAGGCTCAGACTTCCGGGCTGGCTAGTCAGGGCTTGCACATCCCTTTCCCATCACCTCTCCATGGACATTGTCCCTATCCCTCTGAGGCTACTGAAGTGTGCCTACCTAGCCAGGTCACTTAACCCTTCTGCCGAGCTCTCGAGTAGCCTGCCTGGATCCTTTTGTTCCCTCCAATATAAAACCAAAAGAGAGAACCTGAAGTCTAGACTAAGTAACTTTTTATACCCAATCAGAAAGCAGCCAAGCTACATCAATAATACGAACAGAATCAAACTTCAAGAAAGGCAGACTTGAGTTTCATACCAGAATCACAAATAGCAAAAGAAATTTACATGGCACAGCAATAATGAAATAATAATAACATGAAAAATTAAAATACTATATCCCCAGCAAACACTACCAGTTCTATAGAAGAGTTCTACAGTCAGAACTTCCTAGAGGTAACCCAGGAGAGAGAATGTAAAAGAACAGTATTAAACATATTCAAAATATTAAAATAACTTAAGGAATACACAAACAACTCAAAGAATTAAAAGAGGATAATGGATAAACTTCTGACTGAACTCATGAAAGAGATAAATATTGAAAAAAACTCAGGCTGAAATATAGAATCATGTAAAAAACTCAACAAACCAATTTGAAAGAACTGGAGACAGCCTCAACCAACAGAATAAATGAAATGGAAAACAGAATATCAAAACTGGATGATAAAATTGAAGAATTGGACCATGCAAAGAATATGAACAAAATTTTAAAAAATGAATGGAATATGGAGGAAATGTGGGACACAGGAAGAGGCCAAATTTAAATATTATAGGCATAGAGGAAGGAAATTAATTCCCAGTAAATGGCATTGACCAGATCTTCAACAAGATGATAGAAGGAAATTTCCCTAAATTAAGGAAAGACATACCCTTACAGGTACAAATAGCACATAGAACATCAAATAGACAGAACCAGAAAGGAAGCTCCCCATGGCCTATCATAGTAAAAACCCTAAATGTACAGAACAAAGAGAGAATACAAAAAGCTACATGATAAAACCAGATAGAAACCCCATCAGAATTACAACTGACTTTTCAATGCAAAATATGAAAACCAGAAAAGCTTGGACCAAGGTATACCAAGTTCTAAGTGATCATAGCTGCCAAACCAGAATACTTTACACAGCAAAACTGTCAATTATAGTTTGACAGGGAAAGAAAAATCTTCAATGACATGAATAGACAGAAAGAATTCATGTCCATGAAACAAATAGAATACTCAAAGCAATACAAAAGACTGAAAAAAATGAACTTCGATGCTCAAGAAGCAACAGAAAGATAATAAATGAAGGTATAATTGTGGAAACACAAAATTGAATGAATAATTCAAACAGAAATTAAAATGGTAATAACCAATGCATATTTTTCAATAATAACATTAAATATCAATTGCCTCAATGCCCCAGTCAAAAGACACTGGCTAGATCAATGGATAAAGAAACAAAATCCATCACTTTGTTGTCTGCAAGAAACTCATCTCACCTTGAAGGGCAGACACTACCTTAGAGTCATAGGATGGGAAAAAAGTATTCCAAGCAAATGGCACTGAGAAACAAGCAGGTATCACACTTCTAATATCTGAAAAGACAGTCTTCAAGTGAAAATTAATCAATTTTAGCATCACTTCATTCTGATTAAAGGAACAACTGACCAAGAAGACATTACAATCATGAACATGTGTGCACCAAACACTAGTGCACCCAATTTCATAAAAACAGGCCTTTGAGACACAGATTAACCCCAACTCAGTAAAAGTAGGGGACTTCAATATCCCACTGTCTCCATTAGACAGGTCAACTGGATAGATAATAAAGAGAAAGACATCTGAATTAAATGATACCATATATCAAACGGACCTAACAGACACCTGCCAAATATTCCACCCAAGCATCAAATTATACATTTTCAATTCAGCAGCCCATAGAAGTGTCTCTAAAATTTACCACCTCACCATTTGTTGAGAAGCCTCAACAAATACAAAAAAATTGAAACAATTCCATGCACTCTTCTGACCACAATGCAATAAAGCTTAAGAGCAACAGCAAAAGAAACTCTAGTAACTACATGAACTTATGGAAATTAAATAACACACTCCTGAATGAAGAATGGGTCAAAAAAGAAATTAAGAAAGAAATAAAACTATACCTGGAACTAAATGAAAATGATCATACAACACAACAAACCTCTGGGAAACTTTAAAACCAACCTTAAGAGGAAAGTTTATAGGTCTAAGTGCCCACATTAAAAAATCAGAAAGAGCACAAATAAGTGACTTAAAAATAGAATTTAAGACTCTGGAATGGCAAGAGCAAATCTGACCCAAACCCAGCAGACAAGAAAAAATAACAAAAATCAGAGCGAAATAAAAAAGATAGAAACAAAGAAACAATACAAAGAGTAAATGAAGCTAAGAGCTGGTTCTTTGAAAAGATAAACAAGATACACAGATCCTTAGCCCAGTTCACCAAAAAAAGGAGCAAATTCAGAAAACCATCAAGATCAAAGGTGAGAGGGGAAACATTATAACTGTCACCAAAAAGATCCTTAACATAATAAGGAAATACTTTAAAAACCTATAGTCTACTAAATTTGAAAACCTAAAAGAAATGGATGAATTTCTAAACTCATGGAAACAACCAAAGCTAAACCAGGAAGAGATCAAAAGCTTAAATAGACCCACAAAAAGAACAACATTGAAACAGTTATACAAAACCTCTGGACTAAAAAGAACTCAGGCCCAGATGGATACACAGCAGAATTTTATCAGACATTTAAAGAAGATCTAAAACAGTACTACTTAAATTATTTTTTAAAATAGAAACATAGAGTGAACTCCCAAAGTCCTTCTATGGAGACTGTATAACTCTAATACCAAAACCTGATAAGGACATAACAAATAAAACTATAGACCTAGATCCTTAATGATCACAGATGCAGAAATTCCCACCAAAATACTTGCAAACCACATAGAGGCACAATCAAAATGATCATCCACCATGATCAAGTCAGCTTAGTCCAGAGATACAAGGATGATTCAATATACATAAGTCAATAAATGTAATAAATCATATGGTGGACTTAAAGACAAAAATCACATGTCATCTCAATAGAAGAAGAAAAGATTTGACAAAATCCAACAAGCACTTATGTTAAAAGTCCTAGATGGAATTGGACTGGAGGGAACATATCTTAACATAATTAAAGCTATATAAAACAAACCCACAGCCAACATCATTTTAAATGGAGATGTGGAAGCATTCCCATTAAAACCAGGAAGCAGACAATTATGGCCACTATCTCCACTCCTTTTTAATACAGTGCTTGAAACTCTTGCTAGATTAATAAGAGAAGGAAATTAAAGCAGTACTGATTGGAAAAGAAGAAGTCAAATTATCCTAATTTGCAGATGATGATATATTATACATATATAAGAGATCCCAAAAATTCCACCAAAAAATTATCAATGATCAACACTTCAGCAAAGTGGCAGATTACAAAATCAATTTACAAAAATCAATAGCCTTTCTATGTACCCATAACAATCAATTGGAGAAAGAGTTCATGGAAACTCTATGATTCACAATACCTTCAAAAATATCTAAGTATTAACCTGACCAAAGACATTAAAGATCTCTACAAAGGAAAACTTAAATCTTTGAAGAAAGAGATTGAGGAAGACACCAGGATACAGATACCTCAGATGCCGCTGGATTGCCAGAATTAATATTGTGAAGACTATCCTACCAAAAGCAATCTATAGATTCAAGGCAATGACAATAAAAATTCCATGACATTCAATATAGAATTTTTAAAAACATCCAAAATTCATATGGACTCACATAAAAGCCTGGATAGCCAAAGCAATCCTGAATCAAAGAGAAATACTAGGGAGATTACCATAGCGGATCCCAAACTATATTACAGAGCTATAGTAAAAAAAAAAAAAAAAAAAAAAACCCAAACCACAGACAAACGAAAAACAGCATAGCAGTGGCACACACACACAAAAGACACATAGATCAATGGAACATAACTGAAGACCCAAACATGAGTGCCTGCAATTTCAGCCCCCTGGAGAAGAATGAAATTAGATCTTTATCTATTACCCTGCACAAAGAACAATTCCAAATGAAGCAAAGACCTCAATGTGAAATATGAAACTCTGAAACTGTTATAAAAAAACAGAAAAAACACCTTACAAGTTGAAGGTGCAGGAAAAGACTTTCTAAATCCGGTATCAATTGCTTGGACATTAAAGTCAACAGTCTACAAGTGGGATCTCATTAAACTAAAAATCTTCTGTACGGCAAAAGAAATAACCAAGGAAATGAAGAGGAAGCCCAGAGAGTGTGAAAAAAATTTTCACCAGCTACACATCTCACAGAGGATTGATATCCAGAATACATAAAGAACTTGAAAAACAAAGAATCAAGAATACAAATGACCAAATTAAAAGATGAACTATGGATCTTAACTGATTTCTCAAAAGAAGAAATAAAAGTGGCAAGAAAGACATTAAAAGTGTTCAAGAGGGAAATTAGATGGGAGAAAAAGAGTTGAGATGAGTGAATCTGGGGGGTGGCTAGGAAACCTAGAGGGAAAAGTGATGCCCTAGACACCCTATGAGAAATGCACGTGGAACGTCTGAACAACAATGCATATATATACACCTGGGAGCTGTTTGACAGGGAATGCAGTGCTAGATAGAAGCGACCTCCTTTAGAGTGACAAGCATGCCATATAGCACTCATCAAAGAAGCTTCCTTTTGCATCAGATGGAGCCTACTGCAGAGTTGCACATCTGGTCAGGCACAGAGAACATACATCTGGGAGATGCTCAGTACTAGGTGACACATCTTCAGTCAAATCTCTACAACTAAAGCCCATGGAACATAGTAGGATAAGGGGTAGAGAGAGTGTTAATGCACTCCTCAACTCACACCAGTGAGGCTTCCTTGGGCATCAGAATGCAATGCACACAGAAGGCCACATCTGGCTGAGTTTTGGAAAATAAAGAGACTGTAGAGTCTCTTATAGGATGGGACTCCTATATGGAACCTCACCCACTCATGGCTCAGGGGCCATTTTGGAAGAGAAGGCAGAAAGATTGTAAAAGCTAGGGCTGGTTCATGATTACAGCCCTAATCATGAGGTGGAGGTTTCCAGGCCACCGGAGGCTTGCTCATGTGAGCCTGTGACAACGGTGCCATTGAGTTTCATATCAGCTAAATGAAACAAGGGCCCAAAGGGGAGGGAAAAAATAGGTGGTGGGCCAGCACTAGATTGAGAACTATTTGAGACTGATTGCTGCTGAGCGAGGGAGCGTGTGAGTTACATACGACCATTGCTAGACTCAAGTGGATGCATTTACACTGAAGGAAACTTGGGTACAAACACCTGAATGAATAGGACTCAGCATATATGGGAGAGTGCATAGGGTTCATTGGGGGGATGAGGGGAGGCATGGATGGGGGAAGGGGGTTCTGGATTTGAGTGGGAAGTGTATGAAATTTAAAAAAGCTCAATTAAGCCGGGTGTGGTGGTGCACGCCTTTAATCCCAGCACTCAGGAGGCAGAGGCAGGCAGATCTCTGTGAGTTCAAGGCCAGCTGGTCTACATAGTGAGTTCCAGGACAGCTGGGGCTACAGGGAGACCCTATCTCAAAAAGACAAAAAAATAAAAAATAAAAAAGCTCAATTAAAAAAAGTTTTTAAAAAAGTGTTCAACATCCTTAGTTATTAGGTAAATGGAAATCAAATTCTCTTTAAGGTTTCATCTTACCTCAGTCAGACTAGCTAAGATAAAGAGACCCAATGATACCAAATGCTGACAAGGCTGTGGGGAATAGGGAACACTCACTCACTGCTGGTGTGATTTCAAACTCTTGCAACTATTATGGAAAGCAGTGTGGAGAACTTTTTAAAAATTTATTTATTTATTTTTTTAAATTTTATGTTGATGGAATCATAAATCAAAGCCCCCCAGATTAAAGTAAAACTAAGTTTCCCAAGCTATATTCTGGGAAACTGTACAAGGAAGCAAAAGAAAAATAATTCTAACTATAGAAAAGAAAAGATGACCTGACCTTTTCATGCTCCTTTGATCAAGCTGGAAAAATACCTGAAAAATCCCCCTCCCATTTCTGCTGTAACCAAGCTCCTATTGTGACCTAAATACCAGCCTCTTACTGCTTGTGGTCTTGTGGTTTCTGTCTATATAACCTAGCTTCTAAACTGAATCTGCACTTCCCCTTTTGATTAAGGGGGAGTCCGTCTGGGCGATTAAATCCTCTTGCAATTGCATCTACTGGTTTGAGGACTGAGTTATTGGGGTGCAACCTCCCGAGAACGTAGGGTACCCTAGTCTGGGGGTCCTACATTGTGTATGTGTGTATTGCCTGCATGTAGGTAAGTGCACCCATGTTGTGCAATGCCCACAGAGGTCAGAAGATGCTGTAGGATCCCCTGGGACTGGAGTTACAGACAGTTCTTAGCTTCCATGTGGGTGCTGGGATTCGAACCTGGGTTTTCTGTAAGAACAACCAGTGTTCTTAACCACTGAGCCATCTCTCCAGCCCCATAGCAGTGTGGAGAACTTTTTAAAAACTAAACTGGAATCTACTATAGGATCCTGTTATGCCACTCCTTTGCATATACCCAAAAGACTCATCCTACTTCAGAGATACTTGTACATCTATGTTTGTTGCTGCTCTTTTCACAGTAGCTAAGAAGTGGAAGCAACCTAAGTGTCCTTCATCTGACCAATGGACTTCTACTCAGTGGTAAAGAAAGATGAAATCATGAAATTTGCAGATAAATGGATGAAACTACAAATTGTTTTATTAAGTGAAGTAACATAGACTCAGAAAAACAAACTTTATTTGTTCTCCCTCATTGGTGGATCTTAGCACCAAATCCTTATATATGATTATATATCCTGATGTAACCACAGGAGTCAGGAAAATGAAGAAAAAAAACCCATGAAGGTAAAGGGAAAGAAGGAGTCTGAGAGAGAGTGATAGTAGGAGACAGCTGTTACCAAACATGCAATGGGTTAATGGGGGAAGAGGGGAAGAGGGATGGTTATACAAGAAACCATGGTGGGGGAAGGGAAGAAGGAGCTTAAGAGAGGTGGAATCATAGGAGATTGCAGGAATCCAGGATGCCAGGCCCTAGGGTGAGGTGAGCCTAAAACTTATAGGTCCAGGCTGCATTCTCTGCTGAAGGGAGGGGCACTGAAAACAGTGGCTCTGATAAGCCCTGTCTTGCAGAACACTGTTAAACTGGCAGGAGGAAGTGGGCTGGTCACAAAAGTGCAGGCTCCCTGCTCCATGGGAAAGCATCTTCGTCAACAACCCTTAGCTCATCTCCTTGTCTTAAACAAATAACTCAGCTATCCCTGGCTAAGAGATTAGGCCAGGTTAAAGGTTTACTCCTGAGCTAAAATCTAAAAGTTCACCATGCTTTTAGCTCTAAGAAAGAAAACATTGTGGCCAATAAATTACTGGGTGGGCATTGATAACCTTGAGTAAAAGTTTAAGAATCCTTCTGGCACCAACTATCAGACTAAATGTCCTGTTTCTTTGTACCCTAAATCTTTGTATGTGACTGCCACATCCCACGTGACTGCTAGTTCCTTGGGATGTATAAAAACCATCTGAATTTTAAAATAAATCATCCTGTTGGGAAGACACAGGTCCCAGAGTTTATGACTCTGTCACCGATCAGATCCTCTGCCCTGAAGCCAGCAGGTCCCCTGCTAAGCAAAGCGAACCTGAGTCCTGACAACTGGAGCCTGAAACCGGGACACTCTCGGACCTCTGCTTCACTGTGGACAGAGCAATTCTCCCCCCTTAGGCTGATTGGATCCCCTTGTCACGCTGGTTTGTAGGTAAGGGGCAATTGTAAATATGGGTAATTCTCTCTCTCCAGGCTGGTCTCACTTTCAGTCTATTCTTAAATGCATGCTAAAGTCTAGAGGAATTAAATATACAGAAACTCAGATTAAGGCCTTTTTAGATATTAGTATAGAAGGTAATCCTTGGTTTCCTGCTACAGGAACTATTGACTTGGAATCTTGGAAAAGAGTAGGAGAAAATGTACAGAATTATCAAAAGCAGTGAAAGACTGTTCCTGTCTTTTATTTCCCCTCTGGTCTGCTCTTTGCCAATGTCTCCAAATAGAAGAGAACCCTCCTCCCTCTGTGGCCCAGCCACCTCCACCTCTGTTCCCTCCCCCTGCCTCCACAATAGCCCAACAGCAGGAACCTTCTCAGGCTGCTACTCAGCTGCAGGCAACTCCTCTGGGTGCTGTGAAGCTGCCAGCGCTCCCTCCTGCTGTGGCACAGCCTCTGGGAATACAACCACCTGCCTCTAGTTCTATTAGAGAGGGGGAATTGGCCCACACTTTGGGATCTCTCCCCATGTCTCCTTCTCCCTCAGCATTCCCCATGGCATATGTTTCTTATACCTCACCCTCTGCTTCTGACCCTGAATCTCTCCTTCCCAGGTTTCAAAATCTGCTAGCAGGAGACACTTTCTCAAGAGAACCTCTGGCTCCCTTGCCATATCCATTCTCTCAGTTCTTTCCAGTTCACATTCCAGCTGGCCGTGCGGCAGCTGACAACCCTGAACTTAGAATGCATAGTCCTTTTGGCTTTGAAACACTGAAAGCAATGCGCAATTGGTGATGGAAAATGGTATGCATGGTCATTTTACCATGGCCATCTTTGATCAACTTAGCTGTAAATTAGTCACTGCTTGGGAGTTTAAACACCTCGCCCAGGCTGCCCTGTCCCCAAGACAATGGCTCCTTTTTAAGTCAAATACTATGATGAATGTACTGAACAGGCAGCAAGAAATGCTCAAACTAATGTTTATGTGACAGCTGACATGCTTAAGGGCGAAGGTCGATATGCTGATCCTGAGGCACAAAAGGTTTTACCAGCTCAATATTTTGATCAGGCGCACCTCTGTGCCTTGAGAGCCTGGAGATCCACACCGGATGGTGAGACAACGAGAGCTAGCTTAGCTGATCTCAAACAAAAGCCGCAGGAGCAATGGGCTGAATTCTTAGCTAGGGTCCGGTAAGCAGTAGAGGCTAAGGTTCCTCACATAGAAGCTGCCAAAATTTTAATAAAACAACTTACTTATGATGGATCAACTCAAGAATATAAAGCAGAAATTGCTCCAATAAAAAGTCAAGATTTGTCTTCCTGGATAACAGCTAGTCAGGACACAAGCATGGTTTCAGCACAGGCTAGCATGATAGCAACAGCGTTAGTAAAAACTTTCACTGCCCAAATAAAGATCTATGCTTTAAATGTGGAAAAACAGGTCACTTTGTGAGACAATTCCCTCTCATAGATTTCAAGCCTATACCTGATCCCTCATGGCCAGGCTTGAGACCCAAATCAAATATAAACTGCCCTAAATGTCAAAAAGATTTCCATAGCACTAGAGATTGCTGTTCTAACTTCAATAAAAATAACAAAACTTTAAACAAGAGATGGGGGAGCCCTTAGCCCCGCAACCAAGAGGGTCAACAGCCTCAGTGGGAGTAAACCCCCTCTGGGCATTATGGACTCTCCCTGTAATGTCTGACCTTAAGCTTATGATGACCTTAATAGTACAGGGAATTGCTATAAGAGGTCTGTTAGATACAGGGGCTGATCAATCAATTATTAGACATGAGGACTGGCCATCACATTGGCCCACAAAAAAGGCCCCCCCTCCTTGGGGTAGGAGGAACAATTTCCTAACTCCAGTCTTTCCATCCTCTACAGTGGGAAGACCCAGATGGGGTCTATGGAACTTTTCAGCCATTTATCATCATAGGCATTAACACTAGCCTCTGGGAAAGAGATGTTCTAGGACAATTACAGGTGTCTTTCTCCTCAGCCTGAACCAAAAATTCTGACTATACCTCTAAACAGTCTTATACTGTTAATAATCCTTTTATTCAACACCCCCAATTCTAAAGGCCATTGCTCTGCCACTTGAGCCTATAAAACTCAAATGGTTAACTGATGACCCTGTCTGAGTAGACCCATGGCCTATTTCTAGTAATAAATTACCTCATTTACAGGGTCTTATACAGGAAAAATTAGATAGAGGGCACTTAGAGCTCTCTAACAGCCCCTGAAACATGCCTATATTTGTAATACAAAAGAAAACTCATGAAAAATGGATATTTTTACAAGACTTAAGAAAAGTTAATGCCACTATGAAAAAGATGGGATTGCTACAGCCTGGCCTTCCATCTCCTGCAGCTGTGCCTGCAGGACATGCTATTATAATAATTGATATAAAGGACTGTTTCTTCTTTATTCCTTTACATCCTGTAGATGGGGAGCATTTTATTTTCACTATCCCTGTCAACAATCACTCTGTACCCACGCAGAGATATCAATGGAAAGTCCTACCTCAGGGAATGAAAAATAGTCCTAGTATATGCCAATTTTATGTTCATAAAATAATTAGTCCAATACTTAAAAAATTTCCTACTGTTCTTGTTTTTCATTATATGGATGATATTGTCCTTAGTCACCCTTCTATTCAACTTTTAGAAGTTATGCTTACTAAATTAATGACTATTTTAACAAAATATGGACTTTATATTTCCTCAGAAAAAATTCAAAAACATGGGCCTTATACTTATTTGGGATATGTCATCTTAGATAATTAATTATATCCTACCACCCCAAAAATAGAGTTGCCAGATCCTTGTACTTTGAATCAATTACAACAATTTATGGGACACTTAAACTGGTGTAGGCTTTCTCTTCATCTTACTACAATACAATTAAGTTCTCTTTTCCATCTATTAGAAGGAGACTCAGATCCTAACTCTCTTAACACTGGTAAATAAAGCCCTTCATCAAATAAGAGTAAATGAGTTAATCCTCAAAACGATATTCAGATTCTCATAATTCCAAATATAGAACAACCATTAGCTATTATATTTCAAGAGCCAAAT
>NW_008359995.1:0-305 GCF_000622305.1 Nannospalax galili | reverse complement strand
AGCATTGTGGTAACACTGGGAAGCATTGTGTTAACCCTGGGATGCATTGTGATAACACAGGGTAGCATTGTGATGACACTGGGAAGCATTGTGTTAACATTGGGAAGCATTGTGTTAACAGTGGGAAGCATTGTGACGACACTGGGACAACACTGGGAAGCCTTGTGTTAACACTGGGATGCATTGTGATAACACTGGGAAGCATTGTGATAACACTGGAAAGCATTGTGTTGACACTGGGAAGCATTGTGAAGACACTGGGAAGGATTGTGATGTCACTGGGAAGCATTGTGATAACACTGGGA
>NW_008359994.1:0-676 GCF_000622305.1 Nannospalax galili | reverse complement strand
TGGACATATCTTTTTGGTTTCTCATCTGCCCCTGGGTATACTACCACTGCTTCTCCAAATCTGCCCCCATCAGTGAAAACATTGTAAGCTTTTACTAAGGGTTCCCTCGGCCCCGGGATTCAGCGAGCACTGCTGCTGGCGGGGCTGTAGCACTCAGAGGTGGGGTGGATCCCCGGCTGCCCATGGACCAGACTGGACGGGCCTCCCCCAGCCACCTTCACCGAATCGGGCCCTCCCAGCCATCCCAGAACTGGTTGCAGTGCACAGCCAATGGTGGGTTGTTCTTTTTTCTAATGTGCCCCGCAGCTGTTGCCGGTTGCCGGCCGGGGTCAGTCCCCCACCCCGCTTTCACGGCGGTCCCTGACTCACGCACACCTTAGTTCAAGGTGGGTTGGGTTGGCAGCTTTCGCCTCCGAACCCATGCACTCCACTCCACCCTCCCCTTCTGAAAAAGGCATCTATGGGTCCTGTTTTCATGGGTCCAGGGATGCCCTGAAGCTGGCCAGGGCATGCCTGAGGTGCTGCTTCCTAATTTGGCTGCTTTTGGTTTCACTTCTGTTGCATTTCTGCATTCTTCTTCAAACTCTTCCCATGATTCCCATGTATCCCCAGTAAAAACATTAATCCCAAGTATCCAGGGAGCCAAATGAACAGGCTCTGCCCAAACCTTTTGAGT
>NW_008359993.1:16236-17453 GCF_000622305.1 Nannospalax galili | reverse complement strand
TCTTTGATTTCTTTGTTTGTGTATTCTTTGAATTCGCTGAATTCTTTTATCGTGTTTATAATTGTTCTTTTGAGTTTCATGTCCTGTATTATCTCTAGAGGGTTCTCATTATAGTCCTCTAGAGTACTATTGGTGGGGATATGTTATTTTGGTTTTTCATGTTATTATATTTTCTCTGTGATTTTGACATGTGAATTTCTTTTGTAGTTTCTGATTCTTGTGTGAGACTCAAGCCTTCAAGTTTAGGTCTGCTTCTTTTTGTGAATTTTATGTGTGTTTGTGGTTTACTTTTTGGGCATGCAAAGCTGGTTCCTCTAAGCTTCCGTTTCTCTTTCATTTTTTATTGGAGTGCGATTGCTTTTGTCTTTAGGAGTTCCCACAGAGGCCCAAGTCAGATGAGGATCAGATGCTCTCAGGCTTTCTCTTAAGGTCTATATCCCTCCAGGAAAGATGTTGTCCTCAGGAATTTGGGGGTTGGACTGGCCTGGGAGCAGGGCTCAGGAGAGATGCTGGTTTCGGGCAGCTGGTGGCCTGCCACTCAGGAATGCAAAGGGAAGTGAGGACAGGAAGGAGGCCCCAAGGGCTCCTGGGGACTGCAGGGATGAACTGCAGTTGGTCTGTATGCAAAGGATCAGGAAGCAGTAATGGCTCCAAGCAGAGAGGTCAGCCCCTGGTGTTTGGGGCGCCAAGACAAGAAATGGGCCAGTACCCAGGCTAGGAGGAGAGATGGGGCAGGGGAGGTGGGAGGATGAATGAGCCTGCAGGAATCAAGGTGGGCACTGGGTGGATTTACCCAGGAAAGAGGCTGGCGGGTTGTGCAGCCCAGGAAAGCAGAGGGAGGTGAGGGTGGGACCTGGCCCAGAGGACTCCTGGGGACCTTGAGAAGGAACTGGGTTGGTCTGGATGCAAAGGATCAGGAAGCAGTGGTGGTCTGGGCCTTGAGGTCAGCCCTGGTGTCTGGGGTGCCAAGACAAGAAATGGGATAGTACCTAGGCTAGGAGGAGAGCTGGGTGGGGGAGTTGGGAGGGTGAATGAGGCTAGGGAAGTCAAGGCGTGGTTGGCTTACCCAGGTGTGGGTGGACTTATGCACTAGAGAGGCTGGAAGGTTGTTCAGCTCAGGGAAGCAGAGGGAGGTGAGACTGTAGTTAATTTTTTTTTTTTAAAGAAATAGTAGTATGGCTTTGAGAACCCAGCTGTTACATGACCAATGCCCATGG
>NW_008359993.1:10123-15033 GCF_000622305.1 Nannospalax galili | reverse complement strand
TGGGAGTAGAGATCCTATGCTGGGTGTGGTGGTGCATGCCTTTAATCCCAGCACTTGGGAGGCAGAGGCAGGTGGCTCTCTATGAGTTCTAGGCCAGCCTGGTCTATATAGTGAGTTCCAGGCCGGCTGGGGCTACAGCGAGACCCTGTCTCAAAAAAGACCAAAACAGAAAAGGAAAAGCACTCCTTACTGTGTCCATACAGATCCTCCTGGTTCTATATGATCATGTGTCCTAGCTGGTTTTGTATTGCTAAAACAGAATACCTAAGACTGACTAACTTATAACGAGTAGATATTTAGCCAAATGTTATGGTTCACACCTATAATCCCAACACTTGGAAGGCTGAGGCAGAATTGCTGAAAATTCATTGCCAGCCTCAACTGCATAGTGAGTTCCAGGACAACCTTGGCTAGAGAGTGAGACTTTGCCTCCCTCCCTCCCTCCTTTCCTTCTTTCCTCCCTCCTTCCCTCCCGTCCATGGTGTTTATGGGGTGTGTATGGAAGCCAGAGGACAACTTTCCGGAGACTCTTCTCTCCACTTACCATGTGGGGCCTGGGATCAAACTTAGGTCCTCAGAATTGGCAGGAAGTGCCTTTATCAGCTGCGCCATCTCACTAGCCTCAGCTGCTCTCTGATTTAACAAAACAAAAGAACCCCCACTCCTTCTTTCTTTCTTTCTTTCTTTCTTTCTTTCTTTCTTTCTTTCTTAGAATAAATATTTTATTGTTTTTATTTTATGCGTATGAGTGTATTGCCTGCATGTAAGTGAGTTAACCTGTGTCATGCAGTGCCGCGGAGGTCAGAAGTCTTCAGATTCCCCTGGAACTAGAGTTAAGGACGGTTTGTAGCCACCATGTAGGTGCTGGGAGTTGAACCCGGGTCCTCTGCAAGAGCACAGTGCTCTTAACTGCTGAGCCATCTCTCCAGCCCCCACATTTATTTCTTATAGTGGAAACTGAAAGTCCAAATTTGTGGGGTCTATATTTCCATCTGGTGATGGCCTTCATGTTGCTTTGTCCCATGGGGAAGGGCTCAAGAGTACACAAGGAAGCAAGAGGAGGCCTGGCTCACTTTGACAACACACTTACTCAGTGACGTTAGCCAATGACCTCAGTGCATTGGGGATTAAGTTTTCAACACGGGCTCATTCAGATCATAGCCTCATCTTGATGGGAATAAGGACGGGAATGGGCATATAAGAATCTCCTAAAAGGTGTGAGATTTTTGTATTGATCAGTAGGCTTCATAAATTCAAAGGTTTATGGAGTAATTTAATGATAAACCTGAAGTGCTAGCTCAGAACCCTGTATATTAAGCACAAAACAGGCAGTTCTGAAGTCAAAGGGTAACCTTTTACTTCTTATGCATGATAAATGAATACAAAATTCTACTTCTAGGTCTCCTTGATATTTTTTTTTAAATAATATTTATGGGGGCTGGTGAGATGGTTCAGAAATTAAGAACCTGAGTTCAGTTCCCAGCATCCATGTCATCCATTTGGTGGCTAACAACTGTCTTTAACTCCAGTTCCAGGGGATCTGATGTCCTCTTCTAACCTCTGTGGACATTGCATGACACGGTGCACTTACATACTTGCAGAAAATACACTTGTAAAAATAAAAATGATAAAATATTTTAAAAAAATTTTTATTTCTAATTTGGGGTGTGTGTGTTTGTGAGACCTCAGAAGTGGGCATTGAATCCTCTGGAGCTGGGTTGCAGGCAGTTATGAGTTATCTAATGTGGGAACTGAACCCAGGTTCTCTGCAAGAGCAGCAAGTACTCTTAACTGCTGAGTCATCTCTCCTTGGTTTTGCTTATGTATAGTGTTAGATGAGTTAGATGGCTGCCTGTCTGTCTACCTACTTACCTACCTATTTATTTATCTTTCTAAAGCAGGCCTCTATTATTGCCCGTATTTATACTGGCACACTGTAAGCATAAATTCAGAAATTCTTGTTTTACTTACTCTGTTTTCTTTCATAGGAATTCCAAAAAGGAACTGAATGATATTCGATTTGAATTTACTCCTGGGAGAGGTATTTAAAAAAAAAAAAAAGAAATGAAAATAATAATTTGTTATTTAGTTAAAAATGAGCCTTTTGTCATTTAGGTAAGGTTTGCTTTTAAATGATGATTAAACTTTGCTGGTATACATTTTGGGGTACATATTTTTTAAAAGCCCCACCATTTACTTACTACTACATTCATTTAGAAAACTGACGGTAATAAAACAAATAGTAATGAATATAGTTCTACTAGTAAATGCCTACTGTTGGCCATGCATTCATTATGCTAAGCATTATCTCATTAAATTCTTGAAACAGCTGCCTAAGGAAAAATTATTCCCATTTACTAGAGGTTGAAATTAAGGGTTAGAGAGAGGCAGAGTAACTTGTTCATATAGCTGGGACAGAGGTGGTTGAGTTCAGTTCTTTTGGAGTTCAAAGTTATTGCTCTTATCACTGTGCATGCTTGTTCTCTGTGACAGTCAAGAAGAAACAAGGCCTCTAGCCCCCTTTCTCTCATGCCAAGGCTGAACCTTGTCATGCTCTGTTTACTTCACCCTAGAACAAGGCTTTCTTTTTTTCTTGCCTTTGTTAACTCAGGATTCTGATTTGAGGAATTGGCGACTAGTATCTGTTGGTAGGTTCCACAGATACTTTTCCTGCAGCCTCCGTATATAACTATTAAAGAGAGTGGATACAAATACACAGAGGGGTGTATGGTTTCCTTTTTAGAGCAGGTAAAGTCACATTTTAGAACCCTTAATTGCCTACCCCCTCTGCACTGGTTCTGTAGTGTCTTCTGTGGGGCTCCAGTGTTTGGAAACTAGTACTGTTGGATTAAAGATGGGATTGGATCAGGGATAGTTTGTCTCATGTTTGGTTTCTGGTTATATCTGCTGTTTATATTGTACCACCTGTGATGACCAGGCAAGGAAACCACCAGAACAAAGAAGAACGTTATTTTAGCAAACTTGCATGATTCCCAAAGACATGAGATCTCAAGTTGCTTTATCAAGTTTTGAGAATAGATTTCTGTATTAGTAGCAGTGAATTTTATGTCTCAAAGCTCAGCTCAAGTCTAGGGTTATATTAAAAAAATCAGAATTTGGGGCTGGAGAGATGGCTTAATGGTTAAAAGCACTGGCTACTCTTGCAGAGGACCCAGGTTCGGTCCCCAGCACCTCTGTGGTGGCTAACAACTGTCTGTAACTCCAGTTCCAGGGGACCCAATACCCTCTTCTGATCTGTGGGCATTGCACAGTACAGGTGCACTTATATACATGCAGGTGATACACTCATACACATAAATTTTTTTAAATTATAAAACAATCAGGATTTATTGTCATCACTGTAGGGAATTCTTCTGACATGGCTGTGAGCTTTTGGCATTACACAGTTCAGATAATCATCTCTACTTTAAGCTGATATTTGAAATGAAGTTCATAGAGATTCTGCCCCCTGGCCAGACCCAAAAGAATTCTCCCCTTGAGATAATCTCCAATAAAGGATGCAAAGGATAACCCCAACTGCCTTCTTGATTCTGTAGATTTAGTAGCTAGCTTGGTTCCGGAAATGCTGCGACCCATGCTGGCTCTAGGAGTTAGTCATAAGAACACAAGAAATGGAGCACCTTATTTTTTGTCCTTGCAGATACAGCGGAGGGTGTCTCTCAGGAGCTCATTTCTGCTGGCCTGGTCGATGGAAGGGATTTAGTAATAGGTAACAACTTTACTCTGTCTTTAAAGCTCTCATGTCTCCATGTATGTATGTAGTATCTGGAAAACCAGCTTTTTTTCAGTGAGTAGATCTGATGGTCCTTGAAGTACTTCATAGCTTCATTAAAATTACAGGTATTGAGGACAGTTCCTTACCAAAAAAACAAAAGTCCTGTCTGACTTCTGGGTTTGCTTTGTGACCTCTGCTGGTGTTAGATGAAAACACACTCAAGTCTCTGGGACACTAGTAGAAATGATAGCCAAAGTCAAAAATTAATGGAAGCATTGTCATTTCTGATCTTTGCTCACATAACAGTCTTTGTTGAACACAAAACTGAGCAGAATAAAGATTTAGTCCTAGAAAAAGCAAGTAAGACATAGGCCACTGATACATAGTACTGATGGGAAAAGCCATCAGTTTGGGTGTGTCACCAGTATTTTCCTGTGAGACACTAGATAGTAGATAGTATAAACTTTGTAGGCCGTGTGTACTCTTTTGTTGTTGTTTTGAAATAGAGTGTTGTTCTGGAGCCAAGTTAGGCCTGGAACTCTCAGTCTTCCTGCCACAGCCTGCCAAGTACTAGAATTACAGGTGTGCATCACCACGCTTAGTGCTAGAATTACAGGTGTGCATCACCACGCTTACGGTTGGTTTTTTGTTGTTTGTTTTTCTGTCTTTTTAAGACAGGGTCTCCCTGTAGCCCTAGCTGGCTGAGAACTCTCTATGGACACCAGGCTGGCCTCGAACTCACAGAGATCCACCTGCCTCTGACTCCTGAGTGCTGGGATTAGAGGTGTGTACCACCACACCCGGCCCAAACAAGGGATATTTATAAAATAATGAGCCTAAATGCCTTAAAAGTACCATTGGTGGCATGGTGGTATGATGTAGCATGTGACCTCTTAGTGGTACAGCCTGGACAGGTGCAGAGGCTGGTAGGCAGAAATTTTTTAAATTTTTTAATTGAATTTTTGTGAATTTCATGTATTTTGATCATACTTAGATTCTCCTCCTATCTGCACCCCCTTACAACATCCCACCCAATTTCATGTACATATATAGTACATATATAATACATATATATACATATATGCATATGTATGTGTGTGTGTGTGTGCATGCGCATGCACGTGTGTGTGTGTGTGTGTGTGTGTGTGTGTGTGTGTGTGTGGGCATATACACA
>NW_008359993.1:6198-9334 GCF_000622305.1 Nannospalax galili | reverse complement strand
TGGGCATCTTCATTGTGCCTGTTCTCACCACCTGCCAGGATTTGGGCATCTTGGGATATCTCTTTTAACACTGAAGTAGCAATTAAAAGTTGATTGTTCAGCTGGAGCCCAGAGATTTAATTAGTGTTTATTGGTTTTTTGGTTTTTGTTTTTTTTTCTTTTTCTTTCTTTGAACCTGATGTGAATTCTAGCAACCATTATTAGGAAAAAGCACAGCCTTAGATAGAGGCAGCCTAATTGTGTCTGTTTTGTTCATGGTGTCTCTAAGTGTTTTGCTGAAGCTGCTCTCAGGCACCCCCTTCATTGCTCCCTCCAGAAAGGGTTGCTAGCCTTAACTTCAGCCGGTGCAAAACATTTGACTATAGTCAAACTTTAGCCATCTGATCCTTCAAGTGAACCTTTGGAATGTTTTTGTAGAAAACATCAAGCAATGGCTTATAAATCTTGCCATAGGTAGTTTTTGAACAGAAAAAAAAAAGTCATAGGCATATCATTAGGAAAGTATTTTCAATTACAAAATAATTAAACTGAAGAAAAACTGCTCATTGATCCTTCATGAAGATTGATTTACCTGGCCTCTAAGTCATGAAAAAGTGGGTGTACAAGGCTGAGATTTCTACAGCAATAAAGGTGACTCACACTGGGCTAGAGGCCTGCCTTCTGTTCCTCTCCTGCACTGACTTTTTGGAGGGGGTCTTTGTGCGCTAAACCTGACTGAAGATGGAACATGAAACCACATGTGCCGTGACCTTTAGGATTTATGAGTAGACAGTGTTTGGTTTTCTATAGAAATTATATAAATTATTCTTTAGGTTTAAAAAGAGCACTCAATGCAATATGTGAATAATCAATAGGATTGATTTTTTTTTCTTTTTTCCTACTGTTTCATAGTCAACCTTTGTCTAATTGCTAATAAGCCTACCAAGTTTTATATAAGAATGAGATAGTCGATCTGGCCTTAAAGAGACACACAAAGATGGGCTATGGGCCCACAGAAAAGGAAGAGTTGCCTTTTATAAAATCACTTGCACCTGTCATTGTTGGTCTTATGATCAGGATTGCCGAATGTGCGTTCACCCACCCCACACAGTTGTAGGGCTCACATCCCAGATTTGCTCATGCAAATGGTTCTTTCTAGATTTCTCTTGGAACACACCTGAAAGTTTTCCCCATATCTGACTTGTCTCGCCTTTTGTTTAATTTATTCTGAGCCTATAGTTTTCAGTCATGGGCTTTCTTTACTCGCTGTGGGTACAAAGGCATATTGGAAAAGGGATGTTGAAGAGGAAGAGAGGGTATGGGTTTGAGATGGGGGTTAGGAGAATAGATTAGAGTAGACTAGACACTAAAGTCCAAGGTCCCAGCAGGGTTGGTATGAAGGAGAGAGCCTGCTGAGCTAGGAGGGAGAAAAAAGATTGGCCAGCTAGCTGGAAAAACACTTAGTGGTTGATTTCTTTTTTCTTTTTTTTCTCTCTCCTTTTTTCATTTTCTCCTCCTTTTTGAGGTTAGGGTTAATAGGAGGTCAGGACAGGGAGATGGGAATGAGATCTGGAAAAGAGACAGTGTCATCTTTTTGACACAAGACTAGTGGCTCACCATAGAATCTGTTTTGATTTCAGACAACTCACTTTAATTCACTCATTTATGAATGCATGGAGGAGTGTGTGGCACCACTCTGTTCTGACTTTTGACTTGCTAGTCCAGCAGCAGACTGGGACCACACAGCAGCCCCTCCTGTTCACTTTCTCCAGACCATCATTACCTTTGCTCTACTGTGGGGGGCAGGCATGATAGCAAAAGTGGGCTGGGGCTTTCTTTTTCAGTTCATTGTTTGCTTGTCTGGGAATTAGGCATAGGCATCGAGTCCCAGGACAGTGTTATTTCTTCTGCATGATGTGTGGTGAATTTCCTCTGCTGGCTTGTGCAGTGAAGCTGAGAAAACAAGTGAACAGAAACTGCCCAGGTGGGACAGCATGTAACCTAGGGAGCTGCCTCCCTTCTTGCCAGGAGCAGTGGTTCAGGGTGTACTTTTGTCACTCAGTCCTCAAGACACCCTTGTCCCTGGAGTTGGGACTAACCATAGCACAAGGTCATATGTGCCAATGCTGTTTGTGAAATGTATGGTCTTTCTAAATGACTAATGGAGTTGCTGGGGTTTTTGCTTCTGTTTTGAACCAAATCCTAGAGCCAGCTGAGCCTATTTAATAATTTGGAGGGTAGAATAAAGATGTATCAGTAAGTGGAAGGTCCTTCTTACCATGTGTGCTAGATTATGAAAGATGTAAAATATTCAATTTTTCCCTTTTTTGACTTTGTATTTTACTGCATGTTTCCTTGATTTTTAATCAATAAACAATGAATTGTCCTTAGTGGTGTACGGATACTTTTTAAAAAAAAATTTAATAACTACATGATTAGAAGAAGCATTTCATTACAGCTTTAACATATTCGGTAACAAACTCCAGAGCAAGAGTACATCTCTTTAACAAGTGGCTATAAGTTTCTAGGTTTACAGATAAATTAATACAGTTCTACAATATTGAACTCAGTATAAACTGTGTAAGACATAAAATTGAATGAGTTTTTGAACTTTAAAAAAGTTCTTCATTTCATTTTAGAATATATTGTTCCTTGCAGAAAGACTCATTGTTTTTGCTACTAACACGGAGATGTTGGCGCATGCATCTCTAATCTGTACGTATCTGATTATTACTAGTCATAGTCGGTTGCACTTGGATCCTTGGTGCCTGAGTATGTGTATAAAGTCATTGGATAGATTTCAATGGTAATGTTTATCACCTCTGCTAATTAGAATGACATAAATTTCTGTGCTTCCTCCTCAAATATAATACATTTTTAAAAAATTTATTCATTTTTTTTTGTGTGTGTATCACACAGAACATCCCAAACCATCTCATTCAATTATACACCCACTTCCCAGATGTCACCCTCCCATAGCCTCCCTCCCCCACTAGAGCCCTTATACTCTGATATCCCTGCTACTGTCTGCTGTGTTGTCGGCATACAGCCGTTCTCCACTACTTGCCTTTCTGGTGAATCTAATCAGCCTATCTAGAGGTCTTTGTTTTAGGAGGGTCAGCTGTTCCTCATCTAGCAGCAATCAGTTGTCAATATT
>NW_008359993.1:3332-3905 GCF_000622305.1 Nannospalax galili | reverse complement strand
GACTTTTGGTAGGATGGTCATTTTCACAATATTAATTCTTCCAATCCATGAGTATGGGAGGTCCTTCCATCTTCTGATGTCTTCCTCGATCTCTTTAAAGATTTAAAATTTTCATTGTAGAGGTCTTTAATGTCTCTGGTCAGGGTTATTCCGAGATATTTTTTTTCCAGCTATTGGGAAGGGGAGTGTTTCCATGTGCTCTGATTGCTTGTTGGTATATAGAAAGGCTACAGACCTTTGAAGGTTAATTTTGTAACCTGCCACTTTACTGAACGTCTTAATAATTTCTAGGAGTCTTCTGGTAGAATTTTTGGCCTCTCAGATATAATATCATATCTGCAGAAAGGGATAATGTAATCTGTTCTTTTCCAATCATTACTCCTTTAGTTTCTTGCTCTTAATTGCTCTTGCAAGGGTTTCAATCACTATGTTAAACAGAAGTGGAGATAGTGGACAGCCTTGTCTGGTTCCTGATTTCAATGGGAATGCTTCTAGGTTTTCTCCATTTAGAATGATGTTGGCTGTGGGTTTGTTATATATGGCTTTAATTATGTTGAGGTATGTTCCCTGCAG
>NW_008359993.1:1620-3241 GCF_000622305.1 Nannospalax galili | reverse complement strand
GACCATGTAGTTCATGTCTTTGAGCCCATTTATATGATTTATGACATTTATTGACTTACATATATTGAATCATCCCTGCTTCTCTGGGATAAAGCACACTTGATCATGGTGGATGATCCTTTTGATGTGTGTCTGTATGCTGTTTTCAAGTATTTTGTTGAGAATTTTTGCCTCTATTTTAATTAAGGATATGGGTCTACAGTTTTCTTTTTTGGTTGTATCTTTACCTGGCTTTGGTCTTAGAGTGATGCTGACTTCATGGAAGAAATTTGGAAGTTCTCCCTCTATTTATATCTTTTTGAATATATTAAATAGTATTGGATAAATGTCTGATAGAATTCATCTTTGTTCATTAAGGATATGGGTCTATAGTTCTCTTTTTGGTTGTTTCTTCACCTGGCTTTCATATTAGAGTGATGCTGGCCTCATAGAAGGAATTTGGAAGCTCTCCCTCCATTTCTATTTTTTTGAATAAATTAAGTTGAATTGGATGTAGATCTTCTTTAAATGTCTGATAGAATTCTGCTGTAAATCCATCTGGTCCTGGGCTTTTTTTAGTCGGGAGGTTTTGTATTACTGTTTCAATTTCTTTTTGTGATATGGGCCTGTTTAAGCTGTTAATCTCTTCTTGGTTTAGGTTTGGTGGTTCCCATGCCTTTAGATATCCGTGCATTTCTTTTAGGTTTTCAAATTTAGTAGCATATAGGTTTTTAAAGTATTCCCTTATAATGTTCTGGATCTCTCTGGTGTCTGTTGTGATGTTTCCCCTTTCATCTCTGATTTTGTTGATTTGGAGGTGCTTTTTCTTGCTTTTGGTTAACTGGGCTAGCGGTCTGTCAGTCTTGTTCATCTTTTCGAAGAACCAGCTCTTGGATTCGTTGATTCTTTGTATTGTTTTCTTTGTTTTGATCTCATTAATTTCTGCCCTGATTTTTTGTTATTTCTTCTTGTTTGTTGGGTTTGGGTTTCATTTGTTGTTGCTTTTCAACTGTCTTGAGTTGCAATGTGAAGTCATTTATTTGTGCTCTTTCCAGTTTTTTTTTTTTTTTTTGGTCTTTTTGGGGCAGGGTCTCCCTGTAGCCCCAGCTGTCTTGGAACTCTCTGTGTAGACCAGGCTGACCTTGAACTCACAGAGATCCACCTGCCTCTGCCTCCAGAGTGCGGGATTAAAGGCATGTGCTACCATGCCCGGCTGTTTCCAATTTTTTGATTTAGGCACTTAGAGCTATAAACTTCCTTCTAATGAAAGCTTTCAGCGTGTCCCATAGATTTTGTTGTGTTGTATTGTCCTTTTCATTTAGTTCCAGGAATACTTTTATTTCTTTCTTAATTTCTCTTTTGACCCATTCATCATTCAGTAGTGTGTTGTTTAATCACCACATATGTTCATGTGGTGATTAGGGCTTCCTCTGGTGTTGATTGTAAGCTTTATTGCATTGTGGTCTGATAGAATGTATGGAATTATTTCAGTGTTTTTGTATTTGTTGAGGGTTCTTTTGTGCCCCAGTATATGGTCGATTTTGGAGAAGGTTCCATGGGGTGCTGAATAGAAAGTATGTCCTTTGGTGCTTGGGTGGAATACTCGGTAGATGTCAAATCCATTTGATATATTGTATTGTTA
>NW_008359993.1:649-1495 GCF_000622305.1 Nannospalax galili | reverse complement strand
TTTTATGAAGTTGGGTGCACCAGAGTTTGGTGAATATTTGTTCATGATTGTAATATCTTCTTGGTCAGTTGTTCCTTTGATTGGAATGAAGTGGCCCTCTTTATCTCTTCTGATTAGTTTTAGTTTAAAGTCTATTTTGTTAGATATTAGAATTGCAACGCCTGCTTTTTTTCTTAGTACCATTTGCTTGAAATATTTTTTTTCCATCCTTTCACTTTAAGATAGTGTCTGTCCTTGAAAGTGAGATGAGTTTCTTGCAGACAACAAAAGATGGGCTTTTTTTCTTGATCCATTTACCTAGTCTGTGTCTTCTGACTGTGGAGTTCAGTCCATTAATATTTAAAGTTATTAATGAAAGATGAGTATTGAATCCTGTCATTTTTATTTCTATTTACATTCTTGATATAGCTATACTTTTCCACAGTTATACCTTAATTGAATTTCTTTCCACAACCCCTTGGGTATAGTGATTCCTTTTTTTCAGCTCTTTGAATTGCTACCAGAACTCTCTGAGGAACTCTTTGATGGGCTGGTTTTGTGGACATGAATTCCTTCAGCCTATTTATGTCATGGAAGATTTTTCTTTCCCCTTAGACTATAATAGACATTTTGGCTGGGTATAGTAATCTGGGTTGGCATCTGTGGTCATTTAAAACTGGGAATACTTTGGGCCAGGCTCTTCTGGCTTTCATAGTTTGCACTAAAAAGTCAGCTGTAATCCTCATGGGTTTTCCTTTATATGTGACTTGTTTCTCTTTGGCAGGTTTCAGTATTGTCTCTTTGTTTTGTATGTTTAGTGTTTTTACTATGATGTGCCGTGGAAAGTTTCTTTTTGGGTCCTGTCTT
>NW_008359993.1:0-555 GCF_000622305.1 Nannospalax galili | reverse complement strand
AATTCTGTTGAAGATCTGGTCCATGCCATTATCTTGGGAGTCTTCTCCTTCCTGTATGCCTATGATTCATAAGTTTGGACTTTTTGTGGTGTCACACAATTCCTGCATATTCCATTCTTGTTATTTCTTAAATTTTTCATAATCTTTGTTTTAGTGGTCTAGTTCGTCCACTTTATCTTCCAGTCTTGATACTCATTCATCCTGTTGGTGAGGCTTTCTCTTGTCATTTCTAATTGGCTTATTGAGTGTTTCACTTCCTTCTTCATTTCAGTCTGAGTATTCTCCAATATTTCTTTTCTGAATTCATTCAGAAGTTTATCCCTATCTTTTTTCAGTTTTCTGATTTCTTCCTCGATGTGTCCTTTAAATTCACTGAATTATTTTGCATGTTTGTAATTGTTCTTTTGAGTTCCATGTCCTGCATTATCTCTAAGGGGTTCTCATTGTACTCCTCTAGAAGACTATTGGTGGGGATATGTTATTTTGGTTTTTCATGTCATTATATTTTGTCTATGATTTTGACATGTGAATTTCTTTTGTAGTTTCTGATTCTTG
>NW_008359992.1:0-478 GCF_000622305.1 Nannospalax galili | reverse complement strand
TTCCTTCTCCTGTCTTATTGCTCCAGCAAGAGTTTCAAGCACTGTGTTGAACAGGAGTAGAGATAGTGGACATCCTTGTCTTGTTCCTGATTTCAATGGGAATGCTTCCAGTTTTTCTCCATTTAGAATGATGTTGGCTGTGGATTTGTTGTATATAGCTTTAATTATGTTGAGGTCTGTTCCCTCCAGTCCAGTTCCCTCTAGGACTTTGAACATAAATGCATGCTGAATGTTGTCAAAAGCCTTTTCTGCTTTTATTGAGATGAAAATGTTGTTTTTGTCTTTGGGTCCACTTATATGATTAATGATGCTTATTGACTTGTGTATATTGAACTATCCCTGCATCTCTGGAATAAAGCCAACTTGATCATGGTGGATGATCATTTTGATGTACATCTGTATACAGTTTGCAAATATTTTGTTGAATATTTTTGCATCTATGTTCATTAAGGGTGTGGGTCTATAGTTTTCTTTTTTG
>NW_008359991.1:0-1347 GCF_000622305.1 Nannospalax galili | reverse complement strand
TAGCCCTATCCTTAGCCCTAGCCCTATCCTAACCCTAACTCTAACCCTAACACTAACCATAACAACAACCCAAACACTGAACCCAAAACTTAACCCGAATCTAAACCCAAACCCTAATGCTAGCATTAACCCTAACCCTAACCCTAACCTCTAAACTTAACCCTAACCCTAACCGTAAACTGAACCAGATCCTGAAACCGAAACCAAAACCGAACCTGAAAGTGAAACCAAACCCTAACCCTAACCATGAAACTACCTCTAGCACTAGTCCTAGCCCTAGCCCTAGATCTAGCCATAACCTTAACCCTAACCCTCACCATAACCTGAACCCAAATCTGAAACCAATCTCTAACCCTAACCCTAACCATAAAGTGTAACCCTAACCATAAACCGAATGCGAACCCAAACACTTACCCTAACACTAACCAGAGCCAGAACTTGAACCCTAACCCAAAGCAGAACCCTAATCCTATCCCGAAACCGAACACTAACCCTAAATCCAAGCGCAACCACAAACCCAACCCTTGCCCCAGGCTCAGCCAAAGGCCCAGCCCCAGGTTTAGCCCAACCTGCACCCTAACCCTAACCCTAACCCTAGCCCTAGATCTAGCCCAGGGCCTAGCCCTAGCCCTAACACTAACCCTAAACCCTAACCCTACCCTTAACAAGACCCAAAACCAAACCTGAAACTGAATCCTAACCCAAAACGTAACCATAAGCCTAACCCTATCCCTAAACCTAGCCCTAGCCCTAACTCTAACCCTAAACCCTAACCCTAACCTTAACAAGACCCAAAACCA
Organism: Nannospalax galili; assembly: GCF_000622305.1. NCBI lineage: Eukaryota > Metazoa > Chordata > Mammalia > Rodentia > Spalacidae > Nannospalax > Nannospalax galili. The sequence goes on along the minus strand of NW_008359991.1, from coordinate 547 downwards.
AACCTGAAACTGAACCCTAACCCAAAACGTAACCATAACCCTAACCCTATCCCTAAACCTAGCCCTAGCACTAACTCTTAACCCTAACCCTAACCCAAGCCCTAGCCCAAGGCGTAGCCCTAGCCCTAGCACTAATGCTAAGCACTAAGCCTAACACTAACCAGACACAAAACTGAACCCGAACCTGAACCCAAACCTGAACCGCAATATTAACAGTAACCCTAAACTGAGCCCTAGCCCTAGTCCTATCCCTAGCCCTAGCCCTAATTCGTATCCCTAACCCTAACCCTAACTCAACCCTAAACTCTAACCCTAAACCTAAACCTAACCCAAACCCAAACCCAAACCCTAACATGAACCTGAGCCCTAACCCTGACCCTAAATGCTATACCTAACCCTGAACCTAACCGTAACATAAACACTAACTCGAACCTGAATGTGAACCTGAACTCTAACTGTAACTGAAACCCTAATCAGAATGCAAACCTGAACATGAAGCCCCAGCCTCAGCCGCAGCCCCACCCGCAGCCCCCACCCGAACCTGAAC
>NW_008359990.1:0-487 GCF_000622305.1 Nannospalax galili | reverse complement strand
TTTCCAGAGCTAAGATGCATCTCTTTCAAAACTGGCTGTAAATCTTTAGGTAAATCCCCTAGGTTCCTTGTATACCCTTCCCGCCCTCCTCCCTTAAACTAGCCCACTTTTTATCCATATCTCCCTTATTAAAGGCCTGTTTCCTACTGTTCTTCTCTTTCAGGTTATTTCTTTTCCTTTACCTCCCTGTTTCCTTTCCATTATCCTGTTTCCTGTACTTATGTCTGGTTGCATACTTATTTATCAGAATCTGGTTCTAGGATCCACATATGAGAGCGAACATATGTCTTTTTTTTTTCCTCTGAGTCTGTGTTACTTCACTTAGTATAACAATTTCTAGTTCCATCCATTTACCTGCAAATTTCATGATTTCATCTTTCTTTACTGCTGAGTAAAACTCCATCATATAAATGAACCACATTTTCATTACTCATATATTGAGGGAAACTTAGGTTGCTTCCATCTCTTAGCTATTGTGAAAAGAGCA
>NW_008359989.1:0-348 GCF_000622305.1 Nannospalax galili | reverse complement strand
CTGGTTTTTGTATCAATTTGGTTAATTTGGTATCACCATGAGTTGGCATACGCCAAAAAGCACAAAGTGTGCAAAGCCACACTTGTTCAAAGTAGTGGGGAGGTCCCTGTGCCTGAGCTTGGGGGGGGGGGTCCCAAAATTGCCACATCCTACTAGAGCATCAATTCCATGTTTTGGACGTTGGCATTTCTATTGCACTCTGCCTGTTGTTCACATTCATCTTGGTAAGCAGCTTTCCATAAAAGGAAATTGCCTCCCTGTAAGCAGGCACGGGCGATATTCTGCCAATCATAGGCAGTATTGGCCGAATGACTGATTGTATCTAATAACTGACCAAACCAGGGGGAG
>NW_008359988.1:0-271 GCF_000622305.1 Nannospalax galili | reverse complement strand
ATGGTAGGAGCGATTCATCAGCCACACGGAGTACTAGAATGGCTTCACACATCAGTAGGTGGCGCTCCTCGCTTCCTTACAGAAGTGGACACTCTCACATCCATGGCCCGACAAGGGAGAGATAGAATTATGCAAATCATAGGAAAGGAACCGGATGCTCTCATTATCCCCTTCTCATTATCAGATGTACAATGGCTCTTAAAGCATCACTCCCCTTTCACAATTAGCTTAATAGGTTTCCCAGGACAAATTGATAATCACTACCCCAAAG
>NW_008359987.1:0-697 GCF_000622305.1 Nannospalax galili | reverse complement strand
TAAGCCAATTAGAAACGACAGGAGAAAGCCTCACCAATATGATGAATGAAAACGGAAACAGAGTATCAAGACTGGAAGATGAAGTGGACGAACTGGACCACTCAAGCAAAGATTATGAAAAATTTAAGAAATCACAAGAATGGAATATTCAGGAATTGAGTGATACTATAAAAAGACCAAACTTGTGAATCATAGGCATACAGGAAGGAGAAGAATCCCAAGACAATGGCATGGACCAGATCTTCAACAGAATTGTGGAAGAAAATTTCCCAAACTTAAAGAAAGACATGCCCATACAAATACAAGACGCATACAGAACACCAAACAGACAAACCTGAACGGAAACTCTCCACGGCACACTGTATTAAAAACACTACACGCACAAAACAAAGAGAAAATTCTGAAAGCTGCAAAAGAGAAACAACAAGTCACATATAAAGTAAAACCCATTAGGATCACAGCTGACTTTTCAATGCAAACTATGAAAGCCAGAAGAGCCTGGACCAAAGTATTCCCAGTGTTAATAACCACAGATGCCAACTCAGATTACTATATCCACCCAAAATGTCTATTATAGTTGAAGGGGAAAGAAAAATCTTCCATGACATAAATAGGCTGAAGAAATTCTTGTCCACAAAACCAGCAGTTCAGAGAATTCTGGGAGCAATACAAAGAGCTGAAGAAAGGAATGACTATA
>NW_008359986.1:0-473 GCF_000622305.1 Nannospalax galili | reverse complement strand
AAAAAAAAATAGACATATGTTCTCCCTCATATGTGGATCCTAGAACTGAATGCTCATAAAAAATCAACAAATTTTTAAAAATGTATTATATTTGAGGAGGAAGCATAAAAATTTACATCATGTTAATTAGTAGAGGTGATAAACATTACCATTGAAATCTACCCGATGACTTCATAGACATACATAGGTGCCAAGGATCCGAGTGCAACTGATTATGAGTAGTAATAATCAGATATATACAGATTAGAGATGCATGCACCAACACCTCAGTGTTAGTAGCAAAAACAATGAGTCTTTCTGTAAGAAACAGTTTATTTTAAATTGAAATGGAGATATTTTTTAAAGGTTAAAAACTCAATTTTTGTCTTACAGGGTTTATACTGAGTTCAATATTGTATAACTGTATTAATTCAACAGCGATTCTAAAAATTTTATAGCCACTTTTGAAAGAGCTGTATCATTGCTCTGGAAAC
>NW_008359985.1:4109-7960 GCF_000622305.1 Nannospalax galili | reverse complement strand
GACCTCTGTTATGTAAAGTAGAAGTCTCTTCACATCTGGACAGCTCACGAAACTCGGATCTATGTGCTGAGACTCCGTTCATAGCAGGGTGTCTTCCTGGCATTCTTCCTGACTCTCCTTTTGAAGTGCCCACCACAAATGCCCCTAACATAAACAGGGCCTCTGGCTCTGGAAGAACCATGCTTTCCTGTGTGATTTTTCAGGTAGTCTGGCAGCGTGGTGGGGGCCCATTTCCACACACAAATGAGGCATCCCCAAAGTACCTATCAGGTAAAGCGTTTTACCAGCACCCCCACGGTATAAAGCTCCCTGGTTTCCCCTCAATATTTGGAGCTAGAAGCAGAGCGGGAGCTAGAAGCAGAGCTGGAGCTAGAGCAGGAACTGGGTCACTGAGACTTGGAATAAAGAGCTGTAGCACTGAACCTGACTGGACTGAGTCTGTGTCTCCTGCCTGCAATCTAGTCTCCCAGGGAGGCAGAATCCAGGGGGGGTGCACTCCCTCGTTACCGACTCACAGACATTCTAGCTTTCGCTGTCCTCGTACTCTTCCAGTGGACCTCGCATCCTGAGGAAAGTACACGGGTGAAAATAGGACGGGACTGGCTGAGTAGACCTCAGCAGCGGAGGAACTTTCAACACCAAAAAGCAGCGGACAGAGATGCACCCACCGCCGCTTCCAGGGCGTGCAGGGGACCGAACCCCGTGCTCCATTCCTGGCACCCCCCGCGCCCTATATCTGGTGCCACAACATGGGAGCCTCTGAACCTCGTGCCAATGTGAGAGCCTCTGAACCTCATTCCAGCTAGGAGCTGGCACGCACTGAAACGCAAGGATCTGTGACTATCCCTCCCCCTCAGGAGGGCAACAAAAGATATCTTCTAAATTTCCTTCCTTCCCTTTTCTGGTCTGAAGTTTTCACGTGGAACTGCTAGTGCCAGAGAAACAACTGACGCTTTCTGGCCAGTGCTACCCCCTGGTGTTAGCTGAAGGTTTCTTTGATCCCTTAACGGACCCCGACGGCCTTTACAGATGTGGACAAAAGACCTCTATCTTTATATCTCTTTAACATCAAAACCTGTTAACGCATCAGCCACATAAAACCATTAGGGTGGCCGCCAGCCTCTCAAATTTGCGGGAAAGTCTTGTGACTGGGAACCACTGTGACCCCCTGAAATTTTAATTTCAGGCATGTCCCTTTGGGAACTGTCACTTCACCCCACTTTTCTATCTGAACACTGCTAGGAAAATCCCCAAAGTTATCGCCACCTAAGCTTTGGAGTCAGGTAGATTCTCTAGTCAGCTCTGTTTTCTTTCCTCATGCCTTCAAATCACAGCTGAAACCGGTTCAGTGAAAATTCAAATTAGCTAACCCCTGCCTAGCAGCCTGCAGCTCAAAAGCGGCTCCCAGACAAAAGATTTAAAACTACAACTTTTTTTCTTCAAACCTAGGGGCTTGTAACTTGCCAAGGCGCTTCAGCCCTCTAGTGTCCGATTGCTGTAAAAACATCTTCCCTTCACAATTGGGAGCTCAGCATCACGCCAAAGAAAGCGCCAGATTCGTTCTCTTAAAAACCTGCTCAAATCTAGAGGACTTAAAATTTCTAAAGATGAAAGCTTACAATTTTGGAATGAGGTACATCGGTTTGCACCCTGGGTCTTATCAGCAGACATATCTGATCCTGAGGTGTGGAACTTTCTTTCACATTTGTCCTATAAGAAAGAAATCCAAGAAAAGCATAATTTTCCTCTTTCATTTTTTCCAATAATGGCAGCCATCCAGCAATGCTTAAAAAACCCACCTAAAATTGAGGAAAGTTTACAAGCACCAGAGAATACAAAAAGAGAGGTTTTAAATGATAAAAAAAGACCCTAAAAATTGCTCAGTAACAGATTCAACAATTCCAAAAAATAAAATCAGACCAAGCCAGACAAAGTCCACCCATCAGCAAAATTAATCCTCACCCCTCTCTTGCTGATTCAACAAGCCCAGATACTAATGCCCAAATTTCAAAAGCTACCAAAGATTCTCATGTAAAATCCCCTCCTCCCCCTCCACCTCGACTGCCTCCTGTGGAGACACGCCTTACAGCCACAGAGCATCTGTGTAGCCTTAGAGACAGTGAAAGCTGCCCGCCTCAAAATTCCCAGCCTCAGTTGTCTCAGGACTCCCAAATCCCACCAATAGAGGCTTTTCCCATCAATTTGCAAATAACCAGGCAGCGTCCATTGGCATGGTATCCGCTTTCTACAGCGGAACTTAAGGAATTGCGCCAAGCTGTACGTGAAGATGGCATTCATGCTCCTTGTACTAAATCTATACTACAAACATTTAATACTAACCTGCTTCCCCAGGATTGGAGAGACATTTGTAGATCTACCCTCCCCAGTCCATTATTCGTACAATGGGAAGCCCTATTTAGAGATGAGTGCCTAATGCAAGCTAAAAGAAATGACACTCATAATCAACAGCTAAGACCTCAACCAGGGCAGGATCCATCACCTGGATTTATAGATTGGAATTATGACCAGCTTTTTGGCCAGGGTAATTTCTCCACAGGAATTCAGCAAGCTGCAATTCCAGCTGGCTGCATTGAGCAAATTCGATTATGTGCTCTACAGGCCTGGGACCACTTAACACCTTTGTCCACCGGGCCACGAGATACCTCTGCACTAACTTTTTTAAATCAGAAGCCAACTGAGGCTCTTCTAGACTTTATACTGAGTGCAAGCAAGTTTAGATAGAAAAATAACAGATCCTGCAGGCAAAGCAATGCTTTTAAACAGCCTTGTCTGGCAAGGAATGACCCCTGAGCACAGACAAGCATGCCAGGGACTAAAGAATGAACATTATGATAAGTGGATCGTGGCCACCCATGGCATTGGGACTGCCATGTACCAGGCTTCCTCCCTTGCCCAAGCCCTTATAGCCACAACTCAGACCAACTCAAAATGCTTTAAATGTGGAGAAACTGGACATTGGATAAAAAATTGCCCCCGAAATAACTCAGCTGCCATTTGACTCCCTAAAACTCTCTGTCCCCAATGTAAAAAAGGCTTTCACTGGAAAAAGGATTGTAGATCTAAAAATGACAGAGATGGCAATCCTTTGCCACCTTTAAACTCCAGCAGGGGCAACCCTCAGCCCCACTAACAAGAGGGAAGCCACAGACCTTATGGGTAAACAGTATTACAGAAAATGCCCATCCAAAATTAACCATAAAAATAGACAATAAACCTTTCAAATGCCTCCTTGGGACTGGGGCTGATAGAACCATCCTAAAGCAACCTGAGGTTCCTCCACACTGGGAATTAATACCAGGACCCCAACTAGTAGGAGTAGGGGGGCCTCCCAAGCATTTATCACTAAAAATTCCTATAAATGGGAGGACCCTGATGGAGAGGTTGGAACAATAAGACCCCTAATTGCAGACATTGCTACAAAACTCCTAGGACGAGATATCTTGGGTCAATGTATTTCTTACTAGTGGGTCTGAAGAGAAATGCCTTAAAGCAGATGATCAGATGAGGTCCCTAAAACAACATGACCCCATATTATAAGGGCCACTGTTGATTACCATACTCCCTGCCTCGAGTGGACCAACACAGAACCAGTCTGGGTGTAACAGTGGCCATTACCCAGGGAGAAATTACTCATTTTACAACAACTTGTGAAAGAACAGCTACAGCTGGGTCACATTAGGCCCTCCAGGAGCCCATGGATCACCCCAGTCTTTGTAATAAAGAAAAAGACAGGGACATGGAGACTGCTTCAGGACCTCAGAGCCATAAATAAAACCATGAAAATATGGGAATCACCCCAAAGAGGCCTACCCATGGTCTCTGCCATTCCA
>NW_008359985.1:3068-3574 GCF_000622305.1 Nannospalax galili | reverse complement strand
TCTCTTAAAGGGAGACAAAAACCCAGCCTCCAGACGGTACCTAAACCCAGATGCAAAAAAGGCTCTCCAAGTAATTAATAGCAACTTCCAAAAGGCATCACTAGCCAGATATGACCGCAAGCTGCCTGTTCAACTCTTAATATTTAATTCCTCCCTGACCATGGTAGGAGCAATTCATCAGCCTCACGGAGTACTAGAATGGCCAGTAGGAGGTGCTCCTCGCTTTCTTACAGAAGTGAACACTCTTGCCTCCATGATCCGACAAGGGAGAGATGGAATCATACAAATCATAGGAAAGGAACTGGATAGTCTCATAATCCCCTTCTCATTATCAGATGTACAATGGCTCTTAAACCATCACTCCTCCTTTGCAATTAGCTTAATAGGCTTCCCAGGACAAATTGATAATCACTATCCCAAAGATAAATGGATGTCAATTATTCCAACATTTCGCTGGCTACCGCCTAGACTTTTTTGCCATAAACCAATTAAAGAGACTATTACAG
>NW_008359985.1:0-1045 GCF_000622305.1 Nannospalax galili | reverse complement strand
TTAGCTTAGCAATCCCTTGTTTTGCATGGCTTCTATTCCTTATTGTCCTCTAATGATACTGTGTATTATGCTTGCTCACTGTTTTTTAAGATTTCTTTGCTGGCAGTTACTGCCATTTGCTAAAAATCACCTCGGAAACAGGTCATGGTCAGTTATCAAACTTTGGATGCTCCTGAGAGGAAATGAGTTGACCCTTAGGGCTGGCATGGCACTTCTTTATATTTAAATCAAAGAGGGGGAGGTGTTAGGGACCTCTCTTATGTAAAGTAGAAGTCTCTTCACGTCCGGACAGTGCACAAAGCTCGGAGCTGTGTGCTGAGACTCCTTTCTTAGCAGGGTGCCTTCCTGGCATTCTTCCTGACTCTCCTTTTGAAGTGCCCACCACAAATGCCCCTAACATAAACATGGCCTCTGGCTCTGGAAGAACCGTGCTCTCCTGTGTGATTTTTCAGGTAGTCTGGCAGCGTGGCGGGGGCCCCCTTCCACACACAAATGAGTCATACCCAAAGTACCTATCAGCTAAAGGCTTTTAACACCACCACCACGGGATAATGCTCCCTGGTTTACCCTCAGTATTTGGAGCTAGAAGCAGAGCAGGAGCTAGAGGTGGAGCTCGAGCTAGAGCAGGAACTGGGTCACTGACACTTGGAATAAAGAGCTGTAGCACTGAACCTGACTGGACTGAGTCTGTGTCTCCTGCCGGCAATCTAGTCTCCCCGGGAGGCAGAATCCTTCCATCACCAACCAATGGACACCCTAGCTTTCGCCGTTCTCATACTCTTCCCATGTGGTTCAGTGGCCAGTGGACCTCGCATCCTGCGGAAAGTACAAGGGTGAAAATAGGAAGGGACTGTCTGAGTAGACCTCAGCAGCGGAGGAAATTTCAGCACCAAAAAGCACCAGACAGAGACGCACCTGCCGCTGCTTCCAGGGTGCCCAGGGGGCTGATCCCCACGCCCCATTCCTGGCGCCCTCCACACCCTATAACCTGCTTCTCTGACGTGCAGATGGTCGTGTCACTTCCCCCTCTGAAGTGTGCATGGTC
>NW_008359984.1:0-1234 GCF_000622305.1 Nannospalax galili | reverse complement strand
ATTATGGCCCCATGTGCCACTATTTTTCTTGAGTGTCCTATCACAATATTAGAGTATGACTTCCCAATGTGCCATTGTGCAATCACAGTGCTCCAATGTATCACTAAAATGATCCATTGTGTCTCCCCATGCTCAATATGCAAACACGGTGTCCAGTGTCCCATCACAATCCCCCAAATGACATCACAACGCTACAATGTGAAATCACAATACGAAAATCTGACATAACATTGCTGCAAGGTTATATCACAATGTTTCAATGTGCCAACACTGTGGCTCCATGTTCCATTATATTGCTCCAAATTTTCATCACAGTGTTACAATATGACTTCCCAGTAATCCATTGTACCATCACAATACTCACTGTGCCATCACAAAGCACCATTGTGTGATTAAAATGATCCATTGTGTCATCACCATGGTCAATACGCAAACAGTGTGCTCAATGTCCCCTCAGAATCACCCAATATGACATCTCAATGATACAATGGGACATCACAACACTACAATTTGACATTACGATGCTCCAAGTTGACATCACAATGCTCCAATGTGCCAACACTATAGCCCATGTGCTATTATCTTGCTCCAAGGTGCCATCACAATGCAGCAATATGACATCACAATGTTCCATTGTGCCATCACAATCATCATTGTGCCATCACAATGCACCATCATGTCATTACAATGATCCGTTGTGTCTTCACCATGCTCAATATGCAAACATAGTGCTCAATATCCCTTTACGATCCCCTAATATGACATCACAATGCTCCAACCTGACATCACAATGCTCCAATATGCCAGCATTATGGCCCCATGTGCCATTATATTGCTCCAGTGTGCCATCACAATGTTCCAAAATGACTTCACAGTGTACCATTGTGCCATCACAATGAACCATTGTGTCATTACAATGATTCATTGTGTCATCACCATGCTCAATATGCAAACACGGTGCTCAATGTCCCTCACGATCCCCCAATGTGACATCATAATGTTCCGCTGTGATATCACAATTCTCCAATATGTCAACACAATTCTCAATGTAGCATCACAATGCCGAATGTCCCCTCACAAGGCCTCTAATGTGTCATAACAATGTTGTGTCAAAATATAATGTCCCAATGTGTGATCACAATATTCCAATTTGGTGTTCCAATGTTTCATGTGCCGTATCAATGCTAGAATGTGCCAACACTATGACCCCATGTGCTATTATATTGCTGCAAAG
>NW_008359983.1:10074-12613 GCF_000622305.1 Nannospalax galili | reverse complement strand
ACTGTGATGGGACATTGGAGCAATATAATGTGACATTAAATGACAGTGTTGACACATTGGAGCATTGTGATGACATAATGCAGCATTGGAATTTCACACTGGAAGATTGTGAATCATAGTGTAACATAGTGATGACACCAAGGAGCACTGTGATGTAACAAAGGAACATTGTGAAGTCATATTGTAACATTTTGATGGAATATTGGAGCAAAATAAGGCACATGTGGCTATACTGTTGGCACATTGGAGCATTGTGATGTCACAATGGAGCATTGCAATGTGAGAAAGGAATATTGTGAAGTGATATTGTAACTTAGTGATGGCACATTGGAGCAATATACTCGCTCATGGGGCAATAGTGTTGGAACATTGGAGCATTATAATATCACACTGGAGTATCGTGATTTCCCAATGGAACATTGAGAAGTCATACTGTCACATTGTGATCACACACTGCAGCAATATAATGGCACTTGGGGAGATAGTGTTGGCAAATCAGAGAACTGCGATGTCACACTGAAGTATAGTGAAATCACATCGGAACATTGTGAAGTCATATTGTAACATTATGATGGCACAATTGAGACCATAGTGTTAGCTCATTGGAGCATTGAGATGTTATAATGGAACATTGAAAAGTCATATTGTAGCATTTTGATGGCGTATTGGAGCAATATATTGGCACATGGGGAGATAGTATTGGATCATTGTGGTACTGTGATGTCATAAAGGGACACTGAAAAGTCATAGGGTGGCATTGTGATGGCACATTGAAACAATACAATGGCATATGAGGCGTTAATGTTACATTGGAGCATTGTGATATCACAAAGGAACACAGTGAATTCATATTGTAACATTTTGATGGCACTATGGAGCAATGTATAGACACAAGGGGCAAAAGTATTGACATACTGGAGCGTTGTGGCATCACAATGGAGCATTATGAAATGACAATCATTGTGAAGTCAACTTGTAAAATTTTGATGTCACAATGGAGCATTATAATAATATATGGAGCAATAGTGTTAGAATATTGGAGCACTGTGAAGTCACCTTGGAACATTGTAATGTCACAATGGAGCATTTTGAACTCATATTGTAACACTGAAATTGTGCATTGGAGCAATAGAATGGCACATGGGGAAATAGTGTCTGCCATGATGGACTGTAATTCCTCAGGAATCGTAAGCTCAAACAAACTCTTCATTCTATAAATTGCTTTGGTCAGTGTTTCTGTCGCAGCAAGAGAAAAGTGACTAATACAACATACATAGTATCTTCAGCAATAAGGTCTTACCATTAAGCTCTTTGAGTAACCAAGAGCAATAGCAATAGCCAGTATTGTGTGATGGTCTATGAGATCACCTCTCATCAAAATTTCCCCAAAAGGAAGCGCATTCTGAGTATTTGGATTTTTATTTGTTAACCTATCGTGTCTGTGGGGAACTGGCCCCTGTTATGGGGTGACGCCATTTAAATTATTTTTGTATTGCGTATGTAAATACTTTAATAAGCTTCTATAGTGATAAATTTCCATTTGACTATTTCAAAAGTGCAATAATGTTAGTTGTCCCCTCTTAATCCTTTTTCTACTCTGCCCTACCATTCCCACCCTCTTTACCTCTTCATATTCCATTGCTCCCCTTTCCCCATTTATAAAACTGTATTCTCTGTCCCCTTCCAAGAAGCCTCCACACATGGACCCTTACTAGTTTCTTGACCTCTATGGATTTTCCAATTGAAACACACTCATCTAAAGATTCAAAGCTAGCATCCAATTATGACCCTTACTAGTTTCCTGACCTCTATGGATTTTCCAATTGAAACACACCTACGTAAAGATTTAAAGCTAGCATCCAATTATGAGTGAGAACATAAAATGTTCATTTTTCTGGGTCTGGGTTACCTGACTCAGGATGATTGTTTCCAGTTCAATCCATTTACCTGTGAAATTCATAATTTCAACTTGCTTAATACTTAAATAATATTCCATGGTGTAATGTACCACTTTTCATTACTCATTTATCATTTGATCGATACCTAGGTTGCTTCTCATTCCTGACTGTTGTGAATGGAGCAGCAATGAGCAAAGATGAGCAGATATCTCTGTAGCAGAATATGGAGTTCTTTGGGTATGTGCACAAAATTGGTTTGGCTGAATCATGTGGTAGATCTATCTCTAACTTTTTGAGGAATCTTGAAGGCTGAGAAGTCGTTGGTTAGAATTGTGATGGCACATTGAAACAAGAAAATGGCACATGGGGTGATAGTGTTACATTGCAGCATAGTGATGTCACACAGGAACACTGTGAATTCATATTGTAATATTTTTATGGCGCTATGGATCAATATATAGGCACATGGGGCAATATTATTGGCATACTCTAGCATTGTGACATCAAAATGGAGCATTTTGAAATGACAAAGGAACATTGTGAAGTCATCTTGTAGCATTTTGCTGGCACTATGGAGCCATATAATAACACATGGGTTAAACTGAAAATAATGGTGAAGAGCACCATGAGTAGTTGTGGCT
>NW_008359983.1:6248-10022 GCF_000622305.1 Nannospalax galili | reverse complement strand
CTGCCCCCCCCACCCGTTTCAAGATCTTTCTAAATATAATGTATAGCCCTGTATTAATCAGGGTTCTCTAAAAAATGAACTCATGAATGAATAGATAGATGATAGATAGATAGATAGATAGATAGATAGAAAGATAGATAGATAGATAGATAGATAGATTAATCTCCTATAGATCAAGATTTGGATCCCCCAGTGTCCTTCAGTGTGGATGCATGCACTGGGCCTACTAAGAGTCCCAAACCTATAAGACACTGTCTTTCCACCTCTCTTCAACCTTGAATTCATTAGGTTGGGCCTGGAGAGATGACTCAGCTGTTGAGAGCACTGGCTTCTGTTGCAGAGGTCCTGGGTACAGTTCCCCACAACCACATGGTTGCTAACAACCATCTGTAACTCCAGTCCTAGGTGGTCTGATGACTCCTTATGATCTCCGAGGGCACTGCACAACACAAGTGCACTTACACACATGCAGGCAGTAACTCATACACATACAATAAAAATAATAAAGAATTTATTTTTAAGTTTCTTTGGTTGGAATGGGATTTGTGGCCTGCTTTCCTATGTCTATGCTGCAATGTTTTGTTCGGTGTGAGCTCACACAAGACTTGTGCATGTAGTGAATATTGCTGTGAGCTTACATGAGTAAGTGACCAGCTGTCTGGAAGACTGTTTCCTTATGGTCATCAACCACATCTAATTCTTACAATCTTTCTGTCTCCTCTTCCACATGATTCCGGAGTCTTGGGAGGCAGAGGTTTGAAATAGGTGTCCTATTCGTGAATAAGCACTCGGCAGCCTCTTGTTCTCTGCACATTGGCTAATTTTTGGTCTCTCTGTTAATCACCATCTGCTGCATATGGAAACTTCTGTAGTGAGAGTTAAGGGATCCATTCATTCTAAGTGCAAAGTTTTCATTGAAGATGTGTCACTTAAGATTAAGTGTCTCACACTTCTTCTCCATATTGACCTGTTCTGGAATTCCATAGTAGTTGGCATCTGTTGCCAAAAGAAGGTTCTTTGATGATGGGCAAGAGGTATATTTGTCTGTAAATAAAAGGATGCACATTTAGAATAAAGTAAGAAATTATGTTGTCCTATAGATATGTGGCATAAGTAGTTTTCTTCTCTAGGATATATGACATCTCCAGCCATATATTTGATCGTGTTTATACTGATTCACATGAGTTCCCTCCCATTGAGTGGACCTTAATTCCAATTAAACAGCTGTTGATCCCCCACAAGATGAAAGTGTCACTACCATACTAAGAGCAATAAAGATATTCCTTATTCGTTTGAATTTCATCTTTTGAGAACTCTCTGCTTACCTCCTTGCCCCAAGTTTTAATAGGGTGGTTTATTATTATGAATTTTTTGGTTGTTTTTTTTCTAGATATTAACCCTCTGTCAGAAGTATAGCTCATAAAGTTTTTTCCCATTCGATAGATTGCCTCTTCATTCAAATAATGATTTAGTCTTCTGTATAGGAGCTTTTTAGTTCCATGAGGTCCTATTTGTTGATTTCTGAACTTAATGCCTGCACTGTCTTTTTCAGAAATTCTGTTCCTGTGATATTAACTTCCACTACATTCACAATACTCCCTTTATCAGTTTCATGGTATCAGGTCTTATGAGGAAGTCGTTGATCTACTTGGAATTGAATCTTGATCATGGTGACATGTAGATATCTAATTTTCTTCTCCTATATGTAGCTAATCAGTTTGACCAGCACCATATACTGTAAATGCTGTCTTTTGTTCAAGGTGTGTTTGGGGTCCCTTAGTAAAAAATCAAGTAACTGTAACTGCATTGACTTAAATATGGGACCTCAACTCTTTTCCATTGATCAATGTGTTGATTTTTATGTTAGTGGTATGTCATTTTCATTACTAGTGCTCTGTAGTATATACACTTGAAATCAGCGATTGTGATACATGCAGCACTTCTTCTATTGTTCAGGATTTTTTGGGCTATCATAGATTTCTTATGTTTCCATATGAGATTTGAGATTCTTTTTTTCAACTTCTGTGAAGAATTGCGTTTGAATTTTAATACGGATTGCATTGAATCTTTAGCAATCTTTAGATTGCTTTTGGTAGAATAGCCATTTTCACAATATTAATCCTACTGATCCATGAGCATGGTAGATCTTTCCATCTTCTGGTATCTTCCTCAATTTCTTTCTTCAAGGTCGTAAAATTTTTATTATACAGGTCTTTCACTTCTTTGGCTATCTCAATTTCTTTCTTCAAGGTCTTAAAATTTTTATTATACAGGTCTTTCCCTTCTTTGGCTAGATTTGTTCCAAGCTAGTTTCTGGTTTTTGAGGCTATCATGAATTTGATTTTCCCCTGATTTATTCACAGTAAGTTTCTTGGTTGTGTATAGGAAGGCTACTGATTTTGAAATGTTAATTTTGTATCCTCTTACATTGCTGAATGTGTTTATCAGCTTTAGGAGTTTTCTGGTTGAGTCTTTATAGTCTTTTATGTACGTAATCATATTATATGCAAACAGGGGTAATTTGACTTCTTCCTTTGCAATTTGTATCCCTTTATCTCCCTCATTTGTTTTACTGATCTAGCTAAAACATCAAGCAATATATTGAAAAGAAATTATGAGAATATACAACCTTTTTTTCCCTGATTTTAGCAGAAATGCTTTGAGGTTTTCTTCAGTTACTATGATGTTAGCTGTGCGCTTGTTGTATATTGTCTGTATTATGTTGAATTGTTTCCTCTGTATCCATGGATTTTCCATGACTTTTATCATGATTGGATTTTGGATATTATCAAAGGCCTTTTCTGCAATTAATGAGATGATCATTTTGTTTTAGTCCTTGAGTCTGATTATGTGGTAGATTACATTTATTGATTTATACATGTTGAATCATCCATGCATCTTTGGGATGAAACGTACTTGATTGCGGTAAATAATCTTTTTGATGTGATCTTGCATTCAGTTTGCAAGTGTTTTCTTGATAAGTTTTGCATTGATATTCATCAGAGTAATTTTCCTTTTTGTTTGGTGTTTCATTCTGGTATCAGGTTAATAATGGTTTCATACAAATGATTTGAAAGTGTTCCTTCCTCTTCTATCTTGCAGAATTTGATGGGTATTGAAAATTGTTCTGTTTTGAAAATCTGGCAGAATTATACACTGTATCTATGATGTCCTGGGATTTTCTTTTTAACTTGGGAGATTTGAAAATATTGCTTATTTCTTACTTGCTCTTGTGGGTTTATTTAAATTATCTCATCTTGGATTAATTTTGGTAGGTCATACAAATCTAGAAATTCATTCATTTCTATTAGATTTTCGAATTTTTGGGATACAGACCACCAAAGTAAGTTCTGCTTCTTTGAAAATCTTCATTATCTCTTGTGACATTGCCCTTTTGCATCTATGATTTTATTGTGTCTTCTTTCGGTTAATTGACTAAAGGTTTGTCAATCTGGTTAATCTATCCAAAGAACTCACTCTTCATCCCATTGATTCTTTGTACTAATTTTTTCATTTCTATTTGATTGATTTTAGCCACAATTTTATTATCTCTTCTCATCTAGGTTTATTTGGTGGGGGTTGTTCTTGTTTTTCTAAGGCTCTCAAGTGCATTATGAAGTTGTTAGTATGCAACTTCTCAAGCTTTTTCGATGTAGACACCTAATGCTGTAAACTTCTGTCTTAGGACGGCCTTTCCTGTGTCCCATAGATTTTGATATACTGTGCTTTCATTTGCATTCAATTCTGGGAATTTTTAAATTTACTTTTTGATTT
>NW_008359983.1:2364-6181 GCF_000622305.1 Nannospalax galili | reverse complement strand
TCCCACTTCTCAGACTTTATTCCTTTGTGGTCAGATAGGATACAGGATGTTATTTCAAACTTTTAAAATTTGTTGAAACTTGCTTTGTGTCCTGATATGTGGTTGATTTGGGAGAAAATTCCATGAATTGCTGAGAAGAAAATGTATTCTTTGGTGTTTACATAGAATGTTCTGTAAATCTCTGCTAGGGCATTTTGATTTATGACGTCATTTATCTTGCAAGTTTTTCTATATAATTTTCTCTGGATAAACTGTCTGTTGATGAGAATGGGATCTGGATGTCATCCATTATCACTGCCTTTGAGTCGTTATAGGAGTTTAGATCTCATAGTGTTTCTTTTATGAAATTGGGTGTCCTGTGTTTGGTGCATATGTTTAGGATTACATAGCATCCTAGCGGATTTCTCTTTAATGACTATGAAATGACGCTTCCTATCCCTTGTGACTTCTTTTGATTTGAAGTCTATTTTAACATATACCAGAATAGCCACATCTGCTTTTTTCTTAGGTCCATTTGCTTGGAATGCTTTTTTCCATCCACTTATTCTTAAGATGGTGCCTCTTTTTAATGGCCATTTGTATTTTTGGAGGCAGCAGAAGGATATGATCCATTTCTAATCCAGTCAATTAATCTGTATCTTTTTATTGAGAATTAAGACAGTTAACATTAATAGTTATTTTTCCGCAATATTTATTAAATCCTGTTATTTTGTTGTGGTGGTATTGTTTTGTTTTGTTTTGTCCTCTTTTGATTAACTGATCTGGAATTGTTTATTATACCTTGTGCTTTCTCTGGTGTGTGCAATCTTTTCATTAGAGAAGATTCATTCCTCTCCATATCTATTGTAAAGCGGACTTTGTGGACTTAAATTCCTGATGTTTGTTTTTATCATGGAAAGATTTGCTTTCTCCTTCTATTTCAACTGATCATTTTGCTGGGTTGGTATCTGTGACCTTTAAGAATTTGTAGAAAATCAGTCCATGCCCTCCCAGAAATTTCAGAATCTACAATGAGGTCTCATAGGCCTCCCATTATATGTGATTTGGACTTTCTCTCTAGAAGCTTTCACTCTCCTTTGTTCTGTATATTTAGAGTTTATTGTGACATAAGGAATGTATTTTCTGGTACTATTTGGTGATTTGTATATGATTTTCACATTAATAGGCATCTTCTTCCTTAGATTTGATGAATTTTGTTCATTGATTTTGTTGAAAATACTTTTGGCGCCTTGGACCCGAGTTTCTGCTCATTCTTGTATATCTGTCATTTGTAGATTTGATCTTTTTATAGTATCCCAGAGTTCTGGCACATTGTGTTCCTGGGTTTGTTTGTTTTTAATTTAACATTTTCCTTGATGAAATTATCTAATTTCCCTATCTTATATTCAAGGCATGATATTTTCACTTCTATTTGATCCATTCTATTGCTTAGACTTTCCACCGAGTTTGATTTTGCAGATTGAATTTCTCCTTTCGACATTTATTGCTGTTTGTTTTTTTTCCAGAAATTCTATTTCTTTAGTACATTATAATTTAATATCTTGAGTTATTTTCTTTATTTCATTGTTCTGTGTTTTCACCAACTTCATTCTGGTATTTATGCCTTTCCTCTTTGAGTTCATTGAGTATATCTATAATTCCTATTTTGAAAGCAGTGTCTTCTGTATCACCTAAGTTGGTCATCTCAGGAAATGTTGTGAAATGTGTACTGATTGCTGCAGAAAGCGTGTTGTTTTGGTTTTTCATATTCTTTTTTGTGATGTGACCTAAGTATCTGGAGTTCGGGTGTTGATGGCATTTCTTGGTATATATATCTGGTCTCAGATTTGTCGAGTGACTGTTTGTATGTTTGATTGCTGTTACCTCACCTTGTAAAGTTGTGAATCAACTGAATAGTGTTTGGTTTTGGATCTTGGAGTAATTGTGTTGATGTGCAAGTGGGGTGTCAAAAATGTTTCCCACACTACTTGTGATATGTGCACTTCTTAGCCCAGGAGCAAATCATCTGTAGAGGTGGGAAGTTCTCACTGCCATTTTGAGAAGTCCATGGAGGACTCACGGGGTTCTACAAATGCTCCTTTGGTGTCAGGGCTGGGGTTGATCTCCCTTGGCGCACGTGGTCCTGTGAGAGGTCACTGTCTGCACTCCAGGCAGGGCTCTGGAGCTGCACATCCACCTGGGTTTCAGGTTCTTGTGGAGCCATTCACACAGTCCTGGAGATGATGCATAGGGAAGAATCACTTTTTGGGCTCTGCCAGGACTCGGGCTGAGTGCCTACCTGTGGTTCAGTGTTGGGTTCAGTTTGAGTTTGGCAAGTGGTCCCTGTGTCAGTAGCTCAGAGGGAAGGATCACAATCTGTACTCGCTCTGAGGCTCTTGGGCTGCCTATCTTCCTGTAGGTCAGGGTTCTGAAGGAGTTACTCAAGTCATTCTAGCAGCTGAGTTGAGGAACAGGTCATTGTCTGGATTGTGAGTCAGGCTCTTGGGTTGCATATGTACCTGTGGGTGAGGGTTCAGGTTTCAGCTAGAATTACTTTGGGTTGGCAACATGGAGGAAGGTTCCCAGGCCTGCCATTTCAAAGTGACTCTCATTTGTTTTGAGTGTTCCCAAGATTTCCAACTCCCCTACTACCTGGATTCCAAAGTCAGCATTTCACTGGCATAAAAATCAATGAAAATATATTGAAAATGAAATTTATATTTTACAGTCCTCATATAGTCAAACATAAAACTTTTATGTCATAATTTTTGTAACAAGATATTATCATAGATAATTCATTCAGTGGGTTTTAAAAAAAATGACGTTTCCTTGCCTTTCCAGTAATGCAATTATAGCTACAAGATAAAATGGGGAGTTCCAAAAGGGCTGTAGCTCCATTTCTTTTCTCAGTTATATCTTGAATACTATGTGTAAATTCACTTATCGCTGATGAAAAAATAAAACCAAATTTCATCTTTAAAAATAAATAAGTTATTCTTAATGTTGCACTAAACGCTAAAATATCAAATGTTATTCAATGTCTTTGGCACCTAGCAAATGTGCTCATTTTTTTCATTTTTACTTAACATTGATTGTACTTGGTCTAATATGGTCCGAAAAATGTAGGGACTCAGGTTTGCTTTGCTTAGCGGGGAACCTTCCGGTTTCAGGGCAGAGGGTCCGTTCGGCGACAGAGTCAAACTCTGGGACCTGTGTCTTCCCAACAGGACGATTTATTTTAGAATTCAGATGGCTTTTATACATCCCAAGAAACTAGCAGTCACGTGGGATATGACAGTCACATACAAAGATTTAGGGTACAAAGAAACAGGACATTTAGTATATTAGTGGCGCCAGAAGGATTTTTAAATTTTTACTCAAGCTTATCAATGCCCATCCGGTAATTTATTGGTAAAGAAACAGGACATTTAGTCTATTAGTGGCGCCAGAAGGATTTTTAAACTTTTACTCAAGCTTATCAATGCCCATCCGGTAATTTATTGGCTGCAATGTTTTCTTTCTTAGAGCTAAAAGCATGGGGAACTTTTAGCTTTTAGGTCAGGAGTAAAACTTTAACCTGGCCTAATCTCTTAGCCAGGGATAGCTGAGTTATTTGTTTAGGACAAGGAGATGAACTAAGGGTTGTTGACCAAGGTGCTTTCCCACAGAACCAAGAGCCTGCACTTTTACCACCAGGCCGCTTCCTCCTGCCAGCCCAACAGTGTTCTGCAAGGCAGGGATTATCAGAGCCACTATTTTCAGTGCCCCTCCCTTTTAGCAGAGAATGCAACCTGGACCTATAAGTTTTAGGCTCACCTCAGCCTAGGGCCTGGCATCT
>NW_008359983.1:0-818 GCF_000622305.1 Nannospalax galili | reverse complement strand
GGGCTGTGGGACAGTCAGTCCCTGCCAGTGCTTGGCCATTGGAGAAATTCCTTGATCATTTAGTGTGAAAAAATTTAAAGTTAGTAGAGACCTGTGTAATAAGAAATGAGGATTCTGTACTGTTATCCCAGGTATAGGTGATTCCCCAGTTTTTATTTTAGTTATTTGATCTTTGTGGCATTTGTGTTGTCTCTCTATTATTGCTTCTCCTGTGGGGTTGTAAGGAATGCCAGTGGTATGTGAAATACCCCAAGTTTGGCAGAATTGTTGAAAAATTTTACTAGTACAGGATGGCCCATTATCTGTTTTTATTTGATGAGATATTCCTAAAATTGAAAATGTTTTGACTAAGATGTTTAATTACATCTTTTGATTTTTCTCCTGTATGAGCTGTGGCATTTAAAGCCAAGGAATAAGTATCTACTGTACAGTGGACATATTTAAGTTTTCCAAATTCAGTTATATGGGTTATATCAGTTTGCCAGATTATATTAGGCCGTAGGCCACGAGGATTGACTCCAGTCATGGGATCTAAGGGAAGAAGTGGAGCACACTGAGGACATTGTTTAACTATAATTTTAGCTTGATCCTTAGCAAGGCGGGGATATAAGCTTTTAACAGTTTTCCTGGCTGATGAAGGAGTTGGTGACTGCATAAAGGAGTCACAACATTTACTTGTTTGGTTAGGTTATCTTTTTGTTGATTTAAAGAGGCTAACGGACCAGGTAATCCAGTGTGGGAGCGTATATGAGTCACAAATAATGAGAGTTCTCTTTGGCGAATTTTAGTCCTCAGAGATAAGAATAACATCCCAATAG
>NW_008359982.1:59838-64422 GCF_000622305.1 Nannospalax galili | reverse complement strand
GCATATGTTTAGATTTACATTTAGCATTATGGTTAGGGTTAGTTTCAGTGTTAGGATTAGGTTTAGGGTTAGAGTGAAGGGGAGTTTGAGGGTGAAGACTAAGTTTATAGTTAAGGTTAGGGTTAGGTTAGAGTTAGGTTTAAGGTTAGGGTTAGGACTGGGAGTAGGGTAAGGTTTACGGTTAGGTTTAGGGTTAGGGTTATGGATAGCTTTATGGTTAGGGTTAGCGTTAGGGTTCAGGGTGTGGTTAGGTTTATGATTTGGGTTGGAGTTACGTTTAGGATTTGGGATAGATTTAGTGTTAGTGTTAGGATTACTGTTATTATTTGGGTTAGGGTTAGAATTAGTGTTAGGATTAGGGTTAGGGTGTTGGTTAAGCTTAGAAATAGGTTTAGTTCAAGGGTAGTGTAGAGTGTGTGAAGGGTTTAAGGTAGAGTTAGGGTTACAGCTTAGTTTAGGGTTATGGTTAGGGTTAGGATTAAGGATAGACTTGCTGTTAGTGGTAGGTTTAGTTACAGTGTTAGTTTAAGGTTACTGTCAGGGATATGCTTAGGGTGAGGTTTAAGTTAAGGATTAGGGTTAGGGTTAGGGTTACATTCAGGCTTAGGGTTATAGTTAGGGGTAGGGACATGTTTAAGATTACGGTTAGGGTTAGGGTTATGGTTAGTTTCAGTGTTAGGATTAGGTTAGAGTTAGGTGAGCATGAGGTCGAGGGTTGGGGTTTGGATTAGATTTATCATTAGGATTAGGGTTAAAGAGTGGTTTAGGGGTAGGGTTTAGTTTCAGGTTAGGGTTAGTGTTTTGGGTACGGTTAAGAACCAGTTTAGGGATAGTGTTAGGGTTAGGGCTAGGTTTAGGTTTAGGGTTATTTTTAGGATTCTGTTTCAGGTTAGGGTTAGTGTTTTGGTTAGGTTTATGGTTAGTTTTAGGTCTAGGGTTAGGGTTAAGGTTACTGTTAGTGTTTTGTTGGGTTTAGGGTTAGAGCTGGGGTTAGGGTGTGGGTTAGGGTTATGGTTATGGCTGCATTTATTATGTTTAGGGTTAGAATTAGGGTTAGGGTTAGCATTAGATTTAGGGTTATGTTTAGGGTGAGGAAGAGGGTGAGGGTTAGGGTAAGGGTTAGTGTTAGGTTCAGGGTTAGGGTTAGGGTTAGGGTTAGGGCTAGGGTTAGGTTTATGTTCAGAATGATAGATTTAAACTTAGGGTAGGGTTAGTGTTAGGTTAGGGTTCTGGTTATGGTTAAGGCTTTTCATATGATTATGGTTAGGGCTAAATTCGGGTTTAGGGTTATGTTTAGATCGAGGGTTAAGGATTACAGTTAGGTTTAGGGTCAGGATTAGGGTTAAGGCTAGGGTTAGGGTGAGCATTAGGATTAGGATTAGGCTTAGTTTAGGGTTAGGGTTAGGGTTAGGGTTAGGGCTAGGGTTAGGTTTATGTTCAGAATGATAGATTTAAACTTTGAGTAGGGTTAGTGTTAGGTTAGGGTTCTGGTTATGGTTAAGGCTTTTCATATGATTATGGTTAGGGCTAAATTCGGGTTTAGGGTTATGTTTAGATCGAGGGTTAAGGATTACAGTTAGGTTTAGGGTCAGGATTAGGGTTAAGGCTAGGGTTAGGGTGAGCATTAGGATTAGGATTAGGCTTAGTTTAGGGTTAGGGTTAGGGTTAGGATTAGGGTTAGGGTTAGGGTTAGGGTTAGGGCTAGGGTTAGGTTTATGTTCAGAATGATAGATTTAAACTTTGAGTAGGGTTAGTGTTAGGTTAGGGTTCTGGTTATGGTTAAGGCTTTTCATATGATTATGGTTAGGGCTAAATTCGGGTTTAGGGTTATGTTTAGATCGAGGGTTAAGGATTACAGTTAGGTTTAGGGTCAGGATTAGGGTTAAGGCTAGGGTTAGGGTGAGCATTAGGATTAGGATTAGGCTTAGTTTAGGGTTAGGGTTAGGGTTAGGATTAGGGTTAGGGTTAGGGTTAGGGTTAGGGCTAGGGTTAGGTTTATGTTCAGAATGATAGATTTAAACTTTGAGTAGGGTTAGTGTTAGGTTAGGGTTCTGGTTATGGTTAAGGCTTTTCATATGATTATGGTTAGGGCTAAATTCGGGTTTAGGGTTATGTTTAGATCGAGGGTTAAGGATTACAGTTAGGTTTAGGGTCAGGATTAGGGTTAAGGCTAGGGTTAGGGTGAGCATTAGGATTAGGATTAGGCTTAGTTTAGGGTTAGGGTTAGGGTTAGGATTAGGGTTAGGGATAGGTTTAGGGTTAGAATTAGGGTTATGGTGAGGGTTAGGGTTAGGGTTAAGTCTAGGGTTAAGTTTAGTGTGAAGGTTAGGGTTAGGCTTATGTTTAGGTAGAATTAGGGTTACAGGAAGGATAGCAGTTTTAGGGATAGATTTAGGTTTAGGATTAGGGTTGGGTTAGGGTTAGTGTTAGGGGTAGGGTGAAGGTTAGGTTTATGGTTAGTGTCAAGATTATGATTAGTCTTATATCCCTGGTCAAGAACTCCACACCCCTGAACCAATGCAGCCCCATGCTCCAGGACCCTGCCGATGGTTCCCTAGTCTGGGAACCTAAAAGAGGGTGCCCTGGTGCTCTGGCTCCACACCATGTGGTGGGGGTTATGGTTCTGGATCTGAAAAGGAAATGAAGGATCATCCTTTGAGAATGATCACTGCTATTGCTCCTCTCTCTTTGTCTCCTACTCCACCTCTTCCATACCTATCACCTGACATACCTCCTCACACAGCTCTTTTGTGACCAAGGCCCTGTAATCCATGGCTTGTAAGAATTCCTGCTGCTGCTTCAGGAATCCCTTGTACAAGTTTTTTTCTGGTGTCCTTCCCTAGCAAGGATATGGCTTCATCCTCTTCCCATTCTGTGCTCAGTCCAGGGAAATAAAAGGAACTCATTATTGTTTCCCAGGAGCTTCTTCCATCAGGTGACCTGGTCTGTGGGGGGCTAGTGGTGTTTCTCAATGACTGTCATGATCTCAGGACCCTTTCTTTCCTCCCTCTATCACCTTTCCCATTGAAGGTTTCAACTGCTCTGTGGTTGACAGTCACCACTCTGACCCAGAATGGTTGTGATGAAATGATGAAAACATAGGAGTAGGGTTTGGAAAGATTGCTAGCTGTTTCCAAGAAGGTGCTCACAGTGCCAGGAAGGAGTGGATCCTGTTGTAGAGATGTCCAGGCATCCCTACGCAGCCAAAGTACTCCACCACCATGGTTAGAAGGTATTGTGTGGAGACAGACATCTGGTGAGCCAGAGAGGTTGGGCACTGGGCAGAGGGTCAGTAATCTTAATCATCCCTGAGACCTTCATCCAATAACCACACCCCCAAAGACACACAGAAGATTTCCTATAGATCCGTATCCATTTGCCTGCGGGCATGACCTGGTAGGAAATCCAGGAAGACTGTTTTACTTTGGGGGTGTTGTGTTGATAAGAACGGACAGATCTCCAGTCATCTACCGTTGAACAAACCCCTGCAGGGCTTCTCATTCCTTGACACATCTCTATTCTTTTGCCTGGGGACCGTGACTCTGGAGACCATCTGTTGCTGCAGATACCTTGTCAGTTGCACTGAGTAACAGGCCAGCTACCAAGAAGCTCTGGAACACAGGATCTTCTGCAAAGAAATGAAAAGTGAGGTAGCTTGGAGGGTCTGTCTGGTGGGGTGAGTGCAGTGTGGGCTTCCATCTTCAGGGATTCTGTGAAAGGAATTGGTGAGCTCCTGTGTTTCAACCTGAGCTGGTCCCTAAGAGGAAGCAGATTCCTACCTCCAGGAAGGTCTAAACTTTACTATCATAAATGGAAGCTGTTTCTTTCATTGACGCACACATAATGTTTTGCATGTTAAATTTTTGTTAATTGATTCTTCAACATGGTCACACTATTTTTTTCCTACCAAACAGATTTAACATGCCTTTGAATGTGCAACAGTTTCTACTCAAATAAAAAGCATTGAAGAGGCCTTAGGTCTTCATGAAAGCACAAACCATCACTTCACCATTTTGGGACTAAATATCTTGGGCAGAGATGTAGAGTTCATAGTTCCCTGCCCCCACAGCATCTCTTCATCCCTTTTCTCCCTGAGTAATAATGGGCTTCATCTTCCCCATAGACCTCATCTGTAGTTAGGTTTCTTCTCTGGAGGCAACAATTTCTTGTGAAGACCTGAGAATGTGGGGTCCTGTGTGTCCTTCAACACTTGTCCAGAAAAATGGCAGCACCCCCTTCTCCAGTCTCCTTGCCCACAGAAGGAGTGTCTAATAGAACTTGCTCTAGTAGTTAAGTAGCTCTGTTCCTCTGCTGTGTAATATGGTAGCCACTGTCTCCTATAGATATTGAAATTTTGAAATGCAAGTAATGAAACTGAGGAACTGAACTTAGAATGTTTTCTTAATTCATTTAAAACTAAGAGTAAAAAGCTGCATGTAGTTAGTTCATGCTCTACTTAGTAGTGTGAGCTGCCTGTTTCCCCACCCTGCCATATGTTGTCCCAGCTCTAATAGGCTATTTTCACCTGAGAAAAACTTCTGTGATTCACCCATTTCATCAAGCTCTCCTGCCTTCCCTCACACC
>NW_008359982.1:58661-59785 GCF_000622305.1 Nannospalax galili | reverse complement strand
TTTGTATTAACAGCTTTTATGCATTTCCAATTGTATATATATATATATATATAGTTCCAATTATATATATATATCTGTGTGTGTGTGTGTGTGTGTGTGTGTGTGTGTGTGCCTGTGTGTATGTAGGAGACCCGTATTTATCTGTAAGCCTCTCTTTTGCTCTCCAATAACCCAGCTCAGAAAGGAAACTCCTCACATGTCTGCAGAACAGGGGCACCCTACACCTAGTCCACCTCGGAATTTCTGAACCCTGGGACAGGATTTGACCCTTCACATGTTCAGTCTCTTAGATTTTGTCCTGTGCATTTTCTCAACTCAGAAAACCCACCCAGAAGTCGGGAGAACTCTTCTTCATCCTCAGGACGGTAACTGAATCTTTTCATCTTGTTTGTTCTGAGTTTCATCCCTTCAATGTGATCCACAGTCCGTATGCTCATTTTTCATGTCCTCCTGAAGAACTGCAGCTCTGAAGCAGCTTCAGTGGCTTCACTAGAGGCTGGAAGGCTGCTCTACTGGGAGCTGCAGGAACAAAAGCCCAGGTAGCATGGATGCAGTCCATTAAGGAGCTCCGGGGCACTTCCCGGCCACTCTTCTGAAATTTAGACAGCACCTCATGATCACATGGTGACAAGTATCTACTCAACTATAACTGGTTTTCCTGCAGTGACAAGAAATTTGAGGGTTGTGAAGGATGCATACCTGCCTTGATGCCAACCGAGTACTTAGTCATCTGGACCCTCTTTCTCTTGCATCTCTTCACAGGTATGACCACTGCAGGGACAGCACTAGACGTAGAAGAACGCCTGTCCTGTGGGGCTGCATGGAGAGAAGCCCCCATGCACATGACTATGGGATGGACATACCTGAGTTGTGAGCTTGGGCCTTGTGGCGACTTTCCCTTCTCACATGTCTGAATATTTTTTAAAAATATTTATTATTTTTATATTGTCTGCTGAATTCTTCTGAAACTACAGTTATAGACAGTTGCCATATGTATATTGGGAACTGAACCAGTGTCCTCTGCAAGAGCAGTCAGTTCTTTTAACCACTGAGCCATCTCTCCAACCCCAGCGACAACATTCTTAAGGATGCAGCTCCATGATCAACTCCTCCAGTCTGCCTCG
>NW_008359982.1:48761-56406 GCF_000622305.1 Nannospalax galili | reverse complement strand
TTCTAAATGCTGTGATTAAAAGTGTATACCAGCGCACCCATCTAACATGTTTTATGTTGTTGCCTCATTTTTGTTCAGCTACAATCCTCTTCAAATTAAATAATTAAAAAAATTTTATTTTGATATCTAGATTTATATGTAGCAGTCAAGCATTATGCATGGAGACCATCTATCCCCTTCACCAAATTGTCCCAGATCATAACAACTTACATAACTATAGAGTGGAGAATTCCTGAGGAGATGGAGTTTTTAGAAAGCACCAGCCTTCACCAGATGTCACAGATTTATATGTACATGCTTCAGTGTCTGTACTTATCTCTCTGTGGTGTCTCTCTTGTGCATGTCCTTGTGATCTATTTGAAGATGCAGTCAATCATAGGCCAAGGAACTCTCCTGGTTCTCTCATGGGATCCCATTCCCTCATATCCCTGTCAGTCATTACTTTCCTCTCCTACTGTGTAATTTTGTTTTTTCAGAATATAAATTTATATTTATATAAAGTTTATAATTATACAAAGTCTATCACCTGTGATCAACGTTTTCCCTTGGAAAATCACTTGAGGTGGGACTAAATTGTTGCATAAATCAAGATTCTATTCCTTTTTCATGCTTCAACATCATATAGTTGAGTTCATGTGATAGCCTTCAGTTTTTATAAAAATATATCTGAGATGGTCCATTAAAAAAAGAGGCCAGCACAATGACTCAGAGTGTAAAAGCAAGCCTGACGACCCTAGGTCAGTCCCTGGAGCCTAGATAGTGGAAGGAAAAAACTGATTTATGCAAGTTGTTCTCCAGATGCATGCATGTGTGAATCTCTTCCCTCCACACATATAAATAAATAGATATATTTTAAAAAATGCGGATGGGGGAGGAGCTGGAGAGATGACTCAGCAGTTAAGAGCTCTGGCTGCTCTTGCACAGGACCCAGGCTCAGTTTCCAGCACCCACATATGGCTTCCAGCCATTTGTAATTCCAGTTCCAGGGAATGCAATGCAGTCTTCTGGCCTCCGTGGACATTGAACACATGTGGTATCCTTACCTACATGCAGGCAAAACGCTCAAACACATAAAATAAAAACAAATAAATAGGGGCTGGAGAGATGGCTCAGCAGTTAAGAATACCGACTGTTCTTGCAAAAGACCCAGGTTCGAATCCCGGTACCCACATGGCATCTAACAACTGTCCATAACTCCAGTTCCAGGGGATCCGACAGCCTCTCCTTGTCCTCTACAGGCATTGCATGACATGGGTGCGCTTACTTACATTTCTCTCCTCCCCTCTGGTTCAATATATAATTGAGTTGTCATGGGTCCTGTGCTTGATGCCACCATTGTCGCAACATCCCCTATGCAGGCTTCCAATGGCCTGAAAGCCTCTGCTTCCCTGTGTCCACTAACCAGATCTGGCTCTTACAGTATTTCATTGCCTTTTCTGTAATGGCCCCTGAGATGTGGGTGGATGAGGCTCCATATAGAATCCTAGCTTACACTCTGCAGTCTCTTATTCTTTAAAAACGAGCCAGTTGTGACCTTCTGTGTGCATCACTCTGTTTTATAAGGAAGCTTTCCTGGTGAGAGTTGAGGAATGCATTAGTTTCCACTCTATTCCTTGTTCCTCTATGTTCCATGAGCCTTAGTTGTAGAGGTTCAACTGTAGATGTGTCACGTAGTCCTGGGCATTGTTCAGACAAGTATTCTCTGTGGCATATCAGTTGTGGAATTCTGAAGTAGCCTCCATCTGTTTCAAAAAGAAGCTTCTTTGATGAGTGGGGTAAAGTATGCTTGTCTGTAAATATAAGTATCAATATTTAGTATATAGTAAGAAAATTCATTTGTCTAAAGATATAGAATAGATATGGTTTTCTCTATTCTTTATGTCCTCTCCTGCCATGTGTATTTGGCTGATTTCTCTCTCACTGAGAGGGCTTTAATTCCAAATAGATAGTTGTTGATTGCCCCCCAGATAACAGTGCCACTGGAACACGAGTAGAAGAAGATAGCCATGCAGGTCATTATGATTATTAGGAATTAGGTCTGGGTTGGACCATTGATTGTTTTTCTCCCTTGGCATGCTGCATATCATCATCTAGCATTATGGTAGTTGAACTTTGATTCGAAGGCTTCCAGGTTTTTCCTGCTCCATTTCTGCAAATCCTGTACCTGAAGTATGTCCAATCTTCAGCACTAGGGACTTATCTACTAGATCTGGGAGATAACCAAGAGGTTTGGCAATAGCCTGTGTTATTTTGAGAGTCTCCTGGACCATTCTCACCAATAACTCAAAGGGAGGTCTCTTCTGTCTTGTACTATGTTCCTTGACAATCAGTTATGCACTAATGTTCAGACACGGTATGTGAATTTTTCATCTGGTTTCCGAGGGCATCACATTTTCCTCTAGGTTTTTAGCCTCTCAAGATTCATTTATCTCTACCCTTTTTTCTCCCATTGGTTATCTCTTCTCCCTCCCTAGTTCCAGCACCCCAGTTCTCCCCACTCTTCCTCCAATAACATCCACCTTGCACCATCATCCCTCTCCTGACTTCTCTCCTCCACCTCAATATGGCCCCTTTCATGTCCCTTCCACCTGTCCTCCTTTGCTGAACACTGCCACTTTCACCACCTCCCCATTGGGAACATCGATTCCCTACTATCCCCCATTCAGGTTCTACCATTTCCATTACCTACATGTATCCTTTCCATCTTCCTGATTCCTGGTGTTACATCAATATATATATCCCTCCTCCCCCTTATATATACTCACATATAAGGGATTGGTGCTACAATTGGCAAATGAGGGAGAACATAAGTCACTTTCTTTTCTGCATTTGTGTTAATTAGTATAACACTCCCCAGTTTCTTGCATTTTCATGTAAATTTCATAATTTCATCTTTTCTTACTGCTGAGTAGAACTCCATTGTGTAGACCTACCACATTTTAATTACCCATTTGTCAGTTGAGGGACATTTAGGTTGTTTCCATTTCTTAGCTATTGTCAAGTCTGTGGGAACAAACATAGATGTGCAAGTATCTCTACAATAGAATGAGTCCTTTGAGTACATGCCAAGGAGTGGTATCACTGGATCATATGGTAGATTCACTTTTAGTATCTTGAGTGTTCTCCACACTGCTTAGCATAGTGGTTGCACAAGGTTTCATTCCCTTCAGAAGGTAATGAGTGTTCCTATTTCTTCACATCCTCTCCAGAACTTAGAGTCTTTCGTTCTCTTGATGTTAGTCTGACTCAGGTAAGATGGAATTTTAAAGTAGTTTTTTATCTGCATTTCTCTAATTATTAAGGATGTTGAACACTTTTTAAGGTGCTTCTTAGTCATTTTTGTTTCTTCATTTGAGAACTCTCTCTTCAGTTCTATTGCCTTTCTTTCACTGGGTCATTTATTTTCTTATTTCTTTGTTTTTTGCATATTCTTGGTATTAATCCTCTTTTGTATGTGTAGCTGGTAAAGATTTTATCCCACTCACTGGGTTTCTAATTCACTTCCTCGGTTGATTCTTTTGCTGTACAGAAGTTTTGTAATTTAATGAGGTCCCATTCACTGTTGACCTTAGTGCCTGAGCAGGAGGTGTTTCATTTAGAAACTTTTACTATGCCTATATCATGAAGGGTGCCGCCTAAGTTTTCTTCTAGCAGTTTCTTTGTTTCAGTTTTTATATTGAGGTCTTTGATCCATTGGGAGTTGTCTTTTGTGCAGGATGAAAGATAAGGGTCCAATTTCATGCTTCTGTAGGTGGGGATCCAGGTATGCCAGCACCATTTGTTGAAGATACTGTCTTTCCTCCATTGTGTGTTCTTGGCACCTTTGTAGAATTTCAGGAGGCTAATTTCCATGTTCTCATGTTTGGGTCTCTTATTGTGTGTCACTGATTTAAAGTCTATATTTGTGCCACTACCATGCAGTTTTTTATTATTTTAGCTGTGTAATATAATGTGAGATCTGGTATGGTGGACCGCCCCATCCCCAACATTGATCAGTTTGGCCAAACTTGCTTTGGTATCCAGGGTCTCTTGTGGTTCCATATGAATTTTAGGATGATTTTTTTAAGGTCTGTGTATAATGCTGTGGGTATTTTGATTGGCATTGCATTGACTCTATAAATTGCTTCTGATAAGATCGTCATTTTCACAATATTGATTCTACCAATTCATGAGCATGGTAAGTCTTTCCATATCCTAGTGTCTTCCTCTATCTCTTACTTTAGGGATGTGGAATTTTCATTTTAGAGATATTTAATTTCTTTGGTTAGGTTTATTCCTAAATATTTATTTTTTTTGTTTCTATTGTGAATGGGAGACTTTCCTTGAGTGCTTTTTCTGATTGCTGGTATTGGTATATCAAAAGGCTACTGATTTTTGTAAGTTGACCTTTTATCCTACCATCTTACTGAAAGTATTAATTATTTCTATCAGTTCTAGTGGAATTTTTGGATCTTTTATGTATAAGAGTAAATCATCTGCAAATAGAGATAATTGGTCTCTTCTCCAATTAGTACCTCTTTAATTTCCTTCTCTTGTCTTATTGCTCTTGCAAGAATTTCAAACTTTATATTGAAAAGGAGTGGAGATAGTGGACAGATTTTAATGGGAATTCTTCTAGTTTTTCTCCATTTAGGGTGATGTTGGATACGTGTTTGTTGTATACAGTTTTAATTGTGTGGAGGCATTTTTGCTCAAGACCAACTCCTTATAGGACTTTTAACATGAATGCATGTTGAATTTAGTCAAAGGCTTTTCTGCATCTGTTTAGATGACGATGTGTTTTTTGTCTGTAAGTCAACTTATATTTTTATTACATTTATTGACTTACAAATATTGAATCATCCTTGCATCTCTGGAATAAAGCCTACTTGATCGTGATGATCTTATGATGTGTTTCTGTATGTGGTTTGGGAGTATTTTGTGGAGTACCTTTGCATCTATGTTCTGTAATTTTCTTTTTTGTGTGTCTTTACTTAATTTTAGTGTTATAGTGATACTGGCTTCCTAGAAGGAGTTAGGGAGTTCTCCCTCTGTTTCTAGCTTTTTGAATAATTTCAGCAGTATTAGTTGTAGTATCTCTTTGAATATCTCATAGAATTCTGCGTTGGATCCATCTGGACCTGGGCTTCTTTTAGTCCTGAGGTTTTGTATTACTGTTTCAAATTCCTTATTTGTTTTGGGACTGTTCATGGTGTTGATCTCTTCTTGGTTTAACTTTGGTTATGTCAAGGATTTTAGATATTTATCCAGTTCTTTTAGATTTTCAAATTAATAGAGTATAGGTTTTTAAAGTATTCCTTACAATGTCTTGGAGTTTTTTGTGATGTTTCCCCTTTTGTTTCTGATTTTATTGATATTAATTTGCACTTTCTTTCTTTTGCTTAAATGTGCTAAGGGCCTGTCCATCTCGTTTAACCCATCAAAGTAGCAGATCTAAGATATATTACTTTTTTGCATTGTTTTCTTTCTTTGTAATTAATTTCTGCTCAGATTTTTGTTATTTCTTCTTGTCTGCTAGGTATGGCATTGATTTTTTTCTTGACTTGCCAGAATGTGAAGTTGTAAAGTCAAGTCATTTACATGTACTCATTCTGATTTTTTAATATAGGCACCTAGAGCTATAAACATCCCCCTTAGGAGTGCTTTTAGGGTGTCCCAGAGTCTTTGTTTCATTATATTATCATTTCATTTTGTTTCAGGAATACTTAATTTTATTTCTTGATGTAATTAATTTCTGCTCAGATTTTTGTTATTTCTTCTTGTCTGCTAGGTATGGCATTGATTTTTTTCTTGACTTGCCAGAATGTGAAGTTGTAAAGTCAAGTCATTTACATGTACTCATTCTGATTTTTTAATGTAGGCACCTAGAGCTATAAACGTCCCCCTTAGGAGTGCTTTTAGGGTGTCCCAGAGTCTTTGTTTCATTATATTATCATTTCATTTTGTTTCAGGAATACTTAATTTTATTTCTTGTTTTAATTTTTGACCCATTCATCATGATTTAGACGTGTGTTGTTTAATCTCTATGAGTTTGTGTAGTTAATAGAGATTATTTTGCTGTTGATGACAAGCTTTATTGCACTGTGGTCTGATAGACGGTATGGAATTATCTCAATTTTTTGTTTTTGTTGGTGTTTGCTTTGTGCCTCAGCATGTGATCAGTTTTAGAGAAACTTCCATGGGCTGCTGAATGGAAAGTGTATTCTTTGGTGCTTGGGTGTAATAATCAGTAGATGTATGTTAGATCCATTTGATACATGGTATAATTTAATTTAGCTATCTCCTTGTTTATTCTTTGTCCAGTTGATCTGTCTATTGAAAACACTATGGTAGCAAAGTCACCTGCTATTACTGAGTTAAAACAGTTAATCTCTGTTTTATAGTCCTGGAGTACTGTTTTTATGAATTTGGTTGCTCAGAGTTTGGTGCATATATATTCATGGTCGTAATATTTCTTGGTCAATTTTTTTCTTTTAATAGAATGAAATAGCCTTCTTTATCTCTTCTGATGAGTTTTAACTTGATTTCTATTTTGTCAGATATTAGAATTTTCTTCTTAGGGTCATTTTCTTGGAATATTTTTTTCTAATCTTTCAACCTAAGTTAGAATGAGATGAATTGAGAAGGTGAGATGAGCTTCTTGAAGACAACAAAAGGATGGTTTCTCTTTCTTGACCCATTCCACTAGCTTGTGTTTTTTGAGATGAGTTCCTTGAAGACAACAAAAAGATGGTTTTACTTTATTGACCTATTCCACTAGCCTGTGTTTTTTGACAGGGGTTTGAGGGCATTGATATTTAGTGTTATTATTTTAAGGTGTATATTGTGTACTGCCATTATAATTTCCTTGTGTTTGTGGCCTTATTTGGTATTTCAGTTATGTCTTTTTTTCTTTTCTTACTGTAGTATGCCTCTGAGTGTACTCATTGTTTTCTTCAGTTTTTTGTATTGTTTCCAGTAGTCTCTGGAGGGCTCATTTGCATGACATGAATTCTTTCAGCCTATTGGTGTCAGGAAAAATTTTCCATTCCCCTTTGACCTTGATAGACGGTTTTGCTGGATAAAATATTCGAGGTTGGCAGCTGAGCTTGTTTGGAACTGGGAATACTTTTCCACAGAATTTTCTGGCTTTCATAATTTACAATGAATAATCAGTTGTAATTCTTATGGGTTTTGCTTTACATGTAACTTGTTATTTTTCTCTAGCAGCTTTCAGTACTCTCTCTTTATTCTGTACATTTAAGGTTTTACTATGATATGCCACGGGGAGTTTCTTTTCTGGCCGTGTCTAATTGGTGTTGTATATACTTCTTGAATCTTTATGGGTATATCTTTCCATAATTTTGGGAAGATATGCTCTATAATTCCCTTGAAGAGCTGTTTAATGCCATTAGCCTGAGACTCTTCTTCCTGTATACCTGTAATTCATAGCTTTTGTCATTACATGTTGTCCCACAATTCCAGAGTATTTTTTTAACTTTATATAGTCTTTTCCTAAGATCTTCAACTTTATCATACAGCCTTGATATTCTTTTTCCATTTCATTTATTCTGCTTGTGAGACATTCTCCTGTTGTTTCTTTTGGATTATTGAGTTTTTCAATCCCATGTTCCTTTCTTATTGTGTTTTCTTCATTATTTTTATC
>NW_008359982.1:38926-47711 GCF_000622305.1 Nannospalax galili | reverse complement strand
GGATGTGACACTCTCTTTGGGCTTCTGTGGGCACATGCACTCAGGTGGACATGTTCACACACAGACACGCACTGCATGTAATTAAAGAGTAAGTAAATGTTTTAAAATTAAGATTTTCTGGTTCCTATGGAAGTAAAATGAGAAAATACACAATTAACCATTGATTTCTTCATCTTAAACATACTTTATTTTGTTCTTAGTTGTGTTTAGCTACCATCATATTCAAATTTAAAATGTTTAAATTTTTATATTTTTATATAAAGATTCACATACATTTGTAAGAAGTGGTATGAAAATATCATTTATCCCCTTTACTGAATTTGTCATCACGGCAACACCCTGCATAACTGTAGAATGGTATTGCTATGCTGCATGGCTTCAGTTGTCAACTTGACGCACCTAGGAAGAGGGAACCTCAATTGAGGAATTCCCTCTATTGGACTGGCCTATGTGGGTCATTTTCTTGATTGTTCAGTGATGTGGGCGAGCCCAGCCTGCTGGGGGTTGTGGGGCACCTAGGCAGATATCCCTGGGTGGTCTAAGAAAGCAGGCTGAGCACAAGCCTGAGAAACAAACTAGTAAGCAGCTTTCCTCCGTAGTCTCTTCTTCAGTTTCTGTCTCCAGGCCCCTGTCCTGGCTTCTGTCACTGACGAACTGTGAATCTGGATGTGTGTGGGAAATAAACTATTTCCTACCTAAGTTGGTTTTAATCAGAGAGTTTTATCACAGCATTAGAAATCTAACTAGAATAATCCCCAAGAAGATGGAGATTGGTAGAACCAACCAACCTTCCTTGGATGTGTGCTTGTGTGTCTGTTGTAAGTTCTGTGCAGTTGTCTCTCTTGTGTAAGCTGTTTGTGAGTGTGTGTGTTTGTGTGTTTGTGTTTGTGTCTGTATTTAGATGCACACAATTGTATGACAAGGGTCATTCATAGTTCTCTTATAGTATTTCCTCCCTTGAAGTCTCTGACAACCATTAATTTATTTTCCAACTATAGTAATATGGACCAGTACCAGGACGTAGAAAGCCTGAGACCAGCATTATTCCACAGCATAATTCTGAGATCCATTCAAGTTTTTAAAAGTATTTTTATTTGCTACTTTTATTTTATGTGTATGAGTGTTATGTCTCCATGTAAATGTGCCCGTGTTGTGTAGTGCCAAGGAGGCTGTCAGATCCCCTGGAACTGGAGTTACGGACAGTTGTTAGTTGCGATGTGGGTACTGGGATTTGAACCCAGGTCTTCTGCAAGAACAACTAGTGCTCTTAACTGCTGAACCATCTCTCCAGCTCCCTTTACAAGTTTTTAAATGAATAAATAATTAATTCTTGGTTCTGGAAAACTGGCTCAGTGGTTAAGAGCATTTGCTTCTCTTCCATGCAGATGACCTGGATTCGGTTCCTAGAACACACATGGCAACTGCAACCTGTTCCAGGGAATCCAACACACTCTCTGGCCACCATGCGCATTGTACACATGTGGTACCCTTACATAAATGCAGGCAACACACACACACACAAAATAGAAATAAATTTTAGAAGTAGTTTTTTTTTAACTTATTTTTTTAATTTTTACAAAAAACTTTATTATTGAGAATATCGTACATGTATATAAGGTGTTTTGATCAAATCCTCGCCAACTCCCTTCCCTCCAACATTCCCCCCTCTGGAGAGGTAACCCTAAAATCTTTTACGGATTATATACAAGCTCCCAAATACTTTTGACATTTTTGGCCTTTGGAAAAGAGTATATTGCTAAGAGGCCCAAGGACATTTTGACATTTAGCCAAGAAACTGGCCAAATTTCTTTGGGGTCTTTTTACCCTAACTGCCTAGCCAATTCCTACCTCCTATTCTTATCACACCATCCTCTGAAGGGTTACCCAAAATGCCAATATGGAATAGGGACACAGACTGCTCTGACTTCTTCCATGCTGAACAGTGACACAGGGTGAGGCAATTGAAGTAGCCCTTCAGTGGGACTATCTAAAAAACTCCCAAATTGCATCACTTTTGTCTCTAAGGAGGAAAAGGCAGCCATTGAATCAAGAAGGGAAGATGTGAAGGAGAAGTAAAGGCAAGAGTAATTAGCATTACATGTTCTAGACAGGGATCTAAGAAAAGTCAAAACAGGGCAATTTTGAAATGTTCATATGAAAGCCCACTGGAGTTTCTTGACAAAGGCTACCAAAAGCATCCCTCTATTGGGTTCTTCCTCATTTTTCTTTTGTCTTCCAAGGCTGGACTTGTTGGCTGGGAAGAGTGCCTGGATACTCAGGTGCAGGTCCAGTGACCCTGTCTGGCACTCCTTTAGTGAATGAGAACAACCATCAGAAAGCCCAATTGTGACTATGTTTAGCAGTCAGGCTCAGCCGAAGTTGTGATGATGGTAGTTATTTCATGCATAAGGGACCACTGTATAGCATCTTCTTATTAAAACGAACTGGAATTTTAAAGGATTTGGTGCTAGGAGCAACATATGAGGGAGAACATACATCGTTTTTTTCTGAGTCTTTGTTACTTGACTTAATATAACAGTTTCTAGATCCATCCATTTACCTGCAAATTTCATTATTTCATCTTCCTTCACTGCTAAATATAACTCCACTGTGTAATTATACCAAATTTTAGTTAACCAGTCATCGTTGAGGGACACTTCTTGATTGTTGAGTGATTTGGGCGAGCCCACCCCACTGTGGGTGGTGGCACAACTAGGCAGATAGCCACGGGTGGTCTAAGAAAGCAAGCTGAGTACGGGCCTGAGGAACAAGCTAGTAAGCAGCGTTCCTCCATAGTCTCTGCTTCAGTTTCTGTCTCCAGGCCCCTGCCCTGGCATTCCTCAGTGATGAACTGTGATCTCGATGTGTGAGGCAAATAAACCCTTTCCTCCCCAAGTTGGTTTTGATCAGAGTGTTTTATCATGGCATTAGAAAGCTAACTAGAACAATCCCCAAGAAGATGGAGATTGATAGAACCCACCAACTTTTCTTGGATGTGTGCTCATATGTCTGTTGTAAGTTCTGTGCAGTTGTCTCTCTTGTGTAAGCTTTGTGTGTGTGTGTGTTTAGATGCACACAATTGTATGACAAGGATCACTCATGGTTCTCTTATAGCATTTCCTCCCTTGAAGTCTCTGACAGCCATTAATTTATTTTCCAAGTATAGTAATATGGACCCAGTACCAGGAAGTAGAAAACCTGAGACCAGAATTTTTTCACGGCATAATTCTGAGATCCATTCAAGATTTAAAAACATTTTATTTTTTATATTTATTTTATGTGTATGAGTGTTATGTCTGCATGTAAGTGTACCCGTGTTGTGTAGTGCCCACGGATGTCAGAAGAGGGAGTCAGAACTGGAGTTACTGATGGTTTTTATTTGCCATGTGGGTGCTGAAAATTGAATCCGGGTCATCTGCAAGAGCAGCTAATGACCCTAACTGCTGAGCCATCTCTCAAGCCCACTTTTCAAGTTCTTATGTTAATCAATAATTAATTCCTGGAGCTGGAAAACTGGCTCAGTGGTTAAGAGCATGTGCTTCTCTTCCATACAGATGACCTGTGTTTGGTTCCTAGCACCCACATGGCAGCTACAACAAGTTCCAGGGAAATCAAAACACTCTTTCTGGCTTCCATGGGCATTGTACACACGTGGTACACCTACATACATGCACACAACACACACCTAAAATAGAATTAATTTTAAAAAGTAGTTCTTTTTTAACTGATTTTTTAAAAATTTTACAAAAACTTTGTTGAGAATTTTGTACATTTATATAAGGTGTTTTGATCAAATCCATGCCAACTCCCTCCCCTCCAACATTCCACCCTCTGAAGAGGTAACCCTACAATCTTTTAAGGTTTAGATACAAGCTCTCAAATACTTTTGACATTTTTGGCCTCTGGAAAAGTTTATATTGCTAACAGGCCCAAGGACATTTTGACTTTTAGCCAAAAACTGGCCATATTTCTTTGGGTTTTTTTCACCCTAACTAACTAGTCATTTCCTACCTCCTATTCTTATCACACAATCCTCTGAAAGGGTTACCAAAATTGCCAATACGGAATAGGTGTGCAGACCACTATGGCTTCTTCCATGCTGAACAGGGAGGCAGGGTGAGGCAATTGAAGTACCCCTTCAGTGGGTCTATCTAAAAGACTCCAAAATTATATAACTCTTGTCTCTAAGGAGGAGAAGAAAGTCCTTGAATCATGAATGGGAATTGGGAAGGAGAAGTAAAGGCAAGAGTAATTAGTATTACAAGTTCTAGACAGGGAACAAAGAAAAAATCAGAACAGGGCAATTTTCAAATGTGTATATGATAGTTCATTGGAGTTTCTTGAAAAGGGCACCCAAAAGCATCCCTCTATTGGGTTCTTCCTCATTTTTCTTTTGTCTTTCAAGGCTGGACTAGTTGGCTGGGAAGAGTGGCTAGATACTCATTTGAGAGTCCATTGACCCTGCTTGGCACTCTTTTAATGAATGAGCACAGCCTTCAGCAATCCCAATTGTGACTGTTTAGCTATTAGGTGCAGCTGAAGTTGGGATAATGGTAGTTATTTCATGCATAAGAGACTGCTGTATAGCATCTTCTTATTTAAACGACCTGGAATTTAAAAGGATTTGGTGCTAGGAGCCACATATGAGGGAGAGGATACGTCATTTGTTTTTCTGAGTCTTTGTTACTTGACTTAGTATAACAGTTTCTAGATCCATCCATTTACCTGCAAAATTCATTATTTCATCTTCCTTTACTACTAAATAGAACTCCATTATGTAAACATACCACATTTTTGTTAACCACTCATCGGTTGAGGGACACTTAGGTTGCTTCCATCACTTAGCTATTGTGAAAAGAGCAGCAACAAACATGGTTGTACAAGTGTCTCTAGAATAGGATGAGTCCTTTGGGTATATGTGAAGGAGTGCTATAACTGGGTCATATGGTAGGTTCATTTTTAGGTTTTTAAGAGTTGTCCAAACTGTTTTCCATAGAGGCTAAGCAAGTTTTCAATCTCACCAGCAGTTAATGAGCATTACCCTTTCTCCACATCCTCACCAGCATTTGGTATCCTTTGTTCTCTTCGTCCTAGCCAGTCTGATTAGGGTAAGGTGATACCTTACTGTTGGAGGAAGTGCGGCCTGAACAACCTGTGCATGCGAGCTGTAAACACGCCAAAAACATCTGGCTGAGTCTAACCTGTTTTCTGCCAAAGACAAGGAGATGGCTGATGCAAGATGGCTCAATTGAGAGAGCCAATGAGATTCAGACATGCTCAGAGAAAGCCTACTGGGGCCAATGGAATACCAGAAGGGAGATTATAAGGGATCCCAATATCCGCAACAAACGAGTCTGCAGCTGCTCGCACTGCCTGCTTCTCACCTGACTCCTGGTGTCTGTGTCCTGACTCCTCACAGACTTTACCCCTGCCCAGAGGGCCCCAGGACACCCGCAACAACTTAGGGTGGTTTTAATTTGCATTTCCCTAATTACTAGCGATGTTGAACACTTTTTGAGATGTTTCTTAGCCATCTTTATTTCTTCCTCTGAGAACTCTCTGTTTACATCTTTAGCCAATCTTCTAATTGGATCATGGATTTTATGAAATTTTTTTCTGTTTTCCAGATGTCAGTTATGTGATTACAAAATCTTTCTTCTTAGCTATGTTAGATTTTAGAGCTCACAATACAGAAACAACTGACAAGAGAAACAAAACAAAACAAAAACTCACGACTGCATTTATTAGCACAGCAAGGGGAAATAACCTTCTTGCTGGGAAGACATGCACAGAATGAAGAGGGGCTTGATGTTTTATAGGGTCTCTGGGAAGGCAGATGTAAAGGGAACTTTGGAAGGAGCTGCAGGGGGTGGTCTGGAGAGAGCTACTGGAAGGAATTTGTCATGTCAGGAGGACTACCCCAATATAGAATCAGATGCTTTTAGGGTGGGGATTAGGTGACTAGACACTCTATGGTGAGGGGTCCAACATGTGCCAGTTTCCATCACCTGTAGGTTGTCTTTATGTCTTCCTAGTAAGATCTTCCTCAAACTCAAATGTGCCAATTTTCATGAAACGAAAATTATTATTTTTTAATATTTTTCTTTATTTTTATTTTTTAAATGTGATCATATTGCCTGCATGTACGTCACTGTACCTGTGCTGTGCAATGCCCATGGAGGCCAGAAGAGCGTGTTGCATCCCCTGGAACTGGAGTTTTGGAGAGTTGTTAGTTGCCATGTGGGTGCTGGGAACCAAACCCTGGCCCTCTGCAAGAGCAGCCGGTGCTCTTAATCCTGAGCCATCCCTCCAGCCCCTAGATGCTGCATTTTGTTCCACTGATTTGTGTGTCTCCCTTCAACCAATACCACACTGACCTGGCTTAAGCTGAACACTGGCAGTCATTGTGTAGCACCCCACTCCCAGGGGAAACATTTTCTCCTGCAGAAAGGGGGAGGTTCATAATATGCAGGAAGTAAACACAACTTCGCAAGAAGTAAACACAACTTAAATATGCCTTAAAATTGAAATTCAAAATCCCTTCCCCCAAGTCTCACAATTAGTAAACAATTCCTGGGGAGGAGG
This sequence comes from Nannospalax galili, assembly GCF_000622305.1. Lineage (NCBI taxonomy): Eukaryota > Metazoa > Chordata > Mammalia > Rodentia > Spalacidae > Nannospalax > Nannospalax galili. Next base: position 41,126 of record NW_008359982.1, on the reverse strand, counting down.
AGAGGTTCTACCAGCAGTGCTGCCAGTAAGTCATGCGGAGAGATCCAGGGAAGCAGCTTTCAGTCATCGCCCATGCTGGGACTGTTTTTCAGTGCTACAGCTGCCTTTGAGAAGCCTATGCTCCAATACATAACCCTAATGAATAACTTATTGACTAAGCTAGACTTGGGTAGAATTGTTCCTTTGGGGTGTTATTGGTGCCCTATCTAGGTTGTATAGACTTTTGTTCATGCCCTCGTAGCAAAAGTCACACAAATACTATCTTCATTTTCACCATTCTTTAAATATTTCTCTATCCTATGATGTATTAATTTTTTGTCACACTCTAAGGTTCTTGTGAAGTGCTAGGTAAATGTTGTATCACCGAGTTACATAACCTTGTATAAGTTTAAAAATAACTTTTTGCTAGCTGTGGTAACCCTTAATTCCAGCACTCATGTAACAGAGGCAGGTGGATTTCTGAGACCAAGGTCTACATACTGAATTCCAGGTGAGCTAGGGTTACAGGGAGACCCTGCCTTTAAAACACTGAAAAAAAACCCAAAACACACCAAAACCCAAAGTAAAATTTTCCTTTCGCCTGGAGAGAGAGTTCCTTGGTTAAGAACACATACTGCTCTTATAGAGGAGCCAGAATTTGGTTACCAGCACCCACATTGTGTGGCTTACAACTGACTGTAATTGTAGCTCCAGGGGATCAAATATCTGCTTCTGACCTCTTTGGGCACCTGCACATTTATGCACAAAACCCCTCACATGTACGCACATATACACATAATAAAAATAAATCTTAAAAAAAGAATCTTTACTTGAATTTTGAATAGAATTACATTGTCTTTAGATCTATTTGGAAAAAATAACAGCTTCACTGTGCTGAGTATCGCAGTCCAACCATCTTATTAGGCCTTTGATTTCTCTCATCAGTATTTTGTACTTTTCAGTAGCATTGAAGGCTTTTTTTTCAGACAGGGTCTTCCTGTAGCCCCAGCTGGCCTGGAACTCCTTATGTAGACCAGGCTTCCCTCTCTCACGCAGAGACACACCTACCTCTGTTGGCACAGTGTCAGGATTAAAGTGTCAGACCCACCAAATCTTCCCACACTTAAGGGGAATGTGTACGTGTGTAGATGTGTGTGTTTGTCACATCACACATGTGGATGTCAGAGAACAGTTTGTGGGAGGTCGTTCTCTCCTCCTGCCATGTGGGTCCTGGAGGTTGATATCAAGACGTCAAGCTTGGTAGCAAAAACTTTTATCTGCTAAGCCATGTCACTGGCTCCAGAATTGTCTTGATGGCTCACTGTGGGTTTTTTGTAAAACTTTTAAAATTTATTTTTATTTTATATGTGTGAGTGTCATACCTTCATGTGTGTAAGTGCAGTCAAGTCATGCAATGCCCAAGGAAGACAGAAGAGGGCATTGGATCCCCTGGAACTCGAGTTAGGACATTTGTTAGGTTCCATGTGGGTGCTGGGATTCAAACCCAGGTCTTCTGCAAGAACAGCTAGTTCTCTTAACTGCTGAGCCATCTCCAGCCCTTGTAAAAACATTTTATGATGTTTTTATGATGTTCTTTATTACTAGTTTCTTGATAATTTCTATCCTAAATACTAGGCTGTGTCATGCTTTTTCTGTATCAATTGATTGGGACACACGGACATTCTGGGGAGATAGTCATTGGACAGTTTGTCTGTTGTGACATCTAGTAAAAAGGTCCATAATCAGTTTCTATCTAAAATGGCATAATACAGCTATAGTACAGTATAATACAGCTATAAAACCTAAATACTGAGCAAACCCAGGACCTGGGAAGCAGCCCAGGCCTCTTGAACCATACTGCATGCATGCATGTGTACTTCTAGTTCTCTAGGGATCATATGCTCAGAACCTCCCAGCCCCATCTTTATGCCCTTTCTGTCTCTGCCAGAGTTCTGACTCTGGGGTTCCTTCCTTTGGTATCCAGGAAAAACTTCCTACTCTCTTTCTAGGGATGCATGCCTGCTCCCCTTTCCCTTCCCCAAACCTTGTTTATGCCACCTGGAATACTTTGGTGAAGAGCTGGAGTTTGCTTTTTGAGTCAACTGAGTCCTTTTTATTAAATAATTCTTATTTATTAATACAAATAATATAACCATAGTAATACAATGGAAATAATATATTTGATGGCATACCAAAATAACATAAGCAAAATGATACAGTC
>NW_008359982.1:29926-38036 GCF_000622305.1 Nannospalax galili | reverse complement strand
AACTGAAACGTTGTAACCAAATTAATATAACATACTATTATAAGTAAATTATTATAACCAAATAAGAGAATTGAAATATAACCAAAATAAAAAATAATATAAATAATATAACAAAAATACTATAAGAAGTAATACAAGCAATCTCAGGTACATCCATCCTATATTTATAGGACCCTTAGTCTTTCTTGCTCTGAAGTTTTGTGGTTTATCATCTCTGCAGTCTTCAGATCTCTTAGGTGTCTGCATCACTCCTGGCATGGAGGATGGCACCAGTTTGTCCTCCCTGACCTCATCATTCCTGGTCCTTGTTTTTCTCCTGTTTGTTCTTAGTGTGGGTGCTGTCCTTGACCCATACTCCCCTCAACTCTCCTTTATATGACCTCCACTTTCTGTCCTGGCTCCTCACGTTTTCAGTTTGGTTATTCCCATTTGGGAGGGGCATGAGATTACGTGTGATCGGTCGTCTGTTCCACTGTGAGATCAGCTTCAGGTCTATACCCATTATTCCCAGTGTCTCAGTGAATCCCATCAGCCCCCTGCTGAGATTTCTCCGTTATCTCCTTGTGGGCTAAGTTCACACAGGACACTCTGGTAGATGACAAAAGAGCGTCTCTGACTTTCATTTCCAGAGACACTGTTTGTCCAGTAGACCTCTTTCTCAGTCCCTGATCTCAGTTGTACGTACCCTCCTTTTTCCTTGACAAATTAAGGGTTGAATTGATTTCTCTCTTAAGGTCTTCTTCATCTGGTCAAGGACTCCTTCTGAAGTACCTGTTACATCATTACCTTTCCATCCTCAGTCTCTGGAGGTTTTGGTTTTTCTGGTTGAACTTCTAATGTACTGAGAGATTCTTAACCCAGGAAACCCAGAGGCCCTGGGTGATCTTTGATGGTTGTCTGGCACCCACTTGAGCCCTGGAACTAGTGATTAATTGGCATCCATGGTTCCATGTTCTTGGACTCCCCATCCTGAAAGTGTGAGGTGAAGCCAGGGCTGAATGATGCTTTCTGCAGCTGCCTGCAACTTGAGGGAAAGGCAATGCCTTGTTGTTGGGGAGGGGTAATGGTGGGAGTGGGCAAGAGCTACATAGAGAGAGGGAAAATGCCCTTAGAGTTAGTTGAAGGCAAACTCCCTTATATCACAGTACAAGGTTCTCTGATAGGAAATCACTATGGAAGATCAGAAGTAACATCAGCAGTGACAAAACCAGAGCGGCTGTGACTACTGCTTGTTTGGGACTCTTGAAGATTCCTGAAATCTATCATCAATCAATAAATCAACCAACCAATCAATCAATCAATCAATATCAATCAATCCTATCTATCTATCTATCTATCTATCATCTATCTATCTATCCGTCTGTCTGTCTATCATCTATCTATCATCTATCTATCTATATCTATCTCATTTGTGTGTGTGTGTGTGTGTGTGTGTGTGTCTGTGTCTGTGTGTGTTTGTTTGGGCATATGTGTATCCAGCGAAAAGCCTGCAGTTCAATTATACCTTCTTTCAAACTGATCCCATTCTATAAGACATAGTTCTGAATTCATATTTCCTCAACTCTCCTTTTTCTCCAAAATAGACAAGGCTCATCATACCCCACAGAATGGCAGAACACTTACAGGACTGTTTCAGTACTACCATTTGCTCAGGCAAGAAAGTCTTAAGTATTTCAGTAGAGATCTTACCTTACTTGAAGTAAGTCTTATTACAAAAGGAAATTTCAACCAAAGAAAGTACATCTTGGAGTGTGATGCTAGACGGGAGGTATTTCTATGAGTGTACTGTGCATTGTGTCTTCTCTCAGTGCTTTGCCCACTTGTTCCTTATGTTCCCAACACTCTCACTGTATCAGAGGCCTGGGACCCTGGAGAGGGTAAGGTTAAAGTTAGGGTTTGGGTTACGGTTAGTGTTAGGTTTAAGTTTAGGTTTAGGGTAAGGTTTAGCATTAGGTTTAGGGTTACTTTTAGGGTTACGGTTATGGTTAGGGAGACATTTAGGTTTATGTTTAGGGTTAGGCTTAGGGCTGGGTTAGGGTTCAGGTTATGTTTAGGTATAGTGTTAGGGTTACTGATAAGTGTAGGGTTATTATTAGGTTTAGGATTAAGGTTAGGCATAGTGTTAAGGTTAGGGTTGGGATACATTAGGGTGGGGGTTAGCTTTAGGGTTATGGTTAAGGATAGATTTATAGTTAAAGTTAGGTTTAGCCTTGTGGTTATGGTAAGTTTAGGGTCAGCTTTATGGTTAGGGTTTGGGTTAGGGTTAGGTATAGATTTATGGTTAGGGTTAGGGATTGGTTCAGGTTTACTGTTAAGGCTAGATTCAAGATTAGGTTTAGGTTTAGGGTTAGGGTTAGTGTTAGCGATAAGTTTAGGCATAGGGATAGGGTTATGGGTATGGTAAGTTGCAGGGTTACTGTTAGAGTTACAGTAAGGGTTAATTTAGGGTTAGGGCTAAGGTTAGTGTTAGGGTTATGTTTAAAGTTATATTTAGTGTTAGGATTATTGTGAGTGCTAGGTTTAGTGTAGGGTTAGGTTTGGGGTTAGGGTTAGAGTTAGGGTTAATGTAGGGTTACGGTTAAGGTTAGTGTTAGGTTAGTTTTAGGATTGGGTTTATGTTTAGGTGTACGATAAGGTTGAGGGTTAGGTTTAGGGTAAGGGTTAGGGGAAGGGATATATTTAGGTTTAGTGTTAGGATTACAGTTAGGGTTACATTTAGATTTAGGTTTAGGGTTTCAGTCAGGGTTATGATTAGATATTTGGATAGCTTTAGTGTTTGGATTAGGATTAGAGTTAGAGTTAGGGTTAGTGTTAAGGTAAGGGTTAGGTTAGGGTTAGGGACAACCTTAGGGTTAGAATTACAGTGAGTTTCAGAGTTAGGGTTAGGGTTAGGTTCATGTTAGGGTTAGGTTTAGGTTTAAAGTTAGGTTTAGTGTTAGGGTTAGGTTCATGTTTAGGGTTATGGTAAGGGTTAGGGTTAGGGCTACAGTTTAAGTTAGGACTAGGTTTATGGTTACGTTAGGGTTAGGGTTAGTGTTAGATTTAGTGATATGAGTAGTTTGGGGTTAGGATTAGGGTTTTGGTCAGGGTTCCAGATAGGTTTAGGGAAATGATTAGGTTTCAATGTTAGTGTTAGTGTTAGGTTAGCTTAGGTTTAGGGTTAGGGTTAGGGTTAGGATTCGAGTTAGGGTGAGCATTAATATTAGGTTAGAGTTAGAGATAAGGTAAGGTTTAGTGTTAGGGTTTGGGTCAGGAATAGGGTTAAATTTAGAGTGAAGTTTAGGTTTAGTGTTAAGTTTAGTGTTACGGTAGGTTTATGGTTAGGGTTATGGTTATGGTTAGTTAAGGTTACGGTTATGGTAAAGATTAGGGTTATGATTAGGTATAGGTTAAAATTTAGGATTCGGTTTAGGGTTAGGCTTAGGGTTAGGATTAGGGTTAGGGATAAATTTAGGGTTAAGTTTAGGGTTAGGGTTATGGTTATGGTTAGGTTTAGGGTTAGGTTTACATTTAAGGTTTCACTTAGAGGTAAGGTTAAAGATCGCAATAGGGTTAAGGTTAGGTTTAGTTCTACCTTTAGGTTTACGTATAGTTTTAGTTGTGGTCATCAAGTGGCTGCTGTCCTCTGGCTATGGCCACTCTCCTGCTCTCTTAGTTCCCCTGATCAGTCGCCCGGTCCGGACCCCAGGGCTGGTGAGGAGACTGTGTCAGTGGAGCTGCATTCAGACACAGGAGACCAGGTTCAGTGATGCAGATCTGGTTTATTGCAGGGAGACACAAGCTTATATAAGGGTAGTGGTCCAATCACAGCACAGCAAGTAGTTTAAATGTGGAGTATCCAAGGGTGGAGTAAGATACCTTATTAGCATAACAGGTTTAGCATCCTATCACAGTACAGCAAGTAGGATACCTTGATTCTAAGGGTGGTGATTAGGGAGTGGCGAGGTCTAGGCATTAGTCTCATGATCTGCCAATGGGAGCAAAATGTCACAAGGCATTCCTTATGGCTCCAGCAGTTGGGCCGTTGCCTCAGGCCTGCTGTATGTCTGTCAATAAGACTTTCACCCTAGGCTCAAGTCTGTCTCCCACATTTAGTGTTCAGATTAGGCTTAGGATTAGGTTCAGGATTTGCATAAGTGTTAGGGCACCATTAGCGTTAAGTTAGGTTAGAGTTAGGGTTAGGGATAAATTTAAGGTTAAGTTGATGGTTAGGGTTATGGTTACGGTTAGGTTTAGGTTTACATTTAGGGTTTCGATTAGGGCTAAGATTAAAGATCGCAATAGGGTTAGGGTTAGGTTTAGGGTTACCTTTAGGGATAAATTTAAGGTTAAGTTTATGGTTAGGGTTATGGTTACGGTTAGGTTTAGGTTTACATTTAGGGTTTCGATCGCAATAGGGTTAGGGTTAGGTTTAGGGTTACCTTTAGGTTTACGTTTAGTTTTAGTGTTTGGATTAGGGTTAGGATTAGGTTCAGGATTTGTGTGTTTGGGCACCATTAGCGTTAGGTTAGGTTAGGGTTAGGGGTAGGGGTACGGCTAATTTTAGGGTTACAGTTACAGTTAGTTTCAGAGTTACAGATAGGTTTAGGATTAGGGTTAGTGATATGTTTAGGTGTAGAATAAACAGGATTATATTCAGGGTTAGTTCAGGGTTAGGGTTAGTGTTAAGGATAGGTTTAGGATTAGGATTTTGGATAGTTTTAGATTTAGTTTCAGATTAAGTGCTAGGGCTAAGGTTATGGTTATGGTTATGGTTGGGGTTAAGTTTAGGGTTTGGGTTAGGGTTAACTTTAGGGTTAGGGTTAAGTGAGGGTTAGGAATAAGGTTAAAGATAAGTGCAAGGTTATTGTAAGGGTTAGGGTTAGGGTTAGTGTTAGGGCTAGGGTTGGGTTTAGATTAAGGTGAGGGTTAGCTTTAGGGTTAAGTTTGGGAAAGGATTAGAGTTAGGGTTAGGGTTGGGCTTATGGTTGCGATTAGGTATAGAAATAGGGCTAGGATTTGGGTTAGGTTTACAATTAGGATTAGATTCAGTGTTAGATTTAGGGATTACTTTAGGTTTAATGTTAGGTTTATATTCAGGAATAAGGTTAATGTTAGGATTAGGGATAGGTTTAGGGTTAGGGTTAGGGTTAGGATTAGGGTTAGTTTCAGGGTTATGGTAAGGGTTACTTTTAATGTTAGGGCTAAGTTTATTGTTAGGGTTAAGTTTAAGGGAATATTTATTGTTAGGGTTAGGGTTAGATTGAGGGTTAGATTTAGACATAGTGTTAGTGTTAAGGATAAGTTTAGGATTAGGGGTAAGGTTAGTGTTAGAGTTAGTTTCAGGTTAGGGTCAGGGCTGAAGTTTGAGTTAGGGTTTAATGTTAGGGATACTGTTAGGGTTAGGGGTTAGGGGTTAGGCGATAGTGTTATGCTTAGAGATAGGGTTAGTCTTAGGATTAGTAATAGGGATTAGGGTTACAGTAAAGGTTACGTTAGGGTAGGATCAGGTTCATGTGAGAATTAGTGTTAGCGTTAAGGTTAGGATTAGGGTTAGGCTTTGGGTTAGGTTTAGAGTTAAGGTTAGGATTAGGTTTAGGGTTATGTTTAAGGGTTAGGTGTTAGTTTTACGGTTAGGGTGAAGTTTAGGATTAGAGGTTGGGGTTGGGTTTGGGGTTAGGGTTAGGGTTAGGGTTAGATGTTAAGTTTAGGTTTAGGCTTAGAGGTTAGGGTTAGGTTTAGAGCTGCGTTAAGGTTAGGGTTAGGGGTTGGGGTTAGGTTTATGGTTAGGGTTATTGTTAGGAATAAGGGTTGGGATTAGGGCTGGTTTTGGGGTTAGGGTTAGGGTTATGGTTAGGGTTAGTGTTAGGGTTAGGGTTAAGGTTAGTGTTAGCAGTTAGGGGTTAGGGTATAGGGTTACGGTTAGGCTCAAGTTTAGGTCTATTTCTAGGGCTAGTGCTAGGGCTAGCATTAGGGTTAACTTTTAAGAGTTAGAGTTAGGGGTAAGGCAAGGGCTAGGGCTAGGTTTAGGTTTAGGGTTTGTGTTTGTGTTCAGGTTTGGGTTGGGGCTGGGGGTGGGGCTGGTGCTGAGGCTGGGCCTGGTGTTCTCTTTCGGCTTCATGTTCAGGTTTGCATTCTGATTAGGGTTCGGGATACGGTTAGAGTTCAGGTTCGCATTCAGGTTCGGGTTAGTGTTTATGTTATGGTTAGGTTAAGGGTTAGGGATAGCATTTAGGGTTAGGGTTAGGGCTCAGGTTCATGTTAGGGTTTGGGTTTGGGTTCGGGTTAGGCCTAGGGTTAGGGTTAGATTTAGGATGAGGATTAGGGTTAGGGTTAGCGTATGGTTAGGGCTTTGATTAGGTTAGGGTGAGAGTTAGGGTTAATGTTAGGATGAGGATTAGGTTTAGCATTAGGGTTAGGGTTAGGGTAGGTACTTTCTATAGTTAAAAGGAAAGAACAGTAGCATGTCTCGTTTCACAAAGATCTTTATGAATTGTATGTAAAAGAACTGTGGCATCAATGTCAGCCAGGTTCCGTAAGAAAAATATGTGTCACATCTGTTACTAAGTGCTTGCTTTACCATAGAAAGCACAGTAGGTTTTCTGGTAGGGTTTGGGTTAGGGTTAGCGATAGGTTTAGGGTTAGGTTTAGGGTTAGGGTTACGGTTAGGTTTAGGGGTTGGAGTTTAGTGTTAGGGTTAGGGTACATTGAGTTTTAGGGTTAGGGTTAAGAATAGATTTAGGTTAGGGATAGAGTGAGGGTTAGGTTTACTGTTATGATTAGGGTAACATTTAGGATTATCATTAGGGTTCTGTTTAGGAATAGGGTTAGTGTCAGGGTTACAGTTAGGGTAAATGTTAGGGTTAATGTCAGGGTTAGAACTAGGGCTGGGTTATGTTTTGGTTAGGGTTATGTTTAGGGTTAGGGTTAAGGTTACGGGTAGGCTTGGGGTTAGGATTAGGATTCTGGTTCAGGGATAGGTTTATGGTTCGTGTTATGTTTAGGATTAAGGTTAGGTTAAGGTTAGGGTTAGGGTTAGGGTTAAGGCTAAGGTTAGGTTTAGGGTTAAGGGAAATATTAGGGTTTTCATTATTTTAGGGTTAGGGTAAAGGTTAGTGTTAGTGTTAGGGTTAGAGTTAAGATAAGGGATACGTTTAGTGTTAGGGTTGCATTAGGAATAGGCATATGTTTAGTTTCAGGGTTAAGGTTAGGGTTACGATAAGGGTTGGTTTAGGTTTAGGGCTAAAGTTAGGTTTTGGTAAAGAATTAGGGTTATGATTATGGTTATGTTTCAGATTAGGGTTACAGCAGATTAGGGTTACAGTTAGCATTAGGTTTAGGGTCAGGATTAGGTTTAGGTTTAGTGTTAGTTTAAGCATTAGGGTTAGGGTTAAGGGTAGTGTTAGGTTAAGATTACTGTTAGGGATAGTGTTAGGTTTAGGATTAGGTTAGGAGTCAGGGTTAGGGTTAAGAACAGAGTTAAGGTTATGGATTGGATTAGGGATAGTGTTAAGTTAAGTTTACATGTTAGGGTTACACATCTTATTAGGTTTAAGTTCAGGGTTAGGGTTAGGGTTAGCGTTAGCATTAGGTTTAGTGTTAGTTTAGGGTTTGGGTTATGGTTAATGATACAGTTAGGGTGGTATAGGGTTACGTTTAAGGTTTGGATTAGGGTTAGGGTGAGGATTAGGATTAAGAATAGAGTTAAGGTTAGGGATAGGTTTAGGGATATTGTTTGTTTAAGGTTACTGTTAGGGTTACGCTTATTCTTAAGTTTAAGTTCAGGGATAGGTTTAGGGTTAGAGTTAGCGTTAGGTTTAGGGATAGGTTAAGATTTGGGTTAGGATTAGTGATATAATTAGGGTAAGGGATTGGTTTAGGGCTAGTGTTAGGTTAAGGTTACTGCTAGGTTTACGCTTAGGATTAGGGTTAAGGATAGAGTTAGGGTTAGGGATATGTTTAGTGTTAGTGTTAGGTTAATGTTACTATTAGATTTCCACTTAGTATTAGGTTTAAGTATAGGGTTAGGCTTAGCATTAGCATTAGCATTAGTGTTAGGGTTAGGTTAGGGTTTGGATTAGGGTTTGCTTTAGAGTTAGCGTTAGGGTTAAGGATAGTTGTAGTGTTATGG
>NW_008359982.1:28165-29377 GCF_000622305.1 Nannospalax galili | reverse complement strand
TTAGGGTTAGGGTTAACATTAGTGTTAGGGTTAGGTTTAGGGTTAGAATTACGGTTTGGGTTAGGGTTTTCTTTGGTTCCTGTTTCAGTTTAGGGTTAGGGTTTGGTTAGGTTTAGAGTTATGATTAGGTTTAGATTTAGGGTTAGATCTACTATTTATTCAGGGTTAGGTTAGGTTAGGGTTAGGATGAGGTCTAGGCTAGGGTTAGGGCATGGGATTGTGTTAGGGTTATTTTTAGGGTTAAGTTTAGGGTTATGATTAGGGTTAGGTTTGGGGTTGTTGTTAGGTTTAGTGTTAATGATATAGTTAGGGTTAGGGGTTGCTTTAGGGATAGGGTAAGGTTAAGGTTACTGCTAGTGTTACACTTAGTGTTAAGGTTAAGGATAGAGTTAGGGTTAGGGATAGGTTTATTGTTAGTGTTAGCTTAAGGTTACTATTAGGGTTACGCTCAGTATTCGGTTTAAGTTTAGTTTAGGGTTAGGTTAGGATATGGTTGGGATTTACAATATAGTTAGATTTAGGGATGGGTTTAAGGATATTGTTTGGTTAAGGTTCCTGTTAGTGTTATGCTGAGGGTTAGTGTTAAGAATAGAGTTAAGGTTAGGGATAGGTCTAGGGACTGTATTAAGCTTATTGTTAGGGTTATGCTTAGTGTTAGGTTTAAGTTTAGGGTTAGGGTAAGGGTTACATTTAGGGTTAGGGTTAGGATTACTGTTAGGGTTAGTGACAGGTTTAGGTTTACTGTTATGGTTAGTGTTAGGGTTAGTTCAGTGTTAGGGTCAGCATTAGGCTAAGGGTGAGGGTGAAGGTGAGCATGAGATGGTGTGTGTGAGGGTGAGTGTGAGGGTGAGGGTTAGTGTTAGGTTTAGGGTTAGGATTAAGGTTAAGTTTAGGGGTAGGGTTGGGGTTAGCTCAAGGTTAGGGTTAGAGTTAGGTTTATGAATAGGGTAAGGTTTAGAAATAGGGAAACGGTTAGGGTTAGGGCTAGGTTTAGGGATAGAGTGTTGGTTAGGGCTAGGGATATGTTTACGTTTATGTTTAGTGTTAGAGTTATTTTTAGGTTTAGGCTTCCGGTTACAGTAAGGGTTAGGGTTAGGCTTAGGTTTATGTTAAGGTTAGGGATAAGAATAGAGTTATGGTTTGGGATAGGTTTAGGGATAGTGATATGTTAACGTTACTGTTAGAATTAAGATTATTGTTAAGTTTAAGTTT
>NW_008359982.1:20459-28104 GCF_000622305.1 Nannospalax galili | reverse complement strand
TATTGTTAAGGATATGTTTACAAACAGTGTTAGGTAAGGTTACTGCTAGGGTTACACTTAGGGTTAGGGTTAAATTTAGAGTTAGGTTTAGGGATACTTTTCGAGATAATGCTAGGTTAATGTTACTATTAGGGTTATACTCAGGGAGAAGTTTAAGTTTACAGTTAGGGTTAGGGTTAGTGTTACATTTACTGTTAGGGTTATTATTAGGATTAGGTTTAGGGAGAGGTTTATGTCTAAGATTAGGGTGAGGGTTACGGTTAGTTTCAGTATTAGGTTCAGGGTTAGGATCACGCTGAGTGTGGGTTAGGGTTAGGGTGAGGTTTAGGGTTAGGGTTAGGGTTAGTGTTATGTTAGGATTAGGTTTACGGTTAGGTTTCGGGTTATGTTGAGGAGTAAGAAAAGGTTTAAGATTACAGTTAGGGTTGGGGCTAAGGTAGGGATAGGTTTATGATTAGAGTGAGCATTAGTGTTAGGGTTATATATTGGCTTAGGTTAAGGGTTAGGTTTAAATTTAGGGTTAGGTAGAGGTTTAGAATTAGGGTTAGGGATAAGGATAGGGTCAGAGTTAGGGCTTGGCTTAGGGTTAGAAATATGGTGAGAGTTGCAGTTAGGGTTAAAGTTTTGAAAAAGTTTAGGGTTATGGTTTGGGATAGGGCTAGGGTGAGGGTTAGGGTTAAGTTGGGTTTCGTTTAGGATTAGGGTTAAATTTAGGGTTAAAGTTTGATTCAGGTTTAGTGCAAGTTTTAGGGTTAGGGTTAGGGTTATGGTTAGGGTTAGAAATAGGACTGAGGTTAGGGTTAGGGTTATGTTTAGTCTTAGGTTTAGGGTTATGTTTAGTTTAAGGCTTAGGGTAACATCGAGGGTTAGAGTTAGGTTAGGGGTAAGAATAAAGTTAGGGTAAGGGATAGGTTTAGGGATAGTGTTAGGTTAAGGTTACTGTTAGAGTTACACTCATTGTCAGGTTTAAGTTTAGGATTAGGGTTAGGGTTAGGTTTAGGGTGGGGTTTAGGGTTAGGGTTAGATTCAGTTTCATGGTTAGGGTTAAGGTGAGGTTGAAGTTTAAGGATAGGTTTATGGTTAGGGTTAGTGTTAGGGTTATGGTTATGGTTAAGTTTAGGATTAAGGTTAGGGTTACAGTAAGGGTTAAGGTTACGGTTTGGGATAGGTTTAGGTTTAGGGTTATTGTTGAATTTATGGTTTGGGTTAGTTTTAGGTTTAGGTTTAGTGTTAGCTTTAGGTTCATGTTTAGGGTAGGGTTAGGGGTAGTGGTATGTTTACAGGTTGGTTTAACATAAAATTTATGTTTAGGGTTAAGGTTAAGATTAGAGATAGGTTTAGGGTTAGGGTTATGGCTAGGGCTAACATTAGGTTTAGGGAATGGATTAGCTTAGGCACACGGTTTGGGTTAGAGTGAGGATTAGGTTAGTGTTAGGGTTAGGGTTTTGTTTAGGGTTAGGTTTAAGGATAGGGTTGTGGCAGGGTTCGATGTATGCTTATGGGGTTCCGTTTTGGTTAGGTATAGGGTTACAATTAATGTTACAGTTAGTTACACTTAGTGTTAGGGTAAGGTTTAGGTTTACAGTTAGGACTTGGGTTAGGGTTAAAGGTAGGTTACAGTTAAGGTTATGGGTCGGGGTCAGGTTAGGTTTAGGTTTAGGTTAAGTTTAGGTGTTAGGTTTAGGTTTAGGTTTAGGTTTAGGGTGAGGTTAGGCTTAGTGTTAGTGTTAGGTTTGGGTTAGAGTAAGCATTAGGATTGGGGTTTGGTTTAAGTTTAGTGTAAGGTTTACTGTTAGGTTTAGATAAGGATTTTGGTGAGTGATAGGTTTAGGGTAGAGTGAGTGTTAGTCTTAGGGTTAGGTTTAGGGTTAGGGATAGGGATAAGATAGGGATAGGGATAGGTTCAGAGAAAGGTTTAGTGTTAGGTTTAGGGTAAGGCTTGGTATTGGCTTAGGATTAGGGTTGGGGTTAGGGTTGGGTTTAGGGTTGATGTTAAGATTAGGGTTAGGGTTTCAGTTGGGGTTACAGCTAAGTTAGGGTTAGAGTTATGTGTAAGGTTATGTTTAGGTTTAGCATTAAGGATATGGTTAGGTTTAGTTTTAGGGTTATCATTAGGGTTACATTTAGGTTTAGGTTTAGGGTTATGGTTAATGTTAGGGTAAAGGATACAATTAGTGATAAATTTAGGTTTAGGGTTGGGGTTATGGTTAGTTTCAGGGTTAGCATTAGGCTTAGGGTGAATATTAGGGTTAGGATTAGGGTTAGGGTTATGGTTATTGTTAGGTTTAGAGAAACATTTATGGTTAGGCTGAGAGTTAGTGTTAGAGATAGGCTGAGGATTGAGTCTACGGTTAGAGTTAGGGGTAGGAATAGTTGCAGGGAATAGTTGCAGGGAATAGTTGCAGGGTTAGAGCTAGTGTTAGGGTTAGACTTCTGATTAGATTAAGGGTTAGATTTAGGTTTGTGTTTAGAGTTAGGGTTAGGGATTCATTTAGGTTTAGAGTTTGGGATATGGTTTGGGATTAGCTTTAGGTTTATCTAAAGGGTTAGGTTTAGAGTAGGGTTAGGGGTAGGACTAGGGTTAAGGTGAGTGTTAGGTTTAGGTTTACCTTTAGATTAGGGCTATTTTTATGGATAGGGTTAGGGTTAGGGTTAAAGTTAGGATTACGGTTAGGGATGTTTTAGGGTTAGGGTTAGATTCATTGTTAGGGTTTTCAGTTGGGGTTCAGATTAGGTTTAGGTTTAGTGTTAGGGTTAGGTTAGGTTTAGGTTTAGGTTTGGGGTCATGGTTAGGTTTAGATTTAGAGTGAGTTTATAGTTAGCATTAGTGTTAGTGATAGGGATAGGTTTTGGGTTTGGTTATGGGTTAGGGATAGGTTTAGTGTTAGGGACAAGGTTATTGTTATTTTTAGGTTTATAGTTATTCATACTTTTTTTTTAAATTTTAGAGTTAGGGTTAGCTTTATGTTTATGGTTAGGTATATGGTTAGGGTTAGGATTATGGTTGGGATTATGGTTAGCATTAAGGATAGGGTTAGGGATAGGGATAGAATTAGGGTTATGGTTAGGTTTAGGGCTAGGCATAGGTTTAGGGTTAAGGTTAGCGTTATGGTTAGGTTTAGGATTAGGATTATGGTTAAGGTTAGGTTTAGTTTTAGTTTAGGGTTAGGGTTGTGGTTAGTGTTTGGTTTAGGTTTAATATATGTTTCAGGGTTAGGGTTAGGGTAAGGTTCAGGGTGAGTGATAGGTTTAGGTTAGTGTTAGGATTAGGGCAGGCTTAGGGTGAGGGGTAGTTTTAGGCTTAGCATTAGGATTAGAGTTAGGGCTAGGGTTAGGATAAATATTAGATACGGGATTAGGTTAGGGTTAGGGTTAGGGTTATCTTCATGGTTAGTTATAGGTTTAGGGTTATGGTTAGGGTTACAGTTAGTGTTAGGGATAGGTTTGGGTTAGTTTGAAGATTAAGGCTAGAGTGGCTTTTAGGTTTAGTGCTAGGCTTATGTTAGGATTAGCATTAGGGTCAGGGTTAGGTTATGGTTCAGATTAGGTGTAGGTTTTGGGTTAGGGTTAGAGTTAGGGTTAAGGTTAGAGTTGGGGTTAGGGTAGGTTTAGGGTTAAGGTTAGGGTTGAAGGTATGTTTAGGGTTAGCGATAAGTTTAGATTTAGGATTAGGTTACGATTCTGGTTAGGATTAGAGTTAGTGTTAGGGTGAGGGTTATGTTTCGAGTTAGGTTTAGTTTAGGGTTAGTGTTAGGGTTCACGTTAGGGTTTGGTTTAATGTCAGGTTATGGTTAGGGGTATGTTTACATTTACGGTTAGGATTAGGCTTAGGGTTAGGGTTCAGATTAAGGTTGCGGAAGGGTTTAGGGTTAGGTTAGGGTTAACATTAGGTTTATGGTTAGGCTTAGGTTAGGCTTAGGGTTTGGGCTAGGGTGAGGTTTTCAATAAGGTTAGGGCTAGTGTTTCGGTCATCTTAAGGTTCTGGTTAGTGTTAGGGCTAGGGTTAGGGCAAGGGTTTTATTTAGGGTTACGTTAATTTTACATTTAGAGTTAGCATTATGGTTAGGGTTATGTTTAGGTTTCAGGTTAGTTTTAATTTTAGGGATTTGGTTAGGTATAGGGTTACTTTAGGAATAGGATTCGAGTGAGGGTTAATGATAGTGTTAGGGATAGGGTTAGATTTAGGGATGTGGATAAGGTTAGGGTTTGGTTGAGGGTTAGAATGAGGGTTAGAGTTCGGGTTACTGTAAGGGTTAAGGTTGGGGTAGATTTAGGTTTAGGATTAGGGTTAGGGTTAGTCTTAGGGTGAGGATGAGTGTTAAGGTTAGGTATTTTTAGGGTTAGGGATTGGTTTTGGTTTAATGTAACTTTTAGGGTTAGGTTTAGTGTAATGTTCAGGGTGAGTGATAGGTTTAGGGTAGGGTTAGGGTTAGGTTAGTGTTAGCCTTAAAGGCTGGGTTAGGAATAGGGTTCAGGTCCAGTGTAGGGCTAGGGTTAATGTTAAGAACAGATTTAGGGATAAGGTAAGGATTACGGCTGGGGTTAATGTTAGGATTAGGTTTAGGCTTATGTTTACAGATAGGGTTAGGTTTAGATTTAGTTTAAGGTTTAGGGTAAAATTATGGTTAAGGTTAGGATTAAGAATAGAGTTAGGACTAGGTATAGCTTTAGAGATTATGTTAGGTTAAGGTTTTTGTTAGGGTTGTGTTTATTAGGTTTAAGTTTACAGTTAGGGTTATGGTTAGGTTTAGAGTTATGATAGGGTTTGTATAGGGTTAGGGATAGGTTTAATTTTAAGGTTAGGGTTAGTTTCAGATTTAGGGTTAGGGTAGGGTGACGGTGAAGGTTAGGGTTAGGTTTAGAGTTAGGGTTAGCATTAGCTTTATGGTTAGGGTTAGGTTATGGTTAGATTTAGGGTTAGTGTTAGGGGTAGAGTTAGGTTTATTGGTAGGGTAAGGTTTAGGGTTAGGGTTATTTGCAGAGAACCCCGGTTTGATTCCCATCACCCACATGGTGGCAAACAATTGCCCATAAATCCAGTTCCAGCAGAGGATCTGACACCCTCTTCTGAACCCCAGAGACATCGCACGACATGGAAACACTTACACACATGCACCCAATATACTCATATTATATAAAAGGTAAAAATAATAAATAAGGGGCTGGAATGATGGCTCAGCGATTAAAAACACTGGTTGTTCTTGCAGAAGACTGGGGTTCAAATCGTAGCACCCACATGGCATCTAACAACTGTCTGTACCTCCACTCCCAAGGAATCCAACAGCCTTTTCTGACCTCTGGCGACATTGCATGACATGGGTGCCCTTACCTACATGCAGACAATACACACATACAATAAAAAAGTGAATAAATAAAAATAGTAATTAATAAATAATTTTAGATTCCTAACCTGTGTACCTTAAATGATTTCATAGCTGTTGATGGCAGTTATCTCTTTTTCTGTTCAGCTTTTATTTCCCAACATAATGCTACTCTACAGGGGTGATTCTTACCCACAAAAATATTTAGAAATGTCTGGAAACATTTGGGATTGTAATAATTCAATTTGTATCTATCAGGAAGAGCTGCAAGATCTTATTCAGTACCCTACATACAGGAAATATCTAACCTTATAAATTTGAGAGAAGCCATAATGAAAGAAAAAAAATCCAGAAATTTTGTTATTGCATCTATGAGTCTGTTAATTAATTCAGACATTTAAATTTTTTTCTTTCCTTTTTCCTGACCCTTTTGGACTTAATTGACAAACTGAAGACAAAAGAAGAACAGAGCTAAAGAGTGGAAACATCTGTACTAAATCACAGTCTCACTCAGCCCCAAGTGCCTCTTGCAGCTAGTCACAGGGACAATTGGCAGTTTCTGAGAGCCACATGAACAAGTATTTTCATGTACTTTTCCGTCCTGAATTGTGTCTTAAAGAAGAGAGCCAATTCTGTGATCGACTTGTACCAACACACCAGGAGCTAATGTCAAACCTCCACCTTTGTATTTTTCAAGGTTTTAAGTTTTCTTTTCCTGCATCGATAGGAAAGGGTTTTCTCTTTACTAACACCATGCAAGGTCTATTTTTAAAGAATATGTTTTATTATTTAGGAAACTGTGGGTACCTAAAGCAGGTGGATGGATGTTCAGGACAAATTTGGCCTATGGGCTTGTTCTAAATCCCCACTTCCTGAGTTTGCTCCAGTGTTAGGCAGTTTGGTTTCAGGAGAGATGGAAGAAATAGGTAATCAATAAGGTAGGGTGTAATTTTAGCCCATTCCCCACGAGAAGTATCTGGTGCTGTGTGGTGTTCTCCAACCTGGAGACAAGTGGTGCTTGTCCTAGTTAGATTTAACTGACTTGGCACAGCCTAGAACTGAGAAACTGCTTAGATTAGATTGGTCTATAGACATGTCTGTGGAGGGATGGGCTTGATTGTTAATTGATGGAAGAAGGGTTCAGCCCACTGTGCAAAGCACCATTACTGGGAAGGTTGTCCTGGGCTATACAAGAAAGATAAGTAAGAATAAGCCATGGAGTAAGTCACAAAACAAACCAGCAAACAGCATTCTCCTTGGTTTCTGCCTGCAGATTCCTTCCCTGAACTCCCTCAATGATGAGAATGTAACCTGGATGTGTATGTCAAATAAAACTGTTCCTTTCTCAAGTTGCTTCTGGTCAGAGTGTTTTGTCACAGTAACAGAAGGAATTAGCACAGTGCTTCTATTTGCTGTGTCAGGACAAAGAAGCCTGGTCAGCTTCCAGTTTTGTTCACCAAGGCTGTCAGCACCACGAATACTCAGTGCTCCCCAGGTCCAGAGCCCCCAGAACAAAGAGCAGGATAAAAAAGAAAGAAATGGCTTAACAAATAATTTCTATTTTGTGATAGATTTAGACATACAAATATCTAGTCTTTTCTTCTGCAAATGTAGGGTTCTTTCTCTGTGCTAAAACCATGACTTTCAAAGATTTCTCATGGAGAGTTTAGTCTCTCTTCACATCGTAGTTCAGGGCTGGAAGGCTTCCCGGAGGCTTCTGTGTTTGAATGCTTGGTCCACAGTCCAGCAGCATTCAGAGTGGATTGGATCATAAGGGCTCACATGTCATCTATGAGTGGAGCTACTGGTCTGTTCATAATTGAATGGATTACTGAGATGTGGTAGAAATTGTAAAAGGTGGAGGAAAATTAGGTCAGTAAGGGGTGTTTCTCTCTCTCTGACCCCCCTGCTCTGCCTCTGCTCTCTTTTCTGGCTTTCAAATCAGGTAAGCAGCTTTTCCCTACCATGATGCTCTGCCTCTCCAGGGGCACAAAACCATGAGCCATGGAACCATGGACCAAGACCTCTGCAACTCTGAGCTAATAATATCTTCTTCTTTAAGCTCATTACTTCAGGTGTTTTGTTACAGCAATGGAAGCTGTCCAATACATTTCATATTCCCCCAAGGGAATGGAACTAGAATTTAACACATCACTGTCTCATGGAGTCTATTTTGTATCTGGTACCTCTGTACCACTTCTGAGAACCTAATCTATACTCACCTCATGCCTTAGGTATTTCACTGAAAGTCTGTAAATAACTTGTGTAAACATAGTGGTCACATTTGATTTATGGCAATGCTTCTCTGAAGAGTTTGCCAACTG
>NW_008359982.1:18993-20011 GCF_000622305.1 Nannospalax galili | reverse complement strand
CAAAGATAAACATTTGAAGATTCATTTAGAAAATATTTCAGCTTTCTCATTCCAAGATCAAAACTTATTCTTTCACAAAACTTGTAAAACTAGAGATGGCCCAAAGAGTAACAGTTTTGATAATTCTAAGGATCATTTTTGGTGTGGTTAGTCACATTGTAATTTATCTTTCATCTCCTCTTAAGTGGCATTGCACACTCTATGTAAATAATAGCCTTGTCAGTCACATGAACTCACCAGGCAGATCTCAGAGAGACCTCCCAGATGCCATGTGTGCCTGAGATGATATCAGCCATTGAAATGCCATCACAGTAACAAGAAGGGGACTGATGAAGGTGGGCCACTGTGCATGTCTTATCAAGCTTCGGAAACCCCTTATCAATGAGTTCTTATAAAATGCCTCTGTACAACTCAGAGAAGGTCTGGTCCTTCACAGAAACCTAAGTCATTTATACTTTGCAGTCTCAGTTTGCCTTTGCAGGTCTAAGACAGGGAAATGGAAAAGTTACATCACGCTGGGAGAATTATGAATGCCACATCAAATGTTTCTATATCATGCTCCCCAAATAGAGCCACTGACACTCACATATACAGAAATATGGATAATTATGGCACTAAATGTACGTATGTATGTGTGAATTAATCAAGAATACAATGCATACAAATAAATCAATCGTGCTGGGCATGGTGGTGCACACCTTGGGAGGCAGAGGCAGGTGGATCTCTCAAGGCCAGCCTGGTCTACATAGTGAGTTCCAGGCCAGCTGGGGCTACAGGGATACCTTGTCTCAAAAAGACCAAAAAAAAAAGAAAAAGAATTCAGTGGTAATTCAATATGTATATATACATATATACATACATACATACAAAGACACATAGAAACAGATTCAAAGGCATATGATGTATACAGATTTATGGGCCTTGTAGTATAGGTACAAAAAGAGATAGCTATATAGATGAAAATAAATTTATAGAAAAACAATATGAGAATTTATGGACATAGACACTGATGATTTAT
>NW_008359982.1:17478-18638 GCF_000622305.1 Nannospalax galili | reverse complement strand
ACAGATGGGGACACACCTGGGAAGAGACAATCTCCCTGAGGAGTTTCCTCTGTCAGATTGGCCCATGGCCTTGTCTATGTGGCATTTTCCTCATTGCCAGTTGGATCAGGAGGACCCTGGCCACAGTGGGTGTTGCCATCCATGGGAAGTTGGGCAGGGACTCTAATAGAAAGGTAGGTGAACGTGAGCCTTAGAGCAAGCCAGGAAGCAGCGCTCGTGCACTGTCTTTGCATCAAGCTCCTGCCTTGGATTTCTGCCTTGGCTTCTGTTCATAATGGACTGTAACCTGTGAGACAAACGAAACCCTTTCCTTCCCAAGTTACCGTTCACCAGTGTTTTGTTACAGCATCAGAAAAGCAAGCTAGAATAGAAAGAGAGATAGAGAGATAGTTAGATAGATGACTATCGATAGATAGATGATAGATAGATAGGTTAAATAGATAACAAATAAATGATAGATAGACAGATAAACAGATGATAGATGATAGATTAGATAGATAATAGATAAATGATAGATAGATAGACAGATAAACAGATAGATAGATGATAGACAGATGATAGACAGAGATACATAGAGATAGATAGTAGATAGATAGATGATAGATGATAGATAGAGATAGATAGTAGATAGATGATAGAGGTATATATAGATAGTAGATAGATGATAGAGATATATATAGATGATAGATAGATGATAGATAGATACATAGATACATAGATGATAAGTAGATGATAGAGAGGTGATACATAGATGATAGATCAATGATAGATACATGATAAGTGATAGAGATATGTAGAGAGACAGATGGTAGATGATAGAGATATATAGAGAGATAGATGATAGGTAGAGTGACAGACAGATGATAGATAAATAGATGATAGATAGATGGATGATAGATGATAGATGATAAAGACATATAGAGAGATGATAGATGATAGATGATAGATGGTTGGTAGATAGAGAGATGATAGATAATAGTAGTAGTTGTTTGATAGACAGATGATCGAATGATTGGTTGAATTATTGGTTAACTAATTTCATGACACCTCCTGGAATTTTACATAAATGTAAACCTTTATCACTTCACTTTCATTCTAGTTTTCCCCCTTTGAAGCAGATTGCTCCCTGCTGCTGGATTCTAAAATGTTTTTGTTTGGAA
>NW_008359982.1:13608-16005 GCF_000622305.1 Nannospalax galili | reverse complement strand
TTTTAAGCCTTAAGCCAATCAGATGGGCGCATATTAGTTTGATTTGGTTTGTTCGTCACTGGACCATTTTTATATATAGTGAGAGAGGTAGAGAGAAGTGGGAGAGAGAAAAAGACAGAGAGATGCAGAGAGAGAGGAGAGAGGGAGGGGGCAGAGAAAGAAAGAGGAAGGGAGAAAGACATTTCCCTCATTTAGCAGTATGCAAGCCCTTCCTTTGTTTTGAAATGTGATTTATTTTTACTCCTAATATTTGCTATACCAGAGGGATATATTGATTTTTGGGAGATAACATGCCATTCAGTGTTAATTTGGCCAACTCCTAAAATTTACCAGGGAGAATATGAAAAGAATTGTAGTGTGTTGGACTGGCTGCATTTCCTGTATATAATACCAGATTCCACACTTTAGAAGCCTGATACACACCGCTAGACATCCTATACATATGAGTGGCACACCCTTTCCTACCACAAAGCAAGGAAATCATGAAGGAAGTGTTCAGCTGAGTCAATTTGACATTCTTTCCTAGGGAATATCACTTAGAGCAGACTGCAGCATACCTCGTATGTTGGTTTGTTTTCTGTAACTATGGCAGAATAACTGAGACAGGGAATTTTATCCTTAATTTGTTTCATGGTTTTGGACACTAACAAGTGCAAGAGCATGTTGCTGTCACCTGTGTGTTTGCTGGTAAGCCATGCATGCTCCTTCAGTTCATGACTGAAACTGGAAAAACCCATGGGGGCATGAGAAATAAAGACTGTGGAGTTAAACTGTCCATCCCTTTGAGAAAGACATGGGCTCAGATGCCCTCTTCATCCCTCCAGACCCAAACACCTACCAATTTCTCAGCAACTTCTGAGGATGTAACTTGAGAGCCACCCAAATGGAATGAATGGTTAATTCTAAGACATTAATTGGGATGTTCCCTTGAGAAAGCCATATCCACACCTGGGCATAGAAGATTATTTTATGATGTATTTAGAAATATGTGTTAAAGATGTCTTTAAATAACTGCCTGTCCTTTAAGACACTCACACACACACTACCATGGTTCCTTCATTCTTTTTCTTGGTGACTTTCCACTTTACTTTTTGAGACAGGGTCTCCAGATAACCCAGCTGGCCTAGAAGTCACTACATAGACCAGGCTGGAGATCTGCATGCCTCTTCCTTCCAAGTACTGGGATTAAAAGTGTGAGACAACGCCCATGCCTCTTTCTATTTTAATAATATTTGAAATCTGCTTCATACAGGCTTATCCTAACATTCTCTTCTGCGATGAAGTCAAAGATAGGGTCACAGTTGAGCTGAGCCTCTGTCCCTGTCATTTCTGATACTGAGGAATACAGATTCCAACATATGAAATCAGTAGCAGTGGAAATACACAAGCTAAATCAGCAAGCTATCTCTTTCCTCCAAGTAGTTGGACTTCCTCAAGATACAAATGCCCTGTAGCTAATGACCCCCCACAGTACAGTAGTTGAGCAAGCAAGTTTTATCACTAGGATCAAGGAAAAGATCACACAATCTAAGTGAGAATTTATCATGGAATTTAACTTTGGTGATACTGAGAGAGACCATGGAATTAAGGACTCTTTCAGGATTTCAGCTGTGTAGACAGTGGTAGAATTTTATTCTTGGGTCTCTCCATAAAATGTAACTGTATGGAAAGCCAATTAAAGCAAGGCTGAATCTAGAAACTGGTAAATTATGAGAGTATTTTCTAGATGTCATGTTTCACATTTTTTGACATATTTCTAGTTTCATGTGTGCTCCATTATGGTTCCACAGGGGTTTATTTGGTTCTCTTTTAATTTTTATTTTATGCATGTGAGTATATTGCCTGCATGTATGTAAATACACTTGTGTCGTGCAGTGCCTGTAGATGTCAGAAGAGGGCCTCAGATGCCCTGGAACTGGAGTAACAGACTGTTGTTAGTCACAGGGGTTTATTTGGTTCTCTTTTAATTTTTATTTTATGCATGTGAGTATATTGCCTGCATGTATGTAAATACACTTGTGTCGTGCAATGCCTGTAGATGTCAGAAGAGGGCCTCGGATGCCCTGGAACTGGAGTAACAGACTGTTGTTAGTCACTATAAGGTAACTGGGAAACGAACCCTGTTCCTCTGGAAGAGCAGTCAGTGCCCTTAACCACTGAGCCATCTCTCCAGCACTAGTGTTTTTAATCTGTGACTCATGCTTTGTGAAACTGGACATGCTCAACAAGAAAGATGCAATACTCATTCATGGAAGCCAGCCAAATATTTGAAAAGCATCAACTTAAGGGAGGAAGTGTTTGTTTTTAGTTACCCTCCTTCATGTAGAGAAGGTCTGGCCACAGGTGCATGAACTGCCTGATGGCACATTCCACCAACTGTCAGGAAGCAGACAGGAA
>NW_008359982.1:2613-12594 GCF_000622305.1 Nannospalax galili | reverse complement strand
TCTGTCTGCTTCTTATGTCCTTCCTTCACCTTGTTCCTCTATGTTTTCTCTGGTTTAGGTGTACAGATGGCATCGTAGTTGTATCACTTAGAGCTGGGTACCTCCCAGTCACGTATTCTCTCTGTTTGACAAGTTGTATAATTTTGTAGTAGTCTTCATCTGTTACAAAGAAGTTGCTTTGATTAATGGTGAGATGTATACTTGCCTGTAAATATGTAAATATAAGGACAGGTATATTGAGTATACAAAGAAATTATATTGGTCTAGGGATGTGAAATAGGTTCTTCTCTAGGGTCTATGACATCTCCAGCCCTGTAGACTTGGCTATTTTTTCAGTAGTATATGTGGATTCTGTCCCATTGAGCTAACCTTAAATCCAATTAAAAAGCTGTTGATTCCAACCAAGATAAAAATTCAACTATTCTTGCCTGTAAATATGTAAATATAAGGACAGGTATATTGAGTATACAAAGAAATTATATTGGTCTAGGGATGTGAAATAGGTTCTTCTCTAGGGTCTATGACATCTCCAGCCCTGTAGACTTGGCTATTTTTTCAGTAGTATATGTGGATTCTGTCCCATTGAGCTAACCTTAAATCCAATTAAAAAGCTGTTGATTCCAACCAAGATAAAAATTCAACTATTATATCAAGAGAGATACCTTGCTGGGCAGGTGATTATTGTGGTTGTGTGGACTTTACAGTTGGGTGGGATCACTGATTGTTTTTTTTCCCTTGGTAGTTTGAATAATATCTTCTAATACTATGAGAGCTCCTCTTCAGGAAGTTTTCCAGATCATTTCCAGCTCGACTGCTCAAAGTCCCATGTTCAAAGTGTGTCATGTCTTCAGCAATAGAGTCTTACCTTCCAGTTCTGGGAGGCAATCAAGGGCTATGACAATAGTCTGTGTTATTTTGGGAGTCTCTTGGACTACTATGACTAACAACTTGAAGGAAGTTTCTTAAAAGGAAGTTTCTTAAGACTGAGAAAATAAGTGATAGGTCTTAAGAACTCCATGAAACTAACCAGATACAAAAGGTCTCTCCCTCTGTAAGCTTACATACTCAGTAAGGACTTCTGAAGAGACTCAGACCAACTGAATTTCCTTGATGAGATTCCTTGAGTTTCTGACATGCCTGAAAATTGTGCAGAGAGCTCTGGGATTCTAGCTTTTGTGGGATGCTTTTAGTGATGCAGCTGGCTTTGAGTCATCCATGTACCAATAAGTAACCAGTCCCTATATTCCTGTAAGTCACTCCAACAAACTCATCAGTTCATTAAGTTGGACTTCGGTGGTGTCCTTATTTTGATCTGTTGTTGTTTCCTATGTTGGATGACTAGATGTAGATGTTTGTTCACATGCCCCCAGAAATGGCATCACACAACACATGGTCATGCCCTCAATGACATAACTTCACCTGAATAAGCCCTACCTGTTAGAATTTCCATCACTCCCTGATAGAATGTGTGAATTGAAGAAGAGCCACAAGCCTCATTAGGGAAAGCCATAATCCCTTAAAGTTTGTAACTGGCCCTTAATTGGCAGCCTGGCCTTGCTCAAGTCTGGCATTGCTCAAGCCTGGCATTGCTCAAGCCTTATCAAGTGGTCACTCCCAGGACTGAGAGACTGTTTGTGGAGCCCACCTGTCTCCATTAGTGCCAAAGATAACACACCCACCTGTCTGGGAAACGAGAGCCTCAATGACACCAAACCCGGGCACTGGTTCAACTCACCACAAAGTGCAGCTGTGTCTCACAACCCTGGTATTAAAATAAACAATTTTCCTTTTGTAGTTGTAGATGCTTGGCTTCCATTGACAGCCTCTACCTCTTGCTGTATCTTCTTTGAATAAAGGAAGATATATTCCTTGCCTGTTGCATGTCTGGCTCTGGTTTCCTGTCTCCTACTCTTCTACCTTTCCTTTAATTTTCCCAAAATCTAACACTTCCCAATTGCATCATACAGGGCACCAAGCTTTTAATACTTGGCCCTTTGTCAGAGAGTCAACATTCAAAGTACAGTACACATCAACTTCAAAAACACCATCTTAAAGACATCTCTAACTCTGGCCCCACTGCGAATCATGTGTGATGTTGATCCCCAGAAAGAAATATGTTTACCAGTCTCCAGCAATTTATTTCATTTTGCCTTCATTCACATGATCATGTTTCTGTATCCGTTTTGAGATTTTAGAAACTGGAGGCTGGGCTCTAAACTTCATCATTCTTTACCAGAATACTATTGTAGAGTCATCCTTTTTTTTCAGTGTACATTTTTACTGAATTTTTGTGCATTTCATATGTACTTTTTAAATTCCTGAATGTGTAAATAAGTGAGTTGATCATAGCCATAGTGAGATACCACATTGTGCTGGTTATTTGTAATTACCAACTTGATACCATCTAGAATCATCTGGGAAAGCTGTTAAAGGAATTATCTGGATCAGGTTGAATTATGGACATGTTGGTGGCGATTGTCTTCATTCTTAATTGAAATATGAAGACCTCACCCACAGGGGAAGGCATCATTCCCTGGGCAGGGGTGCCCGAACTTCACAAGAGTTGATAAATAAGTGTAAGAAAAACCAAAGACTCATGCACGTATTTTCTCTCTGCGCTTGACTGTGGATGAGGTATGACCAGCTCTCTGGTTGTAACTTGCCTGTGATTAAGGAATATAATTTGAAATTTTTGCTGTTGCCCAATTAACTTCATGTAACATTTCTGAGAATTAATGAATTTCTAACAAGCATGCTGGTCATTAACTGGTGTTAAATAGGTAGTGATAATCTTTCTTTTTTCTTGAAATAATATAATAATCACTTTAGAAAGTGATTATTGTTTAAATATCCATTGAATCTTTGAGTCACTTATGAACATGTCCTAATGGGAATAATTTTACGGGATCATAATACTTGGTGAGAATCCTAACCATTCTATAAGTCATTACGAAAATTCAGAATCAGACACCACTCTGCACAAAGTGATGGATTATACATAATGACTTTCTTATTCTATTTTTTAACCTCTATTTTTCATCCCTTAGGGCTTTTTTCCCCCTCAGTAATTGTCCAGAGCTTTAAATAAAAGAACAGTAGTGACTGAATCTCCCCACATCTTTATTTTTAGAATCACATTTTGAAGTTTTTAAAATGAGTACCAGAGACTTTAAGAGAAAAGTGTGTGTGAAGATTGTAGTGGAAATCCCTCTTGGTGCTGGGTTTTTAGTTCACCACACTGAAAATGGAGCAAAGTGTGGAACGGGAAAGGCTCTGCTCTCTCACAGCTGGATTTTCTTTTTTTTCCTTCCTTATTATTGTTTTGCTTTGCTGGATTTTGTTCTTTGTTTCAATTATTTTTTTTGATTTTTTGAAATAGGGTCTCATACATCCCAGGCTGCCCTTGAACTCTCTTTGTAGTTAAGAATGACCTTGACTTGGGGGTCATCTCGCCTCCATTTCCCAAGTCCTGGGATTGAAAGTAGCATGAGCCACAGCACTCTGACAGTTTCCTTTCTTAGCTAGAGGGTCTCCTGTCTGATACGTAGAGACCTCCTCAATAATGGGATGCACACACACATACATTCTGTCATTCTTAGTACCAAATAAAGATGCAGTTTGAGAGTCGTGATTTGGAAGGAGCTATGTAACCAAGGGCTGACCACCTTGTCATCCCTCACAGATCCACTCTCAGGCATCTTTGAGATGCAGAACCTTCAAGCTTTGAACTGGAATAATCCCTCTAGTTGCTTCAAGCTTCTTTTATGCCCAAACATAAAGGTTTAATGGAAAATCCTATTTCACAATACGGTGATATAATTGGTGCTAAAATCACAACCATGACTGAATCAATCCTAGGCTATGTGAGCATTTTTCAAATTCATAATGGGTAGTATTGGGCACAAACACCATTGAATATACTCATAACCTTCCATATTGCCTAAAATTCCAAATTGCCTCTGCAGCCACAGCTTACATAAATATACAACATCTCAAAGGCTGTGTTATTTGAGCAACTGAGGTTGGTGTGAAATTTTCCAGAAAAGTAAAAGCAACTCCTTTTCCAAAGAAAAATGAAGATTAATATACAGAATAGGGTTTATAAAGCCTAAAAATTATAGTAATTTAATTGTAGAATTAAGCAAATGCTCCAAATAGATGCTTCTCAGAAGTAGTAATGGAAAACATTTTAAATGCTATGGAATCTAGACTATAGATGATGATTTGTCAGGGATCTGCAAATCAAAACACAATGAAACAACTCCTCCCATTTAGAATGCAAGAATGACTGTGTGCAAGTGGCAGGAAATTCTGGGGAATATGTGCAAAGGGGAAACTTTATATACTAACAAGAATGTAAATCACTCCACTACTTTATCTACTAATAATGTAAATCACTCCACTACCATGGATATGGATATAGAGGTGCCTCAATTTCCTCAGAGCAGAATCACTCTAAGATCCAGGTCTACCTTTCCAGGATATCTGTAGAAAAGGAAATGAAGTCCACATACAATAAGACTGCTTTTGTTTCCCAGTTTATTGTTGCAATATTCCCAATTCACAATGGACAATCATCAAGGGGTCTACTGGTGGAAGGCTGAACTAAAGAAAGCATGCTTCATCTTCCTCTCTGTTCTCATCTTCATCCTTAGAAATATCCCTCTGACATTTGTGCTCTTCTGTTTTTCCCAGATTACACAATTGGGAGAAAAATTGTAATGGTTTCTCCCTGGGCCTAGCTTATTGCACTGATGAGCTCCAAGTTCAATCATTTTCCTGTAAACAAGTTTCACTTTGTGACTTACTAAATAGATTTACTATATTTAAAAAAAAGCATGCTACACATAATGAATGCACTGTTAGTCTCTCATAAAGAAGAATAAAACCTTGTAATTTGCAGCAATATGGATGCAACAGAGGACATTAGGTTAAGTGAAATAGGCAGATGTGCAACAAGAAATATCATGTGATCTCTCTTGCATGTGATAGCTTGTAGGCTGAAGAGTGATTACAAACGATTGGGAGGTGGTGGTGGGAATGAACAAGCCTGGACAAACAGTGGTTGGATGTGATCTGTGCACACAGCATGTGACTTAGTTACACTCCATGGGGCTGAGACAAAATAATTGATGAAAGCAACTTGGGGAGAGAGAGGCTTTCTTTGGAATATGGTTCCCGAGGGAAATAATCTGTCCTGGTGCCAAAAGCATGGTAGCACAAGAGTTCTGTTTGCTGGTCACATTTTGTGCACACTCAGGAAGCAGGAAGTAAACAGGAAGTGGAACTGGGTATAAAGCTCCAAAGGTCACCAACAGCGACTCATTTCTTCCAGCAAGTCTCTACCTCCTAATGATTCTACAACCTTCCAAACAAGCATGGCATGTTGGGGACTACATTTTCAAACACATGAGTCCATGGGGAACATTTCACACTAAAATCACAGTGATACACATACATGCCAATTTTACATCGAATTTACTTGCTATGTGAAGACAACATGCATTAATAAAAAATAGCGACAAATTACATTGAAAAAAGAGACCTGAAACACAGTTTTTGGAATCGTAATACAGTCGTAGAGATTAAATAGGATTGGGCCCGAAGGGCATTCATAGCATTATTGTTGAGTAACTGTGTGGCTATATCATCCTGATGTGTGGTGAATTTTGAAAGCAGGTATTTGCAGGCTAAGGAGTAGACTTTTTATATTCAGTTTTGATGGTCCATGCAGAGAGTTCTGTGAATACTTCTCAGCAATGAATATGGTAAAATTGGAGTCAGAGTGATGGATGATACTTGGGCAAGCATGTTGAGATTCCCCAGAGAACTCATTTGTCTGTAGATGCTCCATTCTTAGAAAACTTGCAAATGAGGAAGGGGAAGGGATGAATGATACAGGTCATCATGCAGTGAGAGAGGATTATGGAGCACCACGCAAGATGCTGATCTCTGAGCCTGGCTTACCACTGGAGACAAGAAGAAAAAAAGCATGCAGGCATAGATCATTTTGTGGTTCAAGGAAGTCAATGGCTGATACTATTTTATCTGGTGCATAAAAGAAAGACTGTATGCTGAAATGGAGGGTGAGAAGCAGAGGACTTGAAAAGACTGGGCGTTGGTTGGCAAAAGTCACTGTGAGGAATGAGAGGGGGGTTTATCGGGCAGCACCATCAGAGTGGTGCCTAACACCATTTAATCTAGAGCCTCAGATGGCGATAGGGACATCAATTTCACTGGTATCTGAGCCCAGTGATAGGAAAAGAGAATGGGGGTGTTACTTGGGGTCTGGTTAGGTAGATGGGCATGCAATCAGGGATAATGGGAGGCTGGTGGGACCCAACAAATCTGATAAAAAAAATCAGTAGTGACAACAATGTCTGAAGAGAAGCTACTCATCTGGAGTACCACAGGGTGGATAGAAAGAGGAGGTTCCATAGTCAATGATTTTTTGTCTGACTGAAAATAAAAAAAATAAAATAAAAAGCTGGGTGTGGTGGTGCACATCTTTAATCCCAGCACTCAGGAGGCAGAGGCAGGTGGATCTCTGTGAGTTTAAGGCCAGCCTGATCTATGTAGTGAGTTCCAGGACAGCTGGGGCTACAGAGAGACCTTGTCTCAAAAAACAAAAAATGTCACCACTGAGGCTGCCAGTCCCCAAACTAAATCTGGGACATGATGAACTTCCTGTGCTACCCAAAACTTGATTATTTGTCTGATGACTTTTCTATGATACTGTTCCATGAGACTAGAACAAAAGGATTTTTTTCTTTTCTTTATTTGCTGGACTGGGATTGAGTTCAAGGCTTTACACATGATGGTCAAGCACTCTACCACTGAGCTAGATCCTCCAGTCATCCATCATCTCTCTATCTCTATCTCTCTATCTATCATCTACTATCTATCATCTATCATCTACTATCACCTATCTATCTATCTATCTATCATCATCTATCTTCTATCTACCTACCTACCTATGAATTAATGACATCTCTATATTTATGGTCCTCATTAGTCTAGAAAGCCATTTAATGAATCAGTTTTCCACATCCCAAGGTTATAAACACACTGGCCAGGTACCTAGCCTTTATACAATCAGGAAATTGGCCTTGAAATCTGACTTCAAGGGCTAATGAGATTGCTTGCCACGCAAATGTAAGCACCTGGGTTAGATCCAAAGAACTCATGGAAACAGGCAGTGATGGTAACATATACTTGTAATCAGAGACAATACTTGTAATACTTGTGCAGTCAGAGACAAGAGGGTCACTGGGACTCACTGAACAGCTGACCTAAGCTACTTGGTGAGTTCTAGGTCTGAGGGAGAGATTCTAATCTCAGAAAGCAAGTTGGACAGGTCTGTAGGTTAGCTCTGTCCTCCACATACACATATACCTGCATGTGTCCCTACACACAGAGAAGAATGGCATGATGGCTCAGGATTGTAACCCAAATACTCAGTAGACAGAAGCAGGAAATCTTTGATAGGATAAAACTGGTCTGGGCTAGAGACAAAAAAAACTCCCTGTCACAAAAAAACAGGCCTGAGGAGATGGTTTAGCTAGAAAGGTGGTTGCTGTCAAACCTGTTGACCTGAATTAAACCACTAGACCCCACACGGTGGAATGAGAAAACTGACTCCTGAAAGATGTTCTCTGACCTCCACAAGCATGGGGTGGCACATGCACATGCACCATCACCTATTTCCACAGTAAATAAATAAATCTTAAAAACAATTTTACCACAACCACAGAAAAGCACATTAATTTTTTCTTTATAGGAACAACTTTTGGGTAAAGGGATATGGTGTAGCCTGGTTTGTTCCTGTGATAAAACACTCTGATAAAAATCCAAGTTGGAGTGGGTGGTTATTCAGCTTATAAGTTATACTTCATCACTGAAGGAAGATCAAGGCAGGAACTTGGAGGCAGGAAATGAAGCACAGACAATGGAGGAAAACTGCTTACTGGCTTGCTCCTCTGGCCGGTGCTCAGACTGATTTCCTAAAACCCAGGACCACCTGCTCAGGGCTGGACCGATCACATTGGTTGGGTGGTCTCATTTCACTCAAAAATCAAAAAAAAAAAAAGCCTCTGAGACATGGCCGCATGCTAATCAGATAGAGGAAACATTCAAGTTAAGGGTCCCTCTTCCAAAGTGTGTCAAATTGTGAATTGAAGCTATCCAGCCCATTTGATCCCTTCTCCCCTTGACACATAAACACATCACTATTAAATAATAACCTTTCCATTTCTTTTCCCATTAACAAGATAGTATAACTTTAAAACTCCCATAGTTTTTTTTTAAAAAAAATTCAAACATTTTAAATACTGTCACTTTTAAAATATTATTAGTATTAGTATTACTGTCTTTTTGAGACAGGGTGTCCCTGTAGTCTCAACTGGTCTGGAATTCCCCCTATGCAGATCAGGCTGGCCTTGATCTCTCAGAGATCCATCTGTCTCGGCTTCCAGAGTGCTGGGATTGAAGGCGTGTATCACCACGTTTGGCCAAAGTCACTTTAAAGTCTCTTTAAGAAATATCAAGTTGTAGGGCTTTGAGAGTGGATCTGCTGAGAGTTGGGGACAGGGTTTGAGCATGAAAATAATACATTGTCTAAAATTCTCAAAGAATTAATGAATGTATTATTTTTTGAAAGGAAAACAATCTCTTAACTATACTCTCTTGTCAAATCCAAACAAGTTACATATTATCATATTTCAAGAGGCAGGAAGCAGAGACACTTAGGCAAAACCCAAATCCAACAGAATCATTAATATCTAACATCTGGGATTCACTCTATTGGGCTCCAAAGGCTTGAGCACCTCCACTTTGCTTCCACAGCCTTCCACAGCACACACAACTTGTCTTGCAGGCTCACCCTGGCTCACAGTCCACCTGCCCCTGTCCTTGGTGGTCATCCCACAGTCTTGGCATATGTAATGTATCCTGAGGTCTTCACTGAAATGAGGTAGCAACTTAACGAATGGCCTCCTGACCTGTCATGGTACCAAGTCTCAGATTTTTCTATGACCTCTACAAAACTTTTACTTCATACACTTGGGTAGAGGGAGCCTCAACTGGGGAATTATCTCCATTGGACTGGCCTGTGGCCATGTCTGTTGGGCATCTTCTTGATTGTTGTGTGATGTGGGAGGGCCCAGCCCACTGTGGGTGGAGCCAGCCCTGGGCAGGTGGGCCTGTGTTGCATAAGAAAGCAGGCTGAGCAGGGATCAGGGGAGCAAGCCAGTAAGTAGCGGTTCCTCCATGGCCTGTGCTCCAGATCCTGCCTCCAGGTTCCTGCCCTGAGTTCCTACCTTGGGCTCTCTGATGAACTGTGACCCAGAAAATGTAAGACAAATAAACCCTTTCCTCCCCAAGTTGGTAGTGGTCAGAGTGTTTTGTCACAAGAATGAAGAAAGAAACTAGAACAAGAACTAAGGCTGCACATTCACAAATGTCCTGTCCTGTTCTTGGTCCATGGCCATTTGTGTCTTCTGAGCCAACACCACATGGGGGATTCTTATACATTACCAAATTCTGTTCCCAGCTTGAGCTGTATCCTCCACCCCTGCCCGGAACCACAGCCTCTATATACTGACCCTGAGGAAATACTTCCCAGAAGATTTCACCTCAATGATGCTGGTCTCTTCTTGGTCACAGCTTATTTTTCAGCCCCAGCTGAGAAGCATAAATTGCCCCAGTAAAGCAAAGCATTCACCTCAGTGGTTCTGGTCTCTTGTTAATCACAGCTAATTCTTCTGGCCCAACTGACCAGAAACTCCAGATTCTCAATTTAAAATATCATACAAATAGTCCTGATTGTCTTTGATTCCCTTGAAACAGCAGAGGCCTCTATCATCCCCATTCCCTCAGCACTATTTTCCAAGTTCCCACAGAACAGCCTGCTAGGCTCTGAGCACTCAACTAGTTTTCCAGCCCAAACACTTACACAAACTTCAAAATGAAATAAACAAACAA
>NW_008359982.1:0-1096 GCF_000622305.1 Nannospalax galili | reverse complement strand
CTTTTCTTTTTGAGACAGGGTCTCCCTGTAGCCCCAGCTGTCCTGGAATTCACTATGTAGACCAGGCTGGCCTTGAACTCACAGAGATCTGCCTGCCTCTGCCTCCCAAGTGCTGGGATTAAAGGCATGAGCCACCATGCCCGATTATGAATTTATTTTCTAAAGAGGCTGTCCTTCAATATTTAAGTGACAAAAACGCCAGATGATTCCTTAAAAAATAAATTAAAAAATAAAAAAAATGAAACAGCCGCAGTCAACTCCCTCTCAGGCAAAGAGAATCTCTTTCAGGGTCCTGCAACAAATTTTTAAGTGAGAAATGCACTTTCCTCTTAATTTAAGAGATGTCAGAAGGATAAAACTCATTGTTAGCCATACTTAGATATTTCTTTGTGCTCCTCACCTCACAAATCCCCAGATGTGGTGAAAAACACTTTAAGTTCAAACCCCTATAAATTATGCAAGATATTTGCACAGAAGGAGGAATGTAGTTGAGCTCTTAAATAGAAGACTGAGAGCTGTTTTCTCAGCCTGGCTGGAAGTTTGAAAAGTAAGAATTACGGTGGAGTGTAAACTGTGGGTTGTATATCCTGGCACTTTCTTGTTCTTTGTCTGCCATTAGTGTGTCAATACGCTGTGGCTTAACCTCCTGTTTGTATCTGGGACAATTTTTCTTTGACTTTCTACTCGAAGGATTTCTCAAATGACCTTTGCACCTCTTAGACCCAGGAACTCTTACAAATCTTCATGCTTTCTGGCCTCTCTTGGAAATATAGAAACACAATACCACTTCAAATTCTTTCCACTTGTTTTCTCATAGCTCCTGTTTCTCGGTTCCTGACCCTCCTTAGGTTGTCCTTTCCTGATGTCCCAACTCTGCTATTGTTTTGCTTCAGATCCTAAAAACGAAAACAAAACAGTATCCTTAAAGACATATGTACCATTGACAAATTTGTAGATGACTCAGGACATCGGTTGTGTGACAAAGGAAGCTAACTCTGCAGTTTTGAATGTGAGTGTCCCCCCTAGGCTTTAGGTTGAGGGTAGCTAGCTACTCTGCAATGCAACTCGGTTCTGACCTGCAGAACTTCCACCTGGG
>NW_008359981.1:0-311 GCF_000622305.1 Nannospalax galili | reverse complement strand
ACATGGTCGTGTCTCCTGCCCCCTCGGACGTGCACATGGTCGTGTGACTTCACGCCTCTGACGTGCAGATGGTCGTGTCACCTGCCCCATCTGATATGCAGATGTTCGTGTCTCCTGCCTTCTCTGATGTGCACATGGTTGTGTTACCTGCCCTCTTTGACATGAACATGGTCGTGTCACCTGCCCTCTCTGCTGTAAATAGGATCATGGCACCTGCCCCCTCTGACGTGCAGATGGACTTGTCACCTGCCCCTCGAACATGCAGACGGTAGTGTCACGAGCCCTCTCTGACGTGTACATGGCCGTGTCAC
>NW_008359980.1:0-392 GCF_000622305.1 Nannospalax galili | reverse complement strand
CCACTTTCCACTTCCTACCACCCCTGTCCTCTCTCCCTCATACCCTTAAATATCTCATGTCCATTTCTCTTCATTTTGTCTTATAATCCATCAAGATAAACCAGGGCTGTCTGTGCGACTGTGGGTTGGAGTTATATCCATTTCTGTTCATTTTGTCCTATAACCCAGCAAGATTAACAAGGGCCATCTGTGTGACTGTGGCTTTGGAGTTATCCAGTGGAGCCTAGCAAGCTCAGCAGAGGGTGCATAACTTATGAATCCCCTTCTCCCAGAATTTGTCAATAGCCGATAGTTCAGAGGTGAAAGGCAGGGCTGGACTGACTGTTGGTAGTGCTGGTCCTGTGTGGGCCCAGTGCAGGTAGCTACAGTTGACGTGAGTTAACCCTTATCAT
>NW_008359979.1:0-405 GCF_000622305.1 Nannospalax galili | reverse complement strand
ATCAAGAGGACAGGTGACCCACCACCATTTATAGGACATTTTGAGAGATGCACATAGTCTCCTGGAACTAGTTGACCTAGGAAGACTAGGAACAAAATGTGTCCTTTATGTCCCTCAAAGGACATAGGCCTCAAAGTATGTCTATAGGCCCTAAACACCCAAGAAGGTTAGTGCCACCAGTCTGGTATTTTTAATTACTGTGTGTCATGTAGATAAATCTTGGGCAAAGACCAGGTGTTCTCAGATAAACCTTACGTAGACATATATTTCTTGATCTGGTATGTATAATTTGTCAGTAGTGTGTAGGAGTAATATGGTTCCCTCTTGTTTTGAAAACTAGCTAAGCATTGTCAGTTTATCTGGTCCAACTGTATGGCCTTAAACATCCAAAAAGAAAGTATAACC
>NW_008359978.1:3833-13371 GCF_000622305.1 Nannospalax galili | reverse complement strand
CTCAAAAAACCAAAAAGCAAAACAGAAGGGGGAAAAGAAAAGAAAAGAAAAGAAAAGAAAAAAAAACAAGAAAAAAATTGACAAAGACTTTTGTAATTAATGATGGCCTGACGGAAGTAGCTGGGTAAGGTCATGCATGACCATAATCCCAGCACTTAGCAGTTGTCAGCAAGAGGAGCAGAAGTGCAAATTCATCCTTGGCTACGTATTGAGTTCGAGGGAAGCCTGGGTTACATGAGACTTGTCTCAAAAACAAAAAAGATCATCTGGTAAATCTAGATGACTATGAAGTTGCTACCAGTAATAGTCTTAGATTTTGCTCTTTTTCATTTGATATTAAAATTGGCAGTCATGTAAATATTTAAGACCGCACCAAAGAAAGAAGGCAGAGTGTTTAGCCAGGCGCGATATTTCTAATAATTGCTTTAGAATTACAGATCGTCTGAGTGGTATTTCTGCTGTCTGTGATCCAGCACAGTGTCTCAGTTCTAAGGCCAGTGGCATGCTTGCGTTCTTCTCTTTAGCTCATATGAAGAACTATGAGCTGTTTGTTGTTATTGAATTGCTCCCTTTATTTTCTTTTCAGCTTTGTGCCTGATCATGCCATGACTTTTTACATCAAATGGAATAGACCCCAAAGTAGATAGAGGTTGCAAAGAGGTTGTATAACCATGCCAGTTTCTAAAGGATGACGAGATACAAACAAAAAGCATGTTTTAAAGTATTGAAAAATTCGCTTTATAATGTACAATGCAAATGTTAATCTTTATAGGAAATTTTCATTTTTCAGAACTTTGGGAAAAATTTTGATAAATGCTTTGGAAATGGTGGTTCTAAGCTGCTCAGTATGGAGCTCAGCGAGTTCAGTAATTATGCTAACCGCCTGCTTGCAAAAATGAGAGAATGCTTAAAGCCGCCTGGGAACCTGAAAGAGTACTCCCCATGGATGAGTGAGTTCAAAATGGAGTTCCTGAGAAACGAAATAGAGATTCCTGGTGAGTTAACAGTGATAGTACCAGATCTTGGTAGTTATCAGTGACAGGAACAACCTCAGTAGTTAATAGTGACAGAACCAACCTCAGTAGTTAACAGCGACAGGACCAATCTCAATAGTTAACAGTGCCAGGACCAAACCTCAGTAGTTCACAGTGACAGGACCAACCTCAGCAGTTAACAGTAGTGACAGGATCAACCTCAGTAGTTAACAGTGACAGGACCAAACCTTAAGGAGAACAGAATCATAGCATGTACTCTTGGTTTGTAAGCAGTGAACTGGGATCTTGACAATTACCTTTGTTTGTGCGCACACCATGGCATACGTATGGAGGTCAGGTTGATAGGGCAATCTATGGTATCGGTCTTTCACCTTGGACCTATTTAAGAGAGGAGGCCTTCTTGGTTATTTTGCTTCTATGCCAGACTGGCTGGCCCATGATCTTCCAGGGATTCTCCTGTCTCCACCTTCCATTTCCCCATTGAAGCACTGAGACCACAGATATGCATGCTGTTGTTTCTGGCTTTTGCATGAGTTCTGGGGATTTGAACTCAGATCCTAATGCTTATATGGGAAGTGTTTTCCACTGAGTCATCTCCCCAGCCTCATCTCCTTTTTGAAGGTTTATTTTATTTTTAATTATGTGTTTGTATCTATCTGTGTGGGGGTATAGTTTATGTGCATTGCAGGTAGTTGTGAGCCACCTGACATGGGTGCTGGGAACCAAACTCAGTCCTCTATAGTACAAGCTCTTAACTGCTGGAGCTGTCTCTCCAGCACCCTTCCCTTGTCTTTTTAAAAAGAATTTAAAATTTTTCATTTCATTTAATATTTTCATTTTTTAGGATAACTCATAATTACTATGAATTAATACACTTTACTGCTGCTGATGGTTCCCTTATATTCTTTTCGCTGTGTTGGCCTTGAACTCACAGAGATCTGCCTGCCTCTGCCTCCCGAGTGCTGTGCCACCACACCCAGCTGTTTCCTTATAGTCTTAATTGTGGTAGCGTTCAGATTTTGATTTAGTAGTTTTGGTAACCCCAAATCATGGATTGTTTTTCATTGCTCCTATGTAACTCTTCTTCGGAAATAAATGCATGTGTAGATACACATTGATCCTGGGATATGCTAGCTGGTCCCATGTACAGGAACTGGTCAATCATAAATGACTTAACTACAGGAAAACATTGTGACATTGAGGATGGAGACATGAAGCAAATTGACCAGAGTTGAACAAGATTTTTCAGAAGAAATTGGTTTATCCCTGTTCTTTGATGTTTTAATTTAGTTCCTCATGTTCTCCTCTCTGCAAGTATAGGAGAAAGCTATTGGGAGAAGCAATTTTTTTTGGCTTTTATTGACAACTGTGCAGTTGCTCCCAGTTATAAGAAAAAGGCCTTTTCTTTAAATTAAAACTTTGAGAAAAAAAAGTGTCTTGTTAGATGAACATTTTTTTATTAGACTGACAAGTTCTAAAACTTGGAGGTTTTGTAATAGGTGGTAGGTATCTAAGCGAGGCCCTGTGTTTGTTTTTAGGTCAGTATGATGGCAAGGGCAAACCACTACCTGAATACCATGCACGGATCTCTGGGTTTGATGAGCGGGTAAGTTCTGAGGGCTTGTCATCCTCATCAAGGATGTGACACTTAGATGTGCTGCTCAGCTTCCCATTCCCATGTTATTTTCAAACAATATGGTGGTTTCTTGCTATATTATCGACCAAGTTCCTTATTATAATGCCTCCAGTGTTTGTCATACTTAAGAATATTATTAAATGAAGAGGCTCTGTCTATCCATTACAAATTGTGTATAGAATTAATCTATTATAAAAGGTTGCATGTTGGCTGTCAGTTGTTGAGGACAACTGTAATTATATGTTTGTAGCCAGCACTATTGCTTATGCAGGCACAGCATTCAAGTATGACAGCCAGCCCTGAAGTCACAGTCCAGACTCTTATTTTTCTCTCTACTGACCATCTCCAAAGAGAGGCTCGCTTTAAGGAACACATGCAACAGCCTTGCTTTTTTCCTTTTGACCATGGTGTGATGAGCTAGTTTGAGACTGCTCTTGAAATATTTTTTGCTGCACACCTGCCGTACCAGCTGCCTGAGTAGGTAGGAAGACCACTTGGGCCCAGGAATTGGAGTCCAAGCTGGACAACATAGCAGGACTGTCTTTTAAAACTGCAACAACACATTTCCTAATTTTTAAAGGTAAAGGTAATGACCTCCATAAGGAAACCAAAGTGTATCATTATTCGAGGCCATGATGAAAAAGAATACCTTTTCCTTGTGAAGGGCGGTGAGGACCTTCGTCAGGAGCAGCGCATTGAACAGCTCTTTGAAGTCATGAATATCATCCTCTCCCGTGATGCAGCCTGCAGTCAGAGAAACATGCAGTTAAGGACATACCATGTCGTGCCCATGACTTCCAGGTGTGGTCTGAGTGAATCTGTGGGGTATGTGTGTTTGAGACAGAGAGACATAGAAAGAGACAGAGAAAGAATATACGCTGCCCTCATGTAACTCTCCTGAGACAGTTTGGGGGTGCTGGACATGTCGGTGCTATAGGTCCCTGGACAGCCTGCTAGACTAGATTTACATGGGGAAGGAAGTGGAGAGTGGAGAGGAAGAAATCTGTTTTGCTTTGATACTTCAGGACATTTTTTTCTAGCAATGAAAGAGTTTTCACCATTTGTTTTTTTATATTTTACTTATTATTTTAATTTTGTGTGTATTGAGTGTATTGCCTGCATGTATGTGAGTGCACCCGTGTTGTGCAATGCCGTGGAGGTCAGAAGAGGGCTGTGGATTCCCCAGAACTGGAGTTAAGGAAGGTTCTAGCCGCCATGTGGGTGCTGGGAATCAAACCCGGGTCCTCTACAAGAACAGTCAGTGCTCTTAACTGCTGAGCCACCTCTGCAGCCCCCTGTTTGCACCATTTGTAAACATTTTCTTTTCTTTTTCAGATTAGGATTAATCGAATGGATTGACAATACTTTGACCTTGAAGGACCTTCTTTTGAATAATATGTCGCGAGAGGAGTAAGTGTCTTATCTGAGGCAGTATGAGGCTGGCTGCTTCTGTTCCACACAGGCCCTCTAGCCTGTGTGCCCAAGAACCCCATTCACACCCTTAGTCAGCTGGTTCCAGAGCAGTGTCTTGCACCTCCCCTTCAGGATATCTTCCATCCTCACCTCATCCCTTGCTTTAATCTCGGTGAATAAACTGAATGAAGTGCAGAGATCAGATAGTGGTCATGTATCTTTTACCATGGCCTATAAAATATATCAACTTCAGGGAAAAGGAAAGAAGAGTGTTAGAGGAAATACAGTGAATACATAGTATCTGTATGCTGGGAACTACTTTCATTTTCCAGTAGGTTTTAGCTTCACTTCTCACAGCAGCCTGCAGGGGTTGTGGGGGCCACCATCTTCTCTGCAGCTGAGGAAGCCTGGGTCCGGAGAGGCCAGGAAGCTCATCATACACACTGATAGCTACGATTCTTTTTTTTTTTTTTTGGTGGGGGGTGGGGAGGAAAGGGTTTATTTTGTTTTACATCTCCCAGGTCACAGTTTATCAGGGAGCCCAAGATAGGAACTCAGGGCAGGAACCTGGAGGCAGGAGCTGGAGCACAGACCATGCAGGAACGCTGCTTACTGGCCTGCTTTCCTGGCCCCTGCTCAACCTGCTTTCTTGTACAACATAGGCCCACCTGCCCAGGGGTGGCACCACCCACAGTGGGCTGGGCTCTCCCACATCACTCAGTAATCAAGAAGATGCTCCAAAGACATGGCCACAGGCGAGTCCAATGAAAGAAATTCCCTAATTGAGGCTCCCTCAACCCAGGTGTGTGAAGTTGACAACTAAAGGTATTTAGCATGTATATATTGTAGAGCTGATTTGATAGCTAGGATTCTTAGTGGTTTTGCATCATGAATATGGGTACTTTTTATTTTTCTTTATTTTTTTTCTCTATTTTCCATTTTTTCTGTATTTTTAAGAAGAAAAATTTTATTTTCTCTAAAACCATTAATTTTAATTTTTTATATTGGTTTTTAAATTATCATACAAAGTAATCGATTTTTATTATGACATTTTCTTTTTTTCTTGTCTTTTTAAAGATAGGGTCTCTCTGTAGCCCCAGCTGGCCTGGCCTGGAACCTGCTAGGTATGTAGACTAGGTTGGCCTTGAACTCACAGAGATCTGCCTGCTTCTGCCTCCTGAGTGCTGGGACAAAAGGCATGTGCTACCACACCCAGCAATTTTTTTTTTTTTTTTTTTTTTTAAGATATGGTCTCCCTGTAGCCCCAGCTGGCCTGGAATCACTATGCAGGCTGGCCTGGAACTCATGACATTTTCATACATATATGTCACACTTTGTTCTTGTTGGTCCCTCACTTTCTGCCCTCCTCTGTCTCTCTCGTCTCCTTCCTGGTCCCTCTCTGCTTTCATCACATGTATTTTCCTCCCATCTCCTTAAGACACTTCCTCCCTCTCATAATCCCCTTTCTCCTGGTAGTGAGGGTTGGGGGGAGGGAGGGAGAGAGAGGGGAGATTAAATTAGATTCCACATCTGAGAGAAAAATATGCAGTATTTGTGAGAGACGAAATAGAAGATCCAGAGCTTTGTGCACACTAAGCACTCTCCCACTGAGCTACAGCCCCAGCCCTTTATTTGATCTTATCTTTTGCTTGGTTATTTCTTTTTTTAAAAAATATTTTATTTTTATTTTATGTGTATGAGTGTATTTCCTACATGTAAGGAGGTGCACCCATTTTGTGCAATGCCCACAGAAGTCAGAAGAGGGTGTCAGATCCCGTGGAATTAGAGTTACAGATGGTTGTTAGCCATCATGTGGGTGCTGGGAATTGAACCTGGGTCCTCAAGAAGAGCCACTAGTGCTCTTAACCGCTGTGCCATCTCCTCAGCCATTTCCCCAGCCCCTTGCTTGGTTATTGCTATAAAGGAAAATAAAGAAAACTCTTAAGAGCTATTAAAAGTGGAGTTGATAGGTTTTGGTGACAAACTGTAGGTTGAACAGAGAGGAAATGATCAAAAATAGCAAAGAACTGGGCATGTGTTGTACGTTTGTACCTCCGGTGTTTGGGAAGTGGAGACAGGAGGATCCCGAGTTCACATCATCTCAGTTACAGAGTGAATTCTAAAAAACACAAAACAAAGAAAAAAATGAGTCTAAAAGTTGTATTTACTTTTCCCCATCTCTTCACTGTTTTTCAATATTCAGTACTTTACCTTTAGAATCAAGTAGTACAATAGATCTCCTTAATCCCAACTCCTGTTTTCCTACTTTAGTGATCCCAGAGCACTGAATCGTGACTATAAAGACTGGTTGACCAAAATATCAGGAAAACGTGACAGTGGTGTTGGACCTTACGTGATAATGTATCAGTAAGTTTTGTTTTGATTTGCCTTTGTATTAACTAGTTCATTCTTCTCAAAATTGCATGC
Organism: Nannospalax galili; assembly: GCF_000622305.1. Lineage (NCBI taxonomy): Eukaryota > Metazoa > Chordata > Mammalia > Rodentia > Spalacidae > Nannospalax > Nannospalax galili. The sequence continues at coordinate 6,900 of NW_008359978.1, read as the reverse complement.
TTACTTTTGGTTCTTGAAACTTTTGCATCAGGTGGCCTGGGGTTGTATCACTGTGGTTAGAGCACTGGATTAGCACATCCAAAGCCCTGGGTTTATTTTCCAGTACTGAGAAGGAAGGGCTGGAAGGAAGGAACACATTTTGGCCCAGATATAAAAATGTGGTTATTTGGTATTTCAGTATAAGTAATTTTAAATTTTAAATTTCATATCACCTAAAATTGGTTCTAACAAGGAATTTTCTGTTCTTAAATCATAGGAGAGCTAATTGTACAGAAAGAGTCATGGCTTTTAGAAAAAGGGAAAATCAAGTGCCCGCTGATCTCTTAAAGTAAGTATGTTTGTGACTTTACAAGCACCAGTGACCTAGCAGAAACCACACATGGCTCCCTTTCTCCCAGGCGGGCGTTCATAAAGATGAGCACTGGTCCTGAGGCCTTCCTGGCACTCCGTTTCCACTTCGCCAGCTCTCATGCACTGCTGTGTATCAGCCACTGGCTCCTTGGGATTGGAGACAGACACCTGAACAATTTCTTGGTGGCTATGGAGACGGGCAGCATGATTGGAATTGACTTTGGACATGCATTTGGATCAGCTACTCAGGTGTGCTGGCTTTACTCATTGCAGATTTAGGATTATCATGTGACTGTAATACTTCTAGAAATGAATTAAGGAAGGAATTATGGATTGGTTACTTTGGTTTGGTCATGGTCATTGAACTTGACATTTTTGCAGAAATTAATAATCTCATTCTCATTTGGGGCTTGTACATACAATAGGTCATGGGAGAGACGGTGATATACAATCAGCTAGGAAGAAAAAGAATGTTACAGTTTTATGAAAACCTCTCATGTCTTGCATAAAATGTACTGCAAGTCTTTTCTGTTAACCTGTGTATGTTTTCTGTTGTACTTCTAAGTCTCCCAGGGCTCTGTTCCTCCATGCAGGCTTATGCTTTGACAGGATGGTATAAGCTGAATTGATTACTCTTGGGCACAGTAATTCACATCTGCCTAGCTTATTTATTTATTTATTTATTTTTGGTCTTTTTGATCTTTTTAAGAAAGGGGGTCTCCCTGTAACCCTAGCTGGCCTGGAACTCCCTATGTAGACTAGGCTGGCCTTGAACCCTCAGAGATCTGCCTATGTCCTGAGTGCTGGGATTAAAGGCAATGTGCCACCATGTCAGGCTGCCTAGCTGATTTTATGAAGAGGAGTTTTGCTGGGCATGGTGGTGCACATCTTTAATCCCGGCACTCAGCAGGAGGAGCTCTGTGAGTTCAAGGCCAGCCTGTGTACATAGCAAGTTCTAGTCCAACTTGGACTACAAGGAGATCCCTGTCTCAAAAAGACAGAAAAAAAAAAATGGAATTTTCCAGGCATGGTGGCTCATGCCTATAATCCCAACACAAGAGTGCCTAAAACAGAAGGATTACTATAAGTTGAAGACCAGTCTGTGCTATAGTACGAGATCCTGTCTTAAAACCAAGACCAATAAAATGACTCAACAGATGAAGGCACTTGCCACTAAGCCTGATAACCTGAGTTTAAGGATCAAGTCCTGCAGGTTTTCCTTAACCTCCAACTGCGAATGCATACACACACACACACACACACACACACACACACACACACACACACACAATGTAAAAAGTGCTAAGGAGAAAAAAGTAAGAAAGGAAATATAAAACACCATTTGAAGGACAGCAAGTTGGAAAGAAATAAAGGAAGAGGAAGAGGCAAGAAATGGGGTGAGGGATGCAGTGGGAGACCAGTGTGCAGGGCCTTTAGGTCTTTACAAAGACTTGTCATTTGGTCCCCAAGGTTTTTGGCCTGTACAACTCTTAGGAGAATCTTTTTTCTTTTCTTTTTTAAAGATAGGGTCTCACTAGGTAGCCCAGGCTAGTCTTAGCTTGCTATCCTCCTGCCTTAGCCTCTTCTGAGTGCTAAAATTACACGAGTGCCACCAAACCTAGCTTTTTTTAAAGCCTCTCCTAAAGCCAAATACCCCTCCTTTAAGGATGCCACTTGGCTCTTCCCACAGTTCACTGCAGCCACATTAATGACTTTCTAACATGCGTAGCCATCATTCACTAGGTTCTCATTTGTGTTTCCCAAGAATCTTGTTTTGGTTGAACTTGTCCTCAAAGACCATCAAAGTCCCGAGCACATAGTGGGCTCTCAGGAATATTTGGTGAGTGATAACCAATTAAATGAATGAATGCGTGACTCAGAACAGATGTGTGGAGACTGTAAACAGCAGTGACCTCTCAGTACCCTGTGGTGAGAGACAGCACAGCTGGCCTGTGGAGTGGAAGCCAGGCCTCTGGGATGGTGTCCCAGCAGCATCTTTTCTCCCTTTTCTGTAGCCCTGGGCCAGGAGGAGGCCGCTGACCCTGTCCCTGCCCCTTCAGAAGAAACTGCAGACCTCAGGGAATGACCTTGTGACACTCAGCCATGAGACTCCCTCCTGCCTCCAAATGTTTGTTCTGCTCAGAGGTGTGGAAGAGTTTTGCTGCACCTCTAAGAAACAGGGGCAAGCATGGGTAAGGTGTCTCCCCAGCACATAGAGCAGTTCCAAACCAGGACTGGGGCTCCACCCTTCCTGTGTGCAGAAGAAAAGGGAACAGTGGACAAAGTGAAATCACATGAACTCTCTAGCATGCTTACACCTCCAGGAAGCTCTCTTAAATCAGTCAACTTGCTTCCTATCAGCCCAGGCACTATCTTTGCTATAGAGTTGGTGGCTAAGACATTTCTGTGGACTCCGTGGGTTCCTGGCATATCCTCTCTAGCCCCAGAAAACTTCCTGAGCTCAGGGGTTATGGATTTTCATTCTCGTTCAAAGGTCGGATGTGTGCTCTCAGGAAAGAGAGATATTATCTGCCTGTCTATTGGGAGAACTGAGGCTCAGCAAGCTGAAAGTTGGGAGTGGAACCAGGGTTCTGGGTCTTAGTCTGTCTTCCCGTTCCCAAGACGGTAGAAATGTGGAGAAATCCTAAGCTAAGCACATATTCCTTACAACTCCCAGCTGCCTGGCGCCACCCAACTCTTAGACCTGATACCAACA
>NW_008359978.1:2283-2872 GCF_000622305.1 Nannospalax galili | reverse complement strand
AGATTGTGTTACTTCACTTAGTATAACAGATTCTAGTTCCATCCATTTACAACTATTTTTTTAAAGATTTATTTTATTTTACATGTGTTTTGCCTGCATGTATGCAAGTATACCACATGCATGCAGTGCCCACAGAATAAGAACAGAGTGTGGAGTCCTCTTTAACTAGAATTGCAGATGGTTCTTAGCTGCCATGTGGATGTTGGGAACCAAACACTTTTCTCTTTACTTCTTAATTTGACAAAGGGTTTATCAATACTGATTATCTTTTCGAAGAACTGCCTTATTGGTTTCTTTGTAATTTTTTTTCCATTTATTTCATTCATTTCTGCTCTGATCTAATTTTTCCCTGTCTACTATTGTTGAATCTCGTTTGTTCCTGTTTGTCCAAGACCTGGAGATGCATCAAGTTGTTGTTCTGGTTTTTTAATTACATTTATTTATTTGCATGTATGCCGTATGTGGGTGGGCATGCACATATTGGAGGTTAGAGGACAGTTTGCACGATCTCCTTCCACTATGTGTGTCCCGGGGATTGATCTCAGGTCATCAAGCTTGATGGCATATACCCTCCCGCAGCCATCTTTCT
>NW_008359978.1:0-497 GCF_000622305.1 Nannospalax galili | reverse complement strand
CTCCACACATCCACCATGCCACTTTTACACACACACACACACACACACACACACACACACACACACACACACAAAATATAAATTGTGATAACAGTTTTTGAAAAATAATTAAAATTTCATTGATATCTGTTATGACGTCTCCCTTTTCATCTTTAATTTTATTAATTTTGCTTTTCTCTTTACTTCTTAATTTGACAAAGGGTTTATCAATACTGATTATCTTTTCGAAGAACTGCCTTATTGGTTTCTTTTTAATTTTTTTCCATTTATTTCATTCATTTCTGCTCTGATCTTATTTTTCCCTGTCTACTATTGTTGAATCTCGTTTGTTCTTGTTTTTCCAAGACCTGGAGATGCATCAAGTTGTTGTTCCGGTTTTTTTAATTACATTTATTTATTTGCATGTATGCTGTATGTGGGTGGGCATGCGCATATTGGAGGTTAGAGACAGTTTGCACGATCTCCTTCCACTATGTGTGTCCCGGGGATTGATCTCA
>NW_008359977.1:0-1092 GCF_000622305.1 Nannospalax galili | reverse complement strand
TTCTCTAACGTACAGATTATCATGTCAAATGCCCCCTCTGATATGCAGATGGTTGTTTCAACTGCCATCTTTGACGTGCACATGGTCATGTCACCTGCTCTCTTTGATGTGCACATGGTCGTTTCACCTGCCCTCTCTGATGAACACATGGTCATGTCACCTGCTTTCTTTGACGTGCACATGGTTGTGTCACGTGCCCCCTCTGACTTGCAAATTGTCATGTCACTTGCCCCCTCTGATGTGCAGAAGGTCAAGTCACATGCCCACTCTGACGGGCAGATGGTCCTGTCACCTGCCCTTCTGACGTGGAGACGGTCATGTCACCTGCCCTCTATGACGTGCACATGGTGGTGTCACCTGCCCCTCTGACATGCAGATGGTTGTGTCTCCTGCCCCTCAGACGTGCACATGGTCATGTCACCTGCCGTCTTAGTCATGCACATGGTCGTGTCACGTGCCCTCTCTGACGTGCACATGGTCGTGTCATCTGCTCTCACTGCCATAAAGATGGTCATGTCACTTAGCCCCTCTGACGTACAGAAGGCCGTGTCACCTGCCCCTCTGACATGCAGATGGTCGTGTCACCTGCACCCTAAAACGTGCACATGGTCATGTCATCTGCCGACTGTGACGTGCAGATGGTCGTGTCACTTGCCCCCTATGACATACACATGGTCGTGTCACGTGCCCTCTCTGAGGTGCATATGGTCGTGTCCCCTGCCCTCTCTGACGTGCATATGGTCGTGTCACCTGCTCTCTCTGACATGCACATGGACGTGTCACCTACCCTCTCTGACGTGTACATGGTCGTGTCACCTGCCCTCTCTGACATGCAGCTAGTCATGTAACCTGACCACTCTGACGTGCAGATGGTCGTGTTACCTTCAACCTCTGACTTCCAGATGGTCGTGTCACCTGCTCCCTCTGATACGCAGATGGTCATGTCACCTGCACTCTCTGAAGTGCGCTTTGTTGTGTCACCTGCCCTCTTAGTCATGCACATGGTCGTGTCACCTGACCAATTTTGACGTGCACATGTTTGTGTCACCTGCCCACTCTGCCATAAAGATCGTCCTCTCACCTGCCCTATCT
>NW_008359976.1:1918-5881 GCF_000622305.1 Nannospalax galili | reverse complement strand
GATAGCACCCGCAGGTCAGACTCAGCCTCTTAGCTGGAAACTCAGAAAGCACAGGTAGCCAGGAACTCCGCCTCCTTAGAGCTAACTGTCTTGTACATCAGTACTGGCTGGACTCCAGGATCCCAGGCAGCATGAGGACACAAAGGGCAGAGAGGCTGGGCATTTTCTGTCCTCTCTCTCCTTCCTCATCTCCAAAGAAGACTGCAGATGCCTCTGGAATGGAATCCTAGGAGCTTTGGGCTGAAAGAGAAGGATTTCTCAACTACTGAGATTGCTTAAATGAGCCTATGACCGAGGTCTTATTCCCAATTCCATTCAGTGCATGAGTGCATGAACTCATCCACTCATTGACGGGGCATGGAGCACCCGTTCACTGGGTTTGCTAGTTACAGGGTCTTGTTATATAGTCCCAGCTGGACTCTATGATCTTCTAGCCTCAGTTTCTCAAATGTTGGGATACCAGGCCTATGGCACCACATCCAGCCCATTCACTGTCAAACACCAACTATGGACCCAACCCTGAGAGGAGACGCTGGGCTTCTTTATTTATTTACTTATTTAATTTTTTAGGTCAATATACAAAATAATGGGTTGCATCCTGGCACCTTCACATGTATGTGTCCTCACACCTTCCTCTCACTATTTCCCTCTCCCATCGCCTCCCGTGACCCTACCCCACATCCAGCTTCTTCCTTTTACTTTCTTATTGAACATTTTCTTTTATGCTCTCTGTTTCCCACCTCTGTTAAGACCTCTTCCTCCCTCTCACAATCCCCTTTCTGATTCACCCACACACACATAGAAACATACACATATATCATTTTAAATCTAGGTTCCTCGTATATGAGAAGATGAGTTGTTTGTCTTTCCGAGTCTGGCTTATTTCCCTTAATATCATGATTTTTGGTTCCATCCATTTTTCTGTAAATACCATGATTTCACTTTTCTTTGCATAAAGTTCTACGGTGTCTACGCACCACATTTTCTTTACCCGCTCACCTGTTGGTCATCTAGAGTGTCTATTTCCTGACTATTGTGACTAGGGCAGCAGCAAACAGACATGCAAATATTTCTATGACGTGTTTATTGACACGGAGTCCTTTGTATATACCTGGGACTGATGTAGCTGGGTCACGTGGTCGTTCTGTTTTTAGACTTTTGAGGAGCCTCTATACTGATTTCCATAATGGCTGCCTAAGTTTCCATTCCCACGAGCAGTGAATAAGATTCCTCTCCCACCACGTCCTCCCCAGAATTTGTTTTTGTTTTCTTGATGATAGCCATCCTGACTAAGATGAGATGGAGTCTCAAAACAGTTTTCCTTTGCGTTTCCCTGGTAACTAAGGGTGTTAAATGTTTTTTAACATATCGGCCATTTATGTCTCTTCTTTGGAGAATGGTCTATTCCGTTCATTAGCTCATGTATTGATTAGCTAATTTAGTTTTCTTGGTGTTTATTTCTTCAGCTCTTTATATATGCCAGATCTTAATCCCCTGTCTGCCGTATAATTAGCAACTATTTTTTCCCCTTTCTGTAGGCAATATCTTCACGCTGATGATTGTTTCATGTAGTTGTGTTCACCGGTTCCTGGGATTATCTCCTCTGCTGTTGGAGTCCTTTCCAGAAAACCTTTGTCTATGCCTATGGACAGGGTTCCTGCCTTCAGTTCTAGAGGCCAAAGGGTCCTCTAGATTGGGTGGGTGGGGAACATGAGAACAGGAACCCGTCTTGCCCCTGGCTGTGTCCTGGGCCTGACACAGAATCTAGCATGTAGTAGGCATGCACATGCATCTGTTGACAGGACATAACACACTCTTATACCCCATGAGAATTTCTGATCCTGATGTTGGGGGAATCTCTACAGAAAATACTCAGATGGTTTCATGGAGGAAGTAGCCTATGAAACCGGTCTTGCAGGTTGGTAAGACTTCCTCTAGGCGCCCAGGAGGCCTGGGGCAGGATTCCTGGCTAAGCCAACATTGCCAGAAGATGGAGCTTAGAGGGGCCATGGGAGATCTTGACTGACCGGAGGATGAGATAGGGGTAGAGATCAAACAGCATGAATTTGTGGCCCTCATTGGCTGGCTGTGGGCTTAGGCTGGGGAGATTTAAAGGGCAAAGACCAAAATGTAAGAACCCAGAATTCTAGAAGTTTAGTACAATTCAATCAGATCCATGGAACACATGATCACAGTCCATTTGGATGGGAATGTTGCTTGCTGGTCTGTGGTTGGGACTTGAGCTCTCTAAGGATGTGAAAGGGCTTCCTAGCGGGATCTGTGATGAGGACTCCCAGACTGAGGTAAGTGGGCAGAGCTGTGCCCAGCCTTACTTAGTAAGTTCATAATCTATGTCTAGTACATGCCTGGCTGAACCTACTCAGCCAAGGGGTCCCATCTCTTTGGAGCATGATCTGAGGGAAATTTGACCAGGTTTGGGGTAAGAGGCTTCCAGAATGCTGTACAGATAGAGGGAGCCAAGGTGCCATGTTAAACCTGGGACAGCAGTGGGTTGGCAGATAGACAGATTTAAGTTCCATCATGAGACTCTGACCTTAGACCTGGACTTGGTCAGAAGTCCATGGGAACGTCCCTCCTCTTAGAACTTGGAGGAAGTCAAGACCCAGGACTCGAGTCAGGTGCTCAAGGCCACAAAGCACGGAAGCACCAGAGCCCAGCAGAGTCATTAGACCTTATTCTTTTTTTAAAAATTTTATTTATTATTTTTATTTTATGTGTATGAGTGTATGGTCTGCATGTATGTGAGTGCACCCATGTCATGCAATGCCATGGAGCTCAGAAGAGGCCATCAGATGCTCTGGAACTGGAGTCAGAGACAATTGTTAGCTGCCATGTGGGTGCTGGGATTTGAACCCCGCTCTTCTGCAAGAGCAATCAGTGTTCTTAACTGCTGAGCCATCTCTCCAGCCCCTAGACCTGTATTCTATAAGTGGCACTCTGGGACCCTAACCCCCACCCGGGCTTCAGCACCACAGCTCTAGAAAGTGATTTAGCCATACCCCCAGCAAGTTCCTGTCTTCTTGCTTGTTTTCTTTTTAGTGCTGAGAGTCAAACTGAGAGCCCTGTGCATGCTAGGAGTGTGCTCTACGGCTGAGCCACATCCCTAACCCTTTCTAATCTCATTCTGAAATGCAAAAATCCCCTAGCAAGGAGGCATGCCTCCCCTTGACCCCAGGAGCCCTGATGCGGTGTTCCCCACCCTGCCATGATGGCTGGAGATGCAGGCCCCAGGACTCTTCTGCCTGCTCCTCTCTGTGCCCCATTGCTTCTTCTGCCTCAGTAAGGGATGCAAGTCTGAAGCAGGTGGACAGGCTGTAGAGGGGAGGGCTGGTGCCATCCGGGTTGGCCTCTGGATCTGTGATGGACTGGATCTGAACTTGGACTGTGGTGGATAGGTGTAACACTGATTGTGACTGGTAGCATGGGGTGGAGGGCTGTCAGGAACCCCTGTGAGAGTTCCTTCTCCAAACCAAGCCCTACAGAGGAAATAGGGACGGAGGCGAAGAGGTCAAGGGCAATACTCTTACAGAATCCACAGTCTGTACATGACATATGGATGGTCACAGCGTCTTGGAATGTGGAATGTGATACACAAGGGGCCACAGGCTGTGGAAGCCATGGGGAGACAGCATCAGATGGACGGGAGCATCAAAAAAGGCTTCATGGGGCTGGGGAGATAACTCAGTAAAGTGGTTGCTCTACAATCATGAGAACCTGAGTTTGATCCCCAGGAACACATGTAAAAAAGAAAGCATGGTAGTGTACATTTTTAATCCTGGTACTGGGGAGGTGAAGACAGCTGCCTGTCCCTGGGGCCCACTGGTCAGCCAGCCTAGCCAAATTGATGAGCTCCAAGAAAAAGAGACGCAGACTCAAAAACGCAAGATAGGAGACCCAAGGAACAGCACCCAAAGTTGACCTCTGCCTCCACATACATATATA
>NW_008359976.1:0-1546 GCF_000622305.1 Nannospalax galili | reverse complement strand
CACACACACACACACACACACACACACACACTACTTCATGGAGGAGAGTAGACAGTCCTTGCATGATGACTAGGTCTTTGAAAGGGAGAGGAGGTGACAGCCATCATCCCTGAAAGGACTCAAGATGGCAAAGAACCCAGCCTGCTTGGAGCATGATGGGAAGAGGGGGTTAGAGGATACACAAGAGGGGACACTAGACAGAGACAAAGACCCAATGGAAAGGGCCTGGATGCTGTGCAAAGAATGTGGCTTGCTCCATCAGACAAAAGCAGTGGAAGCCAGTCAGAGAGAATGGAGGTGTGTGTGGTACGTTTGTGCACACAAGCATGCACACATTCATGTGTGTGGTGACAGAAAGGGCCCAAAGGAAAGCAGACTAGATTGAAGGATCACCTAAGAGATGATAGACAGGATCCAGGGGAGAATAACGAAGCCACAAGGTTGGACGGAGAGAGGGAACAGGAGAGTACTTAGGTAGATGTGGCAAGGCTTGGAGAGGGTGGTGCAGCCTCGTGGCTAATTACGTGGACTCTATGGTCCTGGTGGGTTCAACTCTGAGCCCCATCACTTACTGGCTGTGTGACCTTGGGCAAGTTCTCTTACCTCTCTGTGCCTTGGTCTTTTATCAATAAAAGGGATATAGAAAGGGGCTGGTGAGATGGCTCAGTGGTTCCAAACCTGATGACATGAGTTTGATCCCTGGGACCTACATGGTGAAAGGAGAGAATGACCCTTCCAGGTTGTTCTTTCACTGCCACATGTGTGTTATGACATGTATCTCCTCCCCTTACATAGAAAGAGTACCTACCTCTGAGAGTTGTTGCAAAATTATAGATGCAAAGCACTTGGAGTTGGATTTCATCCATTCACTGAGCATCTACTATATGCCCAACACTGATAATAAATGAGTGAGAGCTATAATACTGAACAAGATAAAACTAAATCCCCTCTCAGAATTATACTCTAGAAGAATATAGAGGCTCACTAAATAAGATAAAGAAAATAGACGTTTATGGGGCTGGAGAGATGGCCCTATGGCTGTCCTTGCAGAAGACCCAGGTTCAAATCCCAGCACGCACATGGCAGCTAACAACCGTCTGTAACTCCAGTTCCAGGGGATCAGATGTCCTCTTCTGACTTCCATGGGCATTGTACAACATGGGTGCACTTACACACATTAAGGCAATATACTTATATACATAAAATAAAAATAAATTTTTTTAAAAAAAGAAAATACACATTTAGGCAGGTATGCGTTAAGAAAAATAAACTGGCAGGTATGTGTGCTAAGGAAGAAGCAAAGTGTTGGGAAGTTGTGAGTAGTCCTGGGGTAGAATGGTCATCAGCGGCATCTGAAGCCGAAGGCCTGAGGGTAGGAATGGAGATCAAGCAAGAAAAAAGCAGGGTTCCTGCAGAGGGCCAAGAAGCTATGAGCCAGGGCCCGAGCTATGATTGGAAACTTGGACACAGTAAGTAATAAAAGGGGGTGTGTGTGGCTGAGAGGCACCAGGACTCCCAAGGAGAGGGTTTTTTCTGAACATAAGAG
>NW_008359975.1:0-343 GCF_000622305.1 Nannospalax galili | reverse complement strand
CTTTAAGAGTGCTTCTTGCTCTTGGAAAGAACCAGAATTCCATTCCATTCCCAGCAGTCACAGTAGCCAGCTCACAGCCACTATAACTCCAGTTCCCACAGAACCAATTCCTGCTTCTAAACTCTGTGGGCACCTATACACACATGGCATGCACATATGCACACACACACACACACACACACACACACATTTTTCCTTCAAAAAATATTGTGATAAAATTCATAGCTTGATTTAAAATTTAACACTGGGATACACGTATACACAACTTACACTATAAATGATTTTAGGGACATTGACAGAAATTAAGCAATACTAGAGAAAGACTTCTGCAAGAAACAGAGTT
>NW_008359974.1:0-1516 GCF_000622305.1 Nannospalax galili | reverse complement strand
CACTTACTGATGTACTTTTAATTATTTTCTTTTTTGTCTTTTTAAAAATTGTTATCTGTACATGCTCAAATACCTCCCTTGTTACAGATTCCAACATGAATGAACCATGACTTAATGGGATTTATTTTAAATAAATACTTCCATTTCTGCAGCTCAAATGTTAAAAATTTTAAATACCAGGACATCATATAATTCTTCCTCTCCCTCGTGTCATATGGCTGCAGATTTAATTGTACATATAATTCAAACAGCACACATTTTTATTAATGTGTTCTAAATTTAGCCATTTCTTTGTTTTTGTTCTTTGTTTTTCTTTAACGAGAATATTTCCACAATTCTCTTCAGGGTGAGCAAGTGTAGAAATTCAACATAAGACATAAATCAAGGAAACTGAGAAAGAAAAGACAGTATTAAATTCCATTGATTTACTGTTACAGGCCAGCTAGTCAGTGCTGTGCTAATAACAATAAGATTAATCATTTGTTCCCTGCTTTCTATGAGCCAGCCACTATTTGAAACTCTTTGTAGTCAATACCTTGATAAAGATTTTGTCCTTTGGTTTAATTCCAGGGTTGGTACATATGGAAATATGCACAGCTCTTCTTTCAATCAACAACTCTATATTGTACCCACACATGGGCTAGACACTGTGAACCACTCGGTATAAAGTAATTGACCAAATGAGAAAACAACCTAGTCATCCTGATCACTGCCTGTTCATGTAATGACACAATGAATAAAAGCTCATATGTAAATGAGTGTATGATGCATGAGATAACGGTTAGCTGCAGAGAAAGTATGTGTTGAGTTTGGAACTTACTATGGAATGGAGTAGGTAGAGGACATTGGAGGCAAAGCTTGACTGGGGTAAATATCCAAAGAAAGTGTTGGGCTCTGAGAAGCATAAGAGTTCAGAAAGGTAAAAATTATAAACACCTGTGAAACATAAAATGCAGGGTCAGCATCTGGACAGATGGATCCGTGGTTAAGAGCATGTACTGCATTCGCCAAGGACCTGGGTTTAAATCCCAGGACCCACTTCAGGATGCTCACAAACTCCTGTAACTCAAGCTTGAGATGACCTGTCTCTTCTGGATACCTCAAGCACTTGTATTCTCACATGCATGAACCCCAACATACATGCATAAATAAAATTAAATCTTTAGAAAAAGCTCTGGGTAAATCTCCTCATTAAAAAGTCTAAGCTTACAATACTGGAAGCAGGGGATGACAAAAAAAAATATCAAACAGAGGTGAAACAATACTTTGCGATTAGTATTTGCTGTTACCCTTTCCTGCCTTGTTCCCTTCCTGTCGCACTCCATGCCCATGCTTTTTCTTGATATTATATTTACTGTTTTTATTTTATGTGCATGAGTGTACTGCCTGTATGTGCGTGTGTACCTGTGTCATAGAATGCCCTCAGAGATTAGAAGAGGGCATCGGATTCCTTGGAACTGGAGTTACAGATGGTTGTTAGCTGCCTTGTGGGTGTTGGAAACTGAACCTAGGTCCT
>NW_008359973.1:0-1284 GCF_000622305.1 Nannospalax galili | reverse complement strand
CTTAACAGAAAAGCCAGGCATGGTAGTGCACACATTTAATCCCAGCACTGGAAGGGCTAGCTCTGAGTTCAAGACCAACCTGGTTTATGTACTAGTTCCAGGCCAGCTGGGGCTACAAGGAGACCCTGTCTCAGCTCTTTTTTTTTTTAAATTAATTTATTTTTATTTGTTTTTTTGGACGACGTTTGGGTCACATGGCACAGTTTCTGTATGGAGGTAGGACAGCACCATTTTTGAATGAAACTCAGGTCCTCAGGCTTAGTAGCAAGCCTCTTTACATCAACACATCTTGTCAGTACCAATGTCAAATTATTTATTTACATGTTCACGTTGGATGTACTTAGTACACGTATTTGGCACAGTTATAACATATTGAACAATATAGAGGTAGAGTATTTCCATGTTTACAGAAAATTGTATTGAATCTTGTTGAAAAATACTTAATACACAAACTACTGAATCACAGACTTTTTTATGTGATATTTGCATCCTATCTGTTCTCGTAATTGGCATTCTTTAGGATTGGACTGCTTTTCCTTCTCTATAATTTTGGGAGATATTTTCTTGGTTGTTCAAAAAGCACTAAACACATATAAACTCTACACATCATGTCTGTGCTTGGCCACTCAAATTGTTACAATACTCCTGTAAACAGGATGTCTAGGGTATGTTTATACCTGCAAGAAACAATTCTCAGGTCGCTTGATAATGTGTTAAATCTTCTTCACCAAAGTCAACTGCATGGATCAAAGCCAAGAAGAGAGTTTAAAGAGTAGGTTCTTGGGTGGGGCTAGGCACATGGATCAACCATTAAAAGCACTTGCTGCTCTTGCAAAGGTCCCAGGTTCAGTTCCCAGCACTGACACGGCACCAACGCTCATTCATAACTCCAGGTCCAAGGGATCCAAAGCCCTTTTGTGACATCTGTGAATACTGCAAACATATCATACACATATGTATATGCAGGGTATCACATAGTCACATAGAAACATGTCATAAAATACCAGCATGTGGTTGGAGGAATGCCTCAGCAGTTAAGAGCACTGGCTGCTCTTGCAGAGGATCTGAGTGTGATTCTGAGCACCTACATGGTGGCTAACAACCATCTGTAACTCCAGTTCCAGGGGAATGCAGTGCCCTCTTCTGAACTCCACTGGCATTGCATGACACAGGTGCACTTACATACATGTAACACACTTATACAGAGAAAATAAATAATATTTTTCTTCTCTGTTTAACTTAACAACAACTTTATTGAGAATTTCACACATGCATGTAAGGTGT
>NW_008359972.1:0-1015 GCF_000622305.1 Nannospalax galili | reverse complement strand
ATATAGCAGAGCCCTGGAGTTCAAATCTAAGCCTCCTATTGCTTTTCCTATCTCACACCAGTTCTTGCTGGATTGATCATCAGTCTAGAGGTCACCAGATATGAACACTCATTTAAGACCTGCCATCAATGCGCTGGGTGACACGGCTAAGCTATCAAAATTCCCTGGTCCCCCAATGACATACAAGAGGTTTGGTGATACATTAGGAAACATTAGCATTTTGTGATTCCATCTGGGCTAAAGGATCTCCCCAAACTTTAAAGTACACATGAACTAACTGGGGCCCTTATTAAAATGCAGGGTCTGATTTAGTATGTTTGAAATGGGGTTCAAGGTTGCAATTCTAACAACCTCCTAATAAATGCAGGTGCAGTAGATCCATGGACCATTCACTTAACTCTGGCTATATCTTAGCATCATTGAGGAACTTTAAAAATTACAGCTCTCTGGTTCCATCTAAGGAGGCGAATGTAATTGACTGAGTGGAACATATATTGGTAAGTTTTAAGAGCTCTTCAAGTGGCAGAGTTGAGAATCACCATGGTACAGAATGGACTCCTACGTGGAAACTGATTGGGCCCTTGGATGACACAACTTTCTGATAATTGTTAAGCTCTCCACCTAGATTTTCTGATATTAGATGAGTCATGCTTGTATCTTCTTACCAAGCACTAAACAATCATTCCCCCATTTTATTTCTTCCTGTCTTAACTGCAGAGCACCTTGGAAATCCATTGGGAGATGATTCTAGAAATCCAGACCTTTTATTAGAGCAGAGTAGATTGTTGGCCAATTTGTAGCAGATTATGGTTGTTATTGGTAATGAAACACACTGCCCTGAAATCTCCTCTTTTCTCAAATTTAATGTTCTTTTGGATCACATACAATCATCAGTCAAGTCACAGGTGTGTCCATCCTGCGGCCAATGGACTGTATATGACTGAGAATAACTATGTAGTCCAACAAAAAATGTAAACTTACTTAAACATTATGCATTGTTTTGGTAATTTTTCCT
>NW_008359971.1:0-753 GCF_000622305.1 Nannospalax galili | reverse complement strand
ACAATGTTCCAATGTAACACAATCACCCCATGTGCCATTGTATTGTTTCAGTGTGCCATCACAATGCTCACCAATGACTTCTCAGTGTTCCTTTGTGACATCACAATACGCCAATGAGCCCATACTATCACCCCATGTGCCAATATATTGCTCCAATATGCCAAGAAAATGCTACAATATGATTTCTCATTGTTCTGCTATAACATCACAATGCTCCAATGTGCTAATACTATGATCTCAAATGTGCCATAACAGTGTTACAATATGACGTCACAATATTTCATTGTTACACCAAATTGCTCCATGGTGCCATCACCGTGTTACAATATCACTGCCAAATGTACCTATGTGCAATTACAGTGCTCCAATGTGACATCACAGTGCTTTATTCTGACAACATCATAGGTCCATATGCTAGTATATTGCTCCAAAATGCCAAAAATGTTACAATATGACTTCTGAATGTGCCCTTGTAACATTACAGTGCTAGAATGTGATATAACAATGCTCCAATATGCCCACACTTTCCCCCCCATGAGCCATTATATTGCCCTAATTTGGCATTGCAATGTTACAATATAAATTTAAAATGTTACATTTTGACATCACAATGCTCCATTGTGACATCATAATGTTACATTATGATGTCACAATGTTCAAATCTGTCATCACAAAGCTCCACAATGTTATATTATGATTTCACAAGGTTTGATTTTGTCATCACAATGCTCCAGGGTGTCATCACAATGCTCC
>NW_008359970.1:0-1029 GCF_000622305.1 Nannospalax galili | reverse complement strand
ACCATAAACCCAGTGACTGGATAAGCTAGCCTCAAATGGAATCATTTCTTCTTCTGCTGCAGTGCTGTACCTGGGGTAAACAGACATTTGTGCCCACCATGCCAGGAAAAGCCACACAGCAGTTGGTTGGGAGGAGAGCCATCTGATTTACTCAATATATGCTGAATCTTACGGGAGGTTGTCCCACACCTCTGGATACAAATTTAAATGCTGTCCTTAAATAATCTTAAATAATGGCCACAGACAGGAGGGCAAGAGAGATGCAGAGAGGAGGGGCCACGATGGCGAAGCAAGAATGTCTCTTCCTTTACTTCTAGGTGCAAATGTCCAGGCTTGGTGATGTCTTATTCACAGCCCTGAGTACTTTCAGAGGCAGGAGTAACTGTGTCCTCAGCAGAAATTGAAAGCTTGCCACCTACCCAGTCTGCTATCCAAAGAAAGGGGTCCAAATGGCCTTCTTTTGGAAGGGGCCAATCTAAGACCAATTATGAGGTTTCGTCAGTGATTTAGAGAAAGGGCCTTCCCAGGTCAGATGCTGGGCCAGGTATGGGGTTAGCTAACGGATATGCCTAGGAACAGGCTGCTTCCCATTTTTGTGTTAACCTCCTCTAGCTCTGTCTTTATACACACTGCAGGGTGGTCTCTGAGTAGGACTGCAGACCTGCCCCACAGGCCGACGTGAACCACAGCCTCCTTTCAAGGCGGGGTTTTAGAATGATAGTGGCTCTGTATAGACTCAGGTGAACAGCCACCGGGGTAATCACAGTCCCCCATTCTCCTACAGTGACGGACTAACCTGGAGTTGTAAATGGAAATAACCCTTTCTGCCCTAAGTTGCTAGTGGTCAGGGAATTTGTCACAGCAACAGGAATGAAACCAGAACACTTGGTAGGCAGACGATTGTGATAAAGCATGAGTAACCCTCTGCCTTGTTGATCAGCCCCTGCTGATGGCGCTCAGGCCACCTCACCCATCTGGGGGAAGAGCCAAGGCTCCCACCACTCACCTGGACATCCCATAAACTAAACA
>NW_008359969.1:0-1503 GCF_000622305.1 Nannospalax galili | reverse complement strand
ATTGCTATACAGAAACCCACCTGAGCACTCAATGGTACAAATCAGCCATTGTGCTTATGTCTTCCCCAGTCAGAAATTTTCAGAGGACATGATGGAGGTGGTTTCCTTTGCTGTAAGATGAATATGCCAGGTTCTGAAGCCAATACCAATAGCAGTGGGAACAGCCTTATAGTTTGTGGTACTTCAGGAGTCTCCATGGCCAACAATTCATGGGGAAGCAGCCCACCCCTGGTATTGGGATTTGCGCCCAAGAACCTTTAGTTTCTGGGACAGCCCTTTTTCCATATACACAAGATGCCTTCACTCAAAATCTTTGCTGCTGTTTCTACTGCCCTACCAGATGCTTTTTCCAAATTTCTAAGATGCACAAGGATTAGAAACCCTTTAATTTTTTTAAATAGAGGTTGGGCAGGATCACTGAAGGCCCACTACTGTCCACTTCAAGCAAGTATGAATTGGTCTTGGATGACGAAAGGGATAAAAAGAAAAGTTAGCAAGGTTCAATACAGCCTGAAAAAATTCTATCACTTTTAGCAGTATTTCCATCAAAAAAGCAACATCAGGCAAGTGGCATGGGCATGAGCCACAACCTCATCTGGCCTTCCATGTACCACAGTCATTTTTCTTGAGCCACCTGGTTCCTTGTCCTGGGGTACTGCTGCTGCTGAGGGGGTCACTGTGCTTCTTTTATATCCAGTAGTCTCAGTTGGGCTAGCTTGCACTGCTTGGCCTCTGGAAGGCCGAAAGGGAGCAAGGATGTGCTCTAGCCTGCTGTGCCTGGTTCTGGCAGGCCCTGGGGAAGTACTATGGCTCTTGTCTTTCCACTGGCCACACCTGGTTGCTGAGAGCGCTCTGGGCTGAATAAACCTATCCTTAGTGATGGTATGTTTTTCTGCAGACAGATGTACAGAAGCATACCCTAGGGGGAGAAACTGTCCATTCCTGGGATAAGCTTATTCTTTTTTACCTGAACTATCTCATCATGTGTTTTCTGTGAACGGTTGCTCAGGTTTTAAAGCCTTCCAGAAGCTCTCTAGCATACCATTTGGCTGTCAGTTTTTAGCTAGGAAACTTCAGCTAGACAAAAAATTTGATGCATTTGCTTTAGGTGATCAAGTCAGACCCCTTTGCCTGCTTTGACCTTCTCTCATACCCTCTTGATTGTTTTAGCACACTACAAGCCCAGTTTATATGCCAGCCTAAGTAATTAAAATCCAGCGTAGCTTTCTACCTCAAAAAGATTATATCTCACCATAAGACTCATCAAAGCCAGTGCAGCTCCAAGCCAGTCCTGAGGTCCCAGCTGAAATCAACCTCTTCTCCTGTGAACAGCCTTACCAGGCTCAGTGAACTAAGCATGCCACTTCCCTCAGTAATGCTTGTCCTGCTGAGGCAGAATACAAACACAGGGAACATTATGGGGACATGGGAAGGGAAAGAAGCCCTCATCAGCTGAGAAAAGAATTCCAGCATAGTTAACACCATTTGCTGTTGAAGGTTGTG
>NW_008359968.1:0-2488 GCF_000622305.1 Nannospalax galili | reverse complement strand
CAGCTGCAGAATTCCCAGAGGTGTCTAGCTGTAGAAAGTTGAGGATGAACAGGGCATGGTCTAAAATCCTGCGTGGGGAGCTTTTTGGGGCGTGAAGAGGACTATTTTTTATTTTCTGAAGTGTAGCTTTGAGCATCTGGTGAGCACGTTCTACTATTCCCTGACCTTGGGAATTGTATGGAATGCCAGTGACGTGCTTGATATGGAATTGTGCACAGAAGGTTTTGAAAGACTGGGAAGTGTACCCAGGACCATTGTCTGTTTTGATTTTATGGGGTTTGCCCAAGACAGTGAAACATTGAAGCATATGGGTTATGACATTTTTTGATGTTTCTCCGGGCTGTAAAGTAGCATAAATAAAACCACTAAATGTATCTATAATTACATGAATATATTTAAGTTTTCCAAATTCAGAGAGGTGGGTGACATCCATCTGCCATAGTTCATTGGGCAGAATCCCTCTGGGATTGACTCCCAGATGGGGGGTGGGTAAAAGGGTCACACACCCAGGACATTGCTTAACTATTTGGCGTGCCTGTTCCCTAGTAATCTTGAACATGAGGCGGAGGGTATGGGCATTCAAATGATGGAGGGCGTGAGCCTGCTGGGCTTGTGAAATAGGACTGGTGTGGACTAGGAGTGCAAGGCAGGTGTTCTTATCTGTCAAGGCATTGCCAAAGGAAAGTGGTCCAGGCAGGTCTGTATGGGCTCTTAAATGTCCGATAAAGAAGGGGGATTTTCTTTCATGTATTAAGCGTTGTATTTTGTAAAAAAGAGGGGTAGCATTAGTGGCTGGTTTAATGTATGGGACAGTTTCTAAAAGGGGTATGGAAGAGGCCACGTAGGCACTGTCAGTATAGAGGTTGAAGGGGGATAAGGGAAGCTTAGAAAACACTTGACAGACAGCATAAAGCTCTACAAGTTGGGCCGATTTAAAGGGGGAGATTTCAGCAAACTCTTGACTATCAATGGTATAAGCAGCGGTCCCATTAGAGGATCCATCAGTAAAAACCAGAGAGGCGTTTCTAAGGGGGCGATTGGAGGTGACACGAGGGAATAAAAAGGGGTGCATTTGAGCAAACTGCAGGAGTTTGTGAGGGGGGTAGTGATTATCAACCTTGCCTTGGAAGGAGGTGAGGGTCATGGCCCAATCATCATCTGTTTTTATAAGCCAATTTAATTGATTTTTTGTATAAGGGAGTATTAGTTGATCAGGGTCCTTGCCAAAGTAGGTTAGACTCTTTTCTCTTCCTAATTGGATCAATTTTATGATTAGGTGGGGGTATGGAGCCAGTATTTTGGTCGGAGAAGCCGACAGATGAACCCACAGTAAGGGATCATCTTGCCATAACACTCCTGTAGGGGTGTGGGGAGTAGAACAAATTATTAGGGCGAAAGGCCTGTTATATGACATGTAAGTAACATGTTGTTTTTGAATAGCTTCTTCTACAATGTGGAGTGCCTTATGGGCAGCAGGGTTTAACTCTCGTGGGGACAAGGGATCTGACTCTCCTTGAAGTATATCAAATAAAGGTTTGAGTTCTGCAGTGGTGAGTTTTAGGTAGGGGCGGAGCCAGTTAATATCCCCCAGGAATTTTTGGAAATCATTGAGTGTCTTAAGGTGTGAGGTTTTTAGTTGAACTTTTTGTGTTTTTATATGTTTATTAAAAAGTTCAAATCCTAGGTAAAAATATGGTTCTTTTAGCTGTATTTTATTTGGGGCTATTTTTAGACCATAGTTCTCTAATTTCTGTACAAGAGCTGTGCTACATTCAAGAACCTCAGGTGGGGATGCTCCTGCCAGAAGAATGTCATCCATGTAATGAATAATATATATATGTGCCCAAGGGGCACGAAGAGGGTCGATAGCTTGGGCTACGAATTTTTGGCATAGCGTTGGACTATTGGCCATTCCTTGAGGAAGGACTTTCCATTGATATCGTGGCATGGGTCCCTGAAAATTGACCACGGGTAAACTAAATGCAAATCGTTCTCTGTCTTCAGGGTGAAGGGGGATGGTAAAAAAACAATCCTTGAGATCAATAACAATCTTAAAATAATTGGAAGGAATGGCAATGGGGGACAGCAAGCCTGGCTGAAGTGCCCCCATTGTATACATAGTTTGGTTGATGGTTCTAAGGTCCTGAAGCAGTCACCAGCTCCCTGTTTTCTTTTTGATTACAAAAATGGGTGTATTCCATGGAGAGGTTGTTATTTCTATGTGTCCTGCCACCAGTTGTTCCTGTACTAACTCTGTGGCGGCGGTTAATTTTTCTCTCGTTAAGGGCCATTGATCCACCCACACAGGATCATTAGTTTTCCACTTTATCTTGTCTGCATGGGGCACAGGAAGGTCAACGACCATAGTTATAAATTTGGATATCCAATTCCTTGACAGGCTTTAGGGGAATGGGTCACTATGGGGTCTTGTTTTCCTTGTGAATTCCTGCCTAACCCTTGGCCTGGCAAGAATCCTTGTTTTAACATC
>NW_008359967.1:0-444 GCF_000622305.1 Nannospalax galili | reverse complement strand
TTAAAGGATAAATGGGTAAAAGGCTCATTAAATAAGCTGTGAAGTAAAAGCAACTGTTCTGTCTCTTATAAGACACTGTAAAAGTGCTGTTATTTTCCTATTAAGTTTTTTTTCATTTTTATTGACTTTTTGTGACTTTCAAACAATACATTTGATCATATCTAAACTACCTCCCCTACCTGCACTCCTCTTATAGTCCCCCACTGGGTTTCATGTACTCTGTCATATATATTAAGGCCTGTCAAGTCAACTTTGTTTCCCAAATGTGCTACAGTGTGTGTTCATCCACTGGAGTATGGTTAACCTATCTAGCGTCATACTCATAAGAAAACCAATTCCCCCTCTCCCAGCAATCATTGGTTGTCAATAGCTCCTCATCTGATGTTAAGGATTCTCACTTCCAGGACTGCTATGCTGGGATTTTGACTGGCTTGAGTTCGGGTG
>NW_008359966.1:2114-2769 GCF_000622305.1 Nannospalax galili | reverse complement strand
CTATGCATGTATTGCCTGCATGTAGGTAAGTGCTCCCGTGTTGCATAATGCTTGAGGACAAAAGAGGCTGCTGGATCTCCTGGAATTGGAGTTACAGACAGTTGTTAGCTGACAGATGAGTGCTGGGTCTTCTGCAAGAACAGCCAGCTTAACTGCTGAGCCATCTCCAGCCCCCTGTGTTGGTAATTTTTTAAGTGGAGTCTCATTGTTCTCACTTGCCTCACACTCCTAATCCTCCTGCACCAGCCTCCTGAATGCTTAGATTAAGGTGTGTGTCCTCATGTCTGGCTATGGAAAGGCAATCACTAATGGCTTCATAGTGTTACATTATATAGATATAGTTTATTCACTATGTATTTGTGCCTGTGATATGTGTATGTGTGGATTTCCAAGTTAATCTGTCTTTTAGCAAGTTATTCCTTTTTATGGCTACGCCTGCACCAGCCTCCTGAATGCTTAGATTAAGGTGTGTGTCCTCATGTCTGGCTATGGAAAGGCAATCACTAATGGCTTCATAGTGTTACATTATATAGATATAGTTTATTCACTATGTATTTGTGCCTGTGATATGTGTATGTGTGGATTTCCAAGGTTAATCTGTCTTTTAGCAAGTTATTCCTTTTTATGGCTACGTAGGATTTTGTTAGTATGTTAT
>NW_008359966.1:0-1401 GCF_000622305.1 Nannospalax galili | reverse complement strand
TATTTAAGTAGATAACCTTTACAGTGTTGGAAAGATACTACCTAGTGATCCAAATCAGAGAATGTTTTTTACACATAGGGGATTGGTGTCCCATTGGTGTTTTCATAGTTCCATTGTTTTCCTCCTCCCTCTGGTACTGGAGATTGAATTCAGGGTATTGCATGTACTAGACAAGTGCTCTTCTACTGAGCCCCTTACATATGGGGAATTGGCTTTGAAGCACAAAACTGACAATCTCATGGAACCACTTTGAAACCCAGAATAATTGTCTTCTGTGAAGTCACATACCAAGTTTGTAGCTGAGTAAGGATTTGAACTTTAGTTTCGTTTTTATTATTTTAGATAGGGTCTCACTATTATAGACCCATCTTGCCTGGATTTTGCTATGTAGACCAGGCTGGTCTCAAACTCAAAGGTGTGCATCACCATGCCTGGCTGAACTTTAGTTTCTTTTTTGGAAGTTTAAGTCAATTTTGTTAGATAGAAAAACAATGTATGAAAGCTGTAAATCTCAGCAGTTGCCAGGAGAAGGGAGATTGAGAAAAGAGAGAAATCCATGCCATTTGATTAGTTCAGCGTGTTTAGCAGTGGGGGTCAGCACACAGCCATATGGTGGAAGGTGAGTGCTGGTAGGGGGAAGCATGCCCAGGCTTTAGCCCAGTGTCTGTAAGAAAAAGAGAAGGCAAAGGAAAAGAAAAAGGCTTTTCTGAGTAACTCAGAAAGTAGGCAGGACACAGTGCTTCATGATGGGAATTGTAAGCAACTGCTGTATTCCTTTTTTTTTTTTTAACAATCTGTTCAACTGTCTTTTTTGTTTTGTTTTTGTCTCTTTGAGACAGGGTCTCCCTGTAGCCCCAGTTGTCCTGGAACTCACTATGTAGACCAGGTTGGCCTTGAACTCACAGAGATCCACCTACCTGTGCCTCCTGAGTGCTGGGATTAAAGCCGTGTACCACCATGCCTGGCTAACACTCTTTTTTTTTTTAAAAAAAAAAAAAGCTTTATTATTTTGTGTGCCTGATGTATGTGTGGAGGCCAGAGGACAGCTTTGTGGAGTTCATTCTCTCCTTCCACTTTTACATGGGTTGATGGAACAAATTCAGATTGTCAGGCTTGCATCACAAATGCCTTAACCTGCTGAGCCAACTCCCTAACCATAATTTTTGATCTTTTTATCAGTACTCTTTCTCCTATGTTCATTTTAATATCACAGATAGTTATTAGGGGCATAACATTGTGATCAATGCAGCAGGTGATTTTTAGGAAGTAGTAATCATAAAAAGAAGATAAATTAAAAAAACAAGGAAGTTGTAACTGGGTATGGCTGGGGCATGCCCCAACCTATACCTCCAGGAGACTGAGGTGGGATGATTGCAAGTTAAAGGCCAGCCTGGGCTACAT
>NW_008359965.1:0-420 GCF_000622305.1 Nannospalax galili | reverse complement strand
TTTTTAGTATTTTCTTCCATAATCTGGCCTATGTGAATACTTTGTCTTCAATCAATTTTGAAAATGTGTTGAGCAGAATGTTTAATATTTATTTTGATGATTATATTTGCATCTTTAGGGCAGAGCTCCTGTGTCTAATTGTCCTCCCAGTTATATCTAGTCAGATAATTCAGACTTCAGTGTATTAAAATATTATCATTACACAATGCTGGGGACCACACCCAGGGCCTTCTGCATGTTAAGCAAGTACTCTGCCACTTAGACCCTAGCTCCGGTCTTTTGATTCCTGTGTTCACATGATTTTCTTTTAGCATCTCATGAAAGGCAAAGGTTGACCTATTAGTATTAGAATTAGTTTATCAATAGAGTGGTAAATCTTTTTTTCCCTTCTTTCTTTAAAAAAATTTTTTATATGAGGTT
>NW_008359964.1:0-567 GCF_000622305.1 Nannospalax galili | reverse complement strand
AGAAACAATTTATATGCTCTGTGTAGTTTGCTCAAGCCCAAATTTAATCAACTAACAAAATATGATACAGGATCAATACTTAAAGATCCTAAAAAAATACTTTTTAAACTCTATGAGTAATATCAAATGACAACAGAGTAACTTCAAGATGACATGTGCTTCAGAAAGAACTCAGTGTAGCCAGGTATTGACGTGTGTGTAGTCACAGCTGTCTCAGAGAGTGAGACGGAAGGTTCACTTGAGCCCAGAAACCCAAGTCAGCCTATGTAACCGAGAAAAACGTGTCTGTAGTTGAAAGGAGGACAGGGGGAAGCATTACACAGAGGTAAGGATGAAGAAGGGAGGGAGTCAGTAAGGCAGGAAGAACTGCACTGTCAACAAAATCCAGGCCTTCCTTATTATACTTGTAGAAAATCTCATGAATCTCCAAAACAGACATTTTTGGAGACACCAAATACTATTTTTCAAAACTAACTAGAAATAACAGGTGTCTAGTGACTGTCAAAGTCTTATGAACTACATCATGATCTTTTGCCCAACACATCTCAAGAACTTCTAGACAATAAC
>NW_008359963.1:5131855-5140946 GCF_000622305.1 Nannospalax galili | reverse complement strand
TGTTTTTGCCACCTTCGGCTCCCCACCTGAGCCCCAGGAGGAGGAGGAGGAAGATCAAGACAGGCTCCTTTATCTGTCAACTTCTGCGTCTTTCATGAACGTTGGATCTCTTTGAAAACGCCAGAGGACCATTGGGCTTCAACTACTAAAATTGTTAGGAGACGAACACTGATCTTTTTCAAGTATCAGTATCTTGTAGCCAGTAGTTCTGCATATTAGCTTTCTTCTACTATTGAAAGAAGCCAAGCGTAATCCCACTTTACTGTCTTGTTCTGCCCACAGCATAGCAAGCCATTGCTGTTTATACACTGAAGACAGCCATTCTGAAGGTCCTAGATAATCTTGCTTAATAATCCTTGCAGAAGCCAGATCACTATTATACTGCAGCCTTAAATGTGTGAATAGAGACACAAATCGTTTTCCTTGTTCAGTTTCAAAGAAGGCTGTCCCTTCAAATCCTTGTTTTCACTTGGAAATCCAGACATCTGTTTCTGTCAAAAGCTGCTTTAGAGATCCATTCCAGGAAGGCTCTAGCTGAAGGAATATCCACTTTTTAAGATCTGTATATACATCCATCTCCTCCTGCATCACAAATGTTAGGTGAACCAATGAGCTGTTTCATGACGTTTAGACTGAGTTCTTTGAAACTCAACACTGGTGAGTCATGAAGTTGTTTCGCCGCCACTCTAGGCACTTTTTCTTTATAGAATCTAATCCATAGGTCCCTGATGATGTCTAATAGCCACACACAGTTTTCACATTAATTATTTTCTTCATTGTCTCACCGCACTGTTGGATTAAACCATCCAACAGCAGCATACAAGCAGCTACCAAAACGGCAACAACTCGACTGGGTTTCATCAAGACATCTCGATACAGAGATCCAAAGGCAACTTGTAGTGCTTCCACATCAATCTTCTGGTCAAGAATCTCCACTTCAATAATATTCATGCTGGATTCTTTCCAAGAACCACTGAACATACTAGAAAAGTAGCCAGATTGACACAGGTAAACTTTTTAAGTTCCACTCTTCTCCTAGAGCACAGATCTTAATGTCACTGTTTTCAGCGTTCAGAAACAATGTTTGGTAGACGTATTTAGCTGTACTCTTTACTTTTTCCTGCGGTGGAGTGTTCGGCAGCCGCTGCTGCTCATCGCCTTCCTCCTCGCCGGGGTGGCAGTAGCATACAGCCCTGCTGCTGCACTTGCGCGCCCCCCCCCCCAAGCAGAAGCCGAGGGCCGCCTCGGCACCCTCGCCAGACCCAGGGGCCGTGTCCCCAGCGCCAGGGGTCTCAGGCCGCTCAGTGCGCCCCTGGGGCTGGAGCACCCGACTGCTCATCGCACCCGCACCCAATGACTGAGGCGCCTAGGGAGCGTGGAGGGGCCGCCCCACCATCCCGCCGCCCAACCGCTGCACTGCCTACTTGGTGGCCGCCTCGTGCACACCCCCAACAGTCGCCGTGTACCCCCAACAGTAACTGCCCGTACCCCTAACAGTCGCTCCGTACCCCCAACAGTAGCTGCGCATCCCTAACAGTCGCGAAGCACCCCCAACAGTTGCAGCGAGAGCCGCTGCCTCCATCCTCTGCCCGGCCTGTTCTGCCCGCAGCCGGTTACCAGCAACCTGCCCCACGCCTTTGCCTATATATTTTTATTTTTTAGAAGAAGCATTTCATTACAGCTTTAACATAATAACAGTTTCCAGAGCAAAGATACATCTCTTTCAAAAGTGGCTATAAAATATTTAGGTTCACTGTTGAATTAATACAGTTATACAATACTGAACTCAGTATAAGCGCTGTAAGACATAAAATTGAATGAGTTTTTAACCTTTAGAAAAGATCTCCATTTTAAAATATACTGTTTCTTACAGAAACTCTCATTGTTTTTGCTAATAACACTGCATGTTGGCGCATGCATCTCTAATCTGTATGCATCTGATTATTACTAGTCAGTGGGTTGCACTCCGATTCTTGTTTTTAAGGGAAGGTGATCAACAGAGGTCCTGATCGTTCTATTGGCTGTGTCAGAGAGACACAGCCCAGCACTGCCACTGCTAGCCTGAGGAGTTCCTATTTTAGAGACCTCTACTCAGGTAAAGTTGGGTCTATGCCACCACCACGGAAAAAGAATTCCAGGACAAATCAAAGTCCTAAATGAAGACTGAAAGTAGAAATATTTGCAAGTACATTTAGCAGTATGCCTGGTATATGTTAAGAATCCAATAAACATCAGGGAGAGAGATGGCTCAGTGGTAAAACACTGGTCTCACAAACATGACGACATGAGTTTGAATTCCCAGAACCCAGGTTAAGCCAGGTGCATGCATCTGTAATCCCAGCGATCCTACAGGGAGATGGGAGGCCAGCACGCCAGCACATGCAGTGGAAAATATCAAAGAGGCCTTGTCTCAAAGAAAGTGAAAGGCGAGGGCTGACATGCAAAGTTGTTCTCTGATCTCCAAAGGTGAACTGTGTAACATGCTTGCACTCATACGAACACACACACAAAGATTAAACAAAGAATTCAATCATCATTTCCAGCCCAACTCCATTTAAAGCATCATTGGAATAGTTTTAGATTATATTTTTAGTGTGATATTTAAATAGAAACAATTTTAATATAGATTTACATGGGGACGTTCAAGGAGAGACATATACTTAGGAAAGAGACAAAACACACTGAAGATGTATGAGGGTCACACTTAGGTGTCTTAACTATATATATATCTATATATAATATATAGATATATAAATTCTGTGGTTTTCTAAGCAACATTGTTTAAACAATATAATTTATAAAGTTAAAAAATTAAGCAAAGATTATAAATGAAATAAAAAAAATACATGAATTTTAAAAAATATTTTATTATTTCTGTTTTATGTGTATGAATGTATTGCCTGCAAGTGTGTAAGTGCACCTGTATTGTGCATTGCCCTCAGAGGTCAGAAGAGGGGGTTAGATTCCCTGGAGCTAGAGTTAGGCAGTTGTTAGCCACCATGTGGGTGCTGGGAATTGGACCTGGGTCTTCTGCAAGAACAGCCAGTGCTCCTAACCATTGAGCCATGTCTCCAGACCCATATGAACATTATTTTTTTATTATTTTTATTTTATGTGTATGAGTGTATTGCCTGCATGTATGTGAGTGCACCTGTGCCGTGCAATGCCGCAGAGGTCAGAGAGGGCTTTGGAGTCCCCTGGAACTGGAGTTAAGGATGGTTCGTAGCCGCCATGTGGGTGCTGGGAATCGAACCTGGATCCTCTGCGAGAGTAGTCAGTGCTCTTAACCGCTGAGCCATCTCTCCAGCCCCACATGGCACATTTTAAAATATCATAACTGTGTTTCAAGAATTTACTGATATATGTGGCAATTCACAATTGCCAACTAGGGGCCAGGGCTCAAGTAGCCTGCTCTTCTGGTTGATATATAACACGCAGGACCAGTCCTTCTCAATGACAGAGCCTCTGCCAGGCTCAGCACGCGTCCACAGTCCTGCCCAGAGCAGCACTGGAACCTGGGGAGTATCTGTGGAAAGCTGCATTTTGCCCTGGGCCTTTCCCTGTGTTCCACCTTCTCTACTAAGAGAAACCCCAGCCAGGGCATGATGGATGGTGCACCCCTGTAATTCTAGCATCTGAGAGGTAGAGGCTGAAGGATCAGCACCAAAGGTCATCCTTGGCTATGAACCAGTTTACTTATTTCTCTTAAAAATTTTCTTTCACAGGAGTTTAACCGAAGGGCGGTGTGTAGAGTAAGAAACATGTAATAAGCCAGGTACACAGTCATTGAAGTACTGAGGTAAGAGGTCAAGGGTCAACTGCAGTCAACAGTTTTGTATGGGAACTGGGGATACAACACAGTGACACAGGATTTGCCTACTATGCTTGAGGGCCTATGTTCAGTACCCAGTAATGCCAAGAAAATCAAAGTTAGAAAAAATGAAAGGGAGATCATTGAAAGAAAGAAGGGTCTCTAAGGACTCACTAAGGCACAAAGGAAGAAAACATATCCCCTCCATCCTTCCCGCTCAAAGTTCTGATACAGCTGATAGTGGCTTCCCATGTTCATGCTCCAGGCCTGCCTCCTCTGTGTTCTCCACAAACTTAGGGTGGTTTGCCAGATGTAGACACAAAGACAGAAGTAAGAACCACTTCCCAGGGTTTTTTTTTTTTTTTTTTTTTTTTTTGGTCTTTTTGAGACAGGGTCTCCCTGTAGCCCCAGCTGTCTTGGAACTCACTATGTAGACCAGGCTGGCCTTGAACTCACAAAGATCTGCCTGCCTCTGCCTCCCAAGGATTAAAGGGGAGTGCCTCCACACCCGGCTTCTAGTTTTGATTAATAAAAAGAAAACAACATAAAATCAAATTGTGAAACGTGTAATGTGGCATCAAATGTGACAATAAGCAACTTCAAGAACACGAGGAAACGCAACAGACCGCTGATGAACTAGCAGAGAGTTTCTTCGGCACAGACAGGTTAGCCTCACGCCAGCTCACCTTTCTCCTCTCACCGTCGCTCCTTCTCCACTGCTTGGATCTTTTCACGATGTAACTCAGCTCCTGATTGGAAATCTCCAAATCGTGAGGCACGAAGAACTTAGCTTCATCACTGTGGATTCTCTGGAATGCATCTAATACCCAAAAGTCATTGTGCAACCTAAGAAGAAGAGGATTTCTTAATTGGCTTCACTTTTTCCAAATCTATTTCTTTTTTCTTTCAAAGTATTAAACAGTTTATATTTCTCTTACCAAAAAAAAATTTTCTTTCACTAATAAACTTGTGAAACAGCTTTATGAGATGTGTGGTTACATTTAGGGATGAGGAGGCCGTAAACATTCTAGTCCTCAGTCAGCATAGATTGTTTGTTTGTTTGTTTGTTTGTTTGTTTGTTTTTAGCATCCTTGTTTGAGATGCCTTTAGGAAAATGAGTGTTATCTCTATAGGCAATCTTGGTTTCATCAATTCTGCTGAAATTTCTTGATTCTCAGTTAGCAGGAAACACAGACTGAGATATACAGAGACAGGGTCTCAGAAGTCGAACAGGGGACATGAGTGAACACTGGCTCTTGGAAACAAGACATAATTTAAAGCTGCAGCAGTGGCCAACATGAGTGAGTTTGGTTCTGACTGTTGATTGGATTGAGAAGCCTTAAACTCCTCCTACATAGACCAGGATGGGCTTTAAAGGTGTAAACAAGTCCTGATATTTTCAGCTCATGGTTTCAGGGGTTTTCAGTCCATCATGGCAGAGAAGACATGCTGATACAGCTCCATTTATGGCAGGAGGAGGGTGTGGTGGAGACTGTTCACCTCAGGATGGGTAAGAAAACAGGACACCAAGCCAGAACCAGGGCCCAGACTAACCTTCTGTGATGGTTAACTTTAACTGGCAACTCAATACAACCTAGAATCACCTGGGAAGAGTCTCAATGAAGGATTGTCTATGTGGGGTTGGCCTGTGGGCCTGTCTGTGGGGGATTGTCTTATTTAAGTTAATTGATATTGGAAGACCCAGTCTACTGTGGGCAGCACCATTCCATAGGCAGCAGGTCCTGAACTGCATAAGAGTAAAGAAAGTGAGCTGAGCACAAGCAAGGAGGCGAGCATGTATGTGTTCATTTCTCTCTGCTCCTGACTGTGAATATGACGGGACTAACTGTCTCAGGTTCCTGAAAATAACGGACGTCCCCACAGTAATGGACTGTAGCCTGGAATTGTGAGCAAAAATAAACCCTTTCTCTCCTAAGTTGATTTGCTCAAGATATTTTATCACAGCAACAGAAATGAAGTTAGAGTACTTTCAAAGGCCTGCCTAATGATCTACTTTTTAAAAATATTTATTTATTTATTATTATTTTTGTCTTTTTGAGACAGGGTCTCCCTGCAGTCCCAGCTGACCTGAACTCACTATGTAGACCATCCTGGCCTTGAACTCACAGAGATCCACCTGCCTCTGCCTCCCAAGTGCTGGGACCAAAGACATGGGCCACCATGGCTAGCCATTATTCTTATTTTATGTGTATCCATGTTTTGCCTGTGTGTATGTAAGTGCACCCATATCATGCAGTGCCCGCAGAGGTCAGAAGAGGGTGTCAGATTCCCTTGGAACTAGAATTACAGACAGTTGTTAGCTGCCATATGGGTTCTGGGAACTGAACCCAGGTCCTCTGCAAGAGCTAAGCCACCTCTCTGGCCCCTTGCTAGTGATCTGCTTCTGACTGCTAAGCCTACCCCTAAAGAGTCCCCAACCTTCTACACTAGCACAGCCAGCTGAGGAACAAGCAGCTACAGCGTGAGTCTACAGGGGATGTTTCAGATTTAAAACACAATAGGGAGTCTGGACATATGGGTGACTTTAGTGGAGACAAGCAGGTAGGTACCTGATGTGACAGACAAGGTTGCTGAGAACACACACCTAGAAATAAGTCCTAGAAATAAGATAAGCTAGATGGGGCAGGAAGGTTGTGGCAAGTTTAATGAATAAGGGAAAGTCATAGTGGTCCAATAGTGGTCCAGGGGTGCTGGGTTCCAGAGGCTTCACAAGCTAAGAGGTCTGAGGCAGTGGAAACTAAGGAACACAAACCCATATCCTGATTCCAGGACAGACATTTTTGTGTGAGCTTTCTTGTTTTTTTTTTCTTTTTCTTTTTCAAAACAGGGTCTCCTAAGCCTAGGCTGTTCTGGAACTCTCTATGTATCTCAGGCTGGCTTTAAATTCTAGATCTTCCTGTCTCAGCCTCCTAGTGACTAGATGTCTGGCCTTTGCCACCATGTCCAGCAGAAATTTGTTTTGAGGTTTTTTTTTTTTTTTCTTTTTTTTTTTACGGCAATGGGGGATTGAGCCCAGGGCCTTGCACATGTCAGGCAAGTACTCTACCACTAAGCTATGTCTCTCGGCTTGGTTGTTATTTCTTCACATTCTTCTGGGTCTTCTGAGCCATTGGTAGAGGCCCGTGGATGCATCTGCTTTGGAAGGAACAGGGACAGAGGTTCCAACATAGCTAGGGGGGTCTTTCATAGTCAGTGAGACTGTGTTTAGACCAGATGATGAAGTTTCCTTGGGTTATGGAATATTTTCTTTGCCCAGAAACTGATACAAGACAGTGGCCTAGTCACCTGTGCCTGGACTTTGTATCTGTAAGAAGCTGGCAGAAGAGGTCTGGGGATGTAGCTCAGGTGGTAGAGTGCTTGTCTGCTTGTCTAGCATGCATGAAGCCCTGGATTCAGTCCTCAGCACCGAAGAAAAACTGGGCATGGGGGTGCATGCCTATAAGCCCAGGAAGGGTCCACACTGCAGATAATATTCAAAGACAGGCTGCTGGAGGATTCCCTCTCGTCAAAGACACCAGTAATTTTGTTCCAGTCAGGCCTTCAGCTGAGTTGAGTGGAGGTTACATATTCAATGGAGGACAATCTGCTTTTACCCAGAGTTTACCTAAATGAAAATTTCATTCAAAAACCCCTCCAAATTGGCAAATAAATCATCATAAAGAATGAAGTAATTTTGTTGTTTTTGTCTCATTGGACTGAGTCTACAATACGACAGTAACAATTTTTGTGTATAAGCCAGATGTAGTAGTGAATGCCTAATCCCAGCAGTTAGGAGGCTGAAGCAGGAAGACAGTGAGTTTGAGGCCACTCTGGCCTACACAGTGAGTTCCAGGCCAGCCTTGGCTACATGGCAAAACTTTGTCACAAACAGACATTTTTTGGGGCAGGTACGGCTAGCTAAGGGCTACCACTTAGTATTTCTTAAATATTTACCAAGTACATCCACTGTTTTTTCAAGACAGGTCTCACTGTGTAGCCCAACATGACCTCAAACTCACTATATAGCATAAGCTGGCTTGGGATAGGCTGTTCTCTTACTTCAATCTCTGAAATTCTGGGGTCATAGCCTGGAGCACCATACTCAACAGCATCCTCCTTTTTATGGCTCTGAGATGCCACCCTAATCCCAGCTGCTGGTCTGTCACCCTTGGAGAACTATGAAGGTCTTCCAGCTGTCCTTCCTGATTCCAGGCTATTCCTTCCAATTCATTCTCTGATACAGCATTGCATTGATGATAACACCTCTAAAACCAAGCACAGAAGGCGTCTATCCTGACTAAAATTCTAAGAAGAAAGTACAAACCTGTGACATTTCTCTTTCCTGCACTTGACCTTTCATCCCCAGAAGTTTCCAGAAGCCACAATGTTCTCCCTCAACCTCCTATTCTTTCTATTCCAAGACATCTATCTGCTCCTCTCCTTGGCCTACACCCATCTCTCAGATCCTAATCCTTAATTATTTTTATTTTATGTGTATGAGTGTTTTGCTTTCATGTATGTTAGTGTACCTGTTTGTGCAATGCCTAAGGAGTCCAGAGGAAGGCATCAGATCCCCGGGAACTGGAGTTTCCAATGGTTGCTAGCTGCCATGTGTATGCTAGGAACTGAACCCAGATCCTCTGCAGGAGCAGCCAGTGCTCTAACTGTTGACCTATCTCTCCAACCCCCAGCTACTAACCTTGAATGCAACTTCCTGCTGTAAAGTTTCCCAGAGTCTCAGAACCCATCTCTCCATTTTGATTAGGTTCACCTTATGTTTATTACACCATTCAAGTGGCATTTATTGAGTCCTGTTATGTGCTGGACACTGACCTAGAATTTGGGGTTAAATCAGTGAGATTAAAAATCTATCTACCTGCCTATCATTTATCATCTATCTATCTATCTATCTATCTATCTATCTATCTATCTATCTGCCTACCTATCTATCTATCATCTATCTATTATTATCTATCATCTATCAATCATCTATCTATCCATCATCTATCTATCATCCATCTATTATCAATCATCTATCATCTATCTATCTATCTATCTATCTATCTATCACCATCCATCTATTATCTATCAATCATGTATCTATCATGTATCTATCATCTATCATCTACTATCTATCTATCAATCAATCTATCTATCATCTATCTATCTATCTCTATCTATCTATCTATCATCTATCTATCATCTATATCATCAGTCATCCATTTATGTATCATGTAGGCATCTGACATCGATCTAACTTTCTATTTATCACCTCTATGA
>NW_008359963.1:5109031-5131474 GCF_000622305.1 Nannospalax galili | reverse complement strand
ATCTGGTATAAAGCCAATAATCTATCTATCTATCTATCTATCTATCTATCTATCTATCTATCTATCTATCTATCTGTCATCTATTTATCTATCTAATTATTATCTATCATCTTTGCTGTGCTGTGTGTTCCTTTTTTCATGCTCCATCTTATTATGTGTTATTGCTATGGATGTTCATGGTATGTTGTCTCATGAAATAGTGGTGTCTGGCTTGTACCTCGAACTTCTACTGAACATGATGAATACTTCATAAGTCTGTGGTAAAGATGCATAGTATTTTGCTGCTGGGTTCTCCCCTACTGCAACCCCAATAAATTTTGAGTTGAGTAAACATTTCACAGCAAGAGCTTGAAGTCTTGGAATTTGGCTGATGGGGGAAAGATTCAGAAACATGTCTGTTACTAGCTGCTTTGACTACAGGTAAGTTGGGACCTGTATAAAATCAGTGTGGATCACCTAGATGTTCTTTGGGGCTGCGGGTCCTTGGTGGTTTTAGTTATTTGCTATTTGAATAATACAGATATTTCAAGTCACAGTTGTATGAATGAAACAGTGGGCCTCCTGAAAAGTGTCGTATTTATTAGCTTGAGAATGAAGCATTCTAACAGAAGCAAAGTTGCTGTCTACCCAGGAAATGCATTAAAATCGGTTTTCTCGTTGCCATTTGATAAGGCCGGATTGTTTGAGAGGACAAAAAACCCAGCCCTAACCTGAAGTTTCTGTGTAGACACACTGCTAGGTCTTGTAAACACTGACCTAACTCTCGACTCAAGGTTACGACACTTTTTACAGTAGACATTACCCCTAAAGCAACTTGCTGTATGGATTTCAGTCTGGTCTTTATCAGCTAGATGGTTTGCACCAAGCCTGTCCCTTCGTTTTGACTTTCACCCTCCTCTGGCATTTGCTGCCTTGCGTTCTCTTGAGCCTAGCTGTACTGACTGTGGTAAAATGAAATCTCAAAGTAGTTTTAATTTGCATTTCCTTTATGGCTAAAGATGTTAAACACTTTCAAAGATGTTTCTTAGCCATTAGTATTTCATCTTTTAAAAATTCCCTGTTTAGGGGCTGGAGAGATGGCTCAGAGGTTAAGAGTACTGACTGCTCTTGCAGAGGACCTGGGTTCAATTCCCAGCACCCACATGGTGGCTATGAACTGTCCTTAACTCCAGTTCCAGGGGAATCCGAAGCCCTCCTCTGACCTCCACAGCATTGCATGACATGGGTGTACTCACATACATGCAGGCACTACACTCATACACATAAAATAAAAATAAATAAAATAGTTTTAAAAAATTCTCTGTTTAGGGGCTGGAGAGATGGCTTAGCAGTTAAGAACATTGGCTGTTCTTGCAGAAGACCAGGGTTTGAATTCCATTACCCATGTGGCAGCTAACAACTGTCCATAACTCCAGTCCCAAGGGATCCAACAGCCTCTTCTGTCCTCTGAGGGTATTGCATGACACAGGTGCACTTACATACACGCAGGCAACATGCATACACATAAAATAAAAATAATAAATAAAACATTAAAAAATTCTCTTTAGTTCCATGCCACATTTTTAATTAGGTTGTTTATTTTCTTGGTGTTTAGCTATCTGAGTTCTGTATATATTCTAGATTCTAATTCTGTCAGACATATAGCTTGTAAAGACTTCTTCCTGTTCTATAGGCTGCCTCTTTACTCAACTGATAGTGCTTTTTGTTGTACAGATGTTTTTAGTTTTGTGAGGTCCCATTTATCAGTGGTTGAACTTAATGATGGCATTATTGGTGCTTTGTTCAGAAAGTCCTTTCCTGTACCAATAAGTTCCTTATGTTTGCACTATTTTATATTTCAATATGTTTGAGTAACTGACCCTCATTTATTCAATGTACAAACCTTGCGCCTCTTTGTATAAATTCTCTCTCTCTCTCTCTCTCTCTTTCTTTCTTTCTTTCTTTTTTTGAGACAGGGTCTCCCTGTAGCCCCAGCTGGCCTGGAACTCGCTATGTAGACCAGGCTGGCCTTGAACTCACAGAGATCCACCTGCCTCTGCCTCCTGAGTGCTGGGATTAAAGGCATACGCCACCACACCTGGCAACTTTCCCTACTTTCTACCCTATCAGGGTCAGGTCTTGGGTTGAGGTCCTTGATCCATTTGGAGCTGAGTTTTTGTGCAGAGTGAGAAATAAATTCCTCTACCTCCCCATCCAGTTTGATCAGCACCATATGTTGAAAATGCTGCCTTTTCCCCAATATGTATTATCAAAAATCATGTGGCTGTAGTAGTGTGGGCTGATATGTGAGTCCTCAAGTCTATTCAATTAATATGTTTTTTAATATATTTTATTACTTTTATTTTTTGTGTATGAGTATGTTGCGTGCATGTATGTGAGTGCACCCATGTTGTTCAATGCCACAAAAATCAGAAGAGGGTGTCAGATTCCCCTGGAACTGGAGTTAAGGCCGGTTTTTAGCCGCCATGTGGGTGCTGGGAATCAAACCCGAGTCCTCTGCAAGAACAGTCAGTGCTCTTAACTGCTGAGCCATCTCTCCAGCCCCCAATTAATCTGTTTTTAAGACTCAGTTAAGTCTTTTTATGCCAGAGCCATGCTGTTTGTTTTTAAAGGACTACACTGAAAAACTTTCAATTTTCTATATGATCATTGGAAATACTACTGAAATTACCTTTCTGCAATCAGTCCTACAATCAGAGAAAGTGAATTGAATCTGCTTGATGTTGTTTTCTTCTCTGTGGTCAAATCTAAATGGACTAGCGTAGAGTCAGGGTGCTTGAGAGATGCAAAGGGCCATCATCACTTATTGTATGATAGGCAGCCATCAAGGAGCACTTGCTAT
The DNA here is from genome assembly GCF_000622305.1 of Nannospalax galili. NCBI lineage: Eukaryota > Metazoa > Chordata > Mammalia > Rodentia > Spalacidae > Nannospalax > Nannospalax galili. The sequence continues at coordinate 5,128,632 of NW_008359963.1, read as the reverse complement.
GAGATGGACACAGGGTGGTGATAATTGCAATAGCCACAGTGAAATAAGAAACAAAGTCCTGATTTGTACTGTTGCCAATTTCCCTGGTATAAATGCTCTCATCGTGGTCAAATTATCAAAGTTGAGAAGAGTTGAGAAACAGAAACAGAATGAGAGAGAGAGAGAGAGAGAGAGAGAGAGAGAGAGAGAGAGAGAGGATCTTACCATCAGCTCTGGCATCCTGCAGGCATTTTACAAATGCCATCTCCTTCAGCCTTACTGTACTCCCATGCAAAAGGGTTGCATGACGTTTTTTGGGTAACAAACATCTATACACTCCAGATAGGGCACGAACAACAGAACAAAGAAACAATTCTTCTGAGTCTAGCTTGGTGACCCAGTGAATTTATTGGAGTTATTTACAGGAGTGTAAGCAATGTAGCAATGCAGCTGCATGTCCACACAGCCGGCCCCAGGGTGGGTGAAAGCTGTATCACTGGGGTTCCCTGTACAACCTGCAGGCAGCTCCACCAATGAGTCTCCTCTCCCCCAGCAACTGTTTACTAGTTATAGATCTTGGGGAGAACCCTTGTCAGTTTTTTCGTTCTTGTAACTTTCTTACGAGTTTTGTGAGTCTCTCTGCCTTCCCGCCACAGAAATTTCAAGTCAGAAGAAACCAGTTGTTACCATTCTGATCTACAATTTTCAGATCAGAAAACTGAGGCCTAGGGAGATTAAGCTTTCCAGAAGCCTCACACACCTACAAAAGGAACGTTAGAGGTTTGTATCTTAGTTTGTGTATTTCAAATATATACCTATCGATGGATGTAAAAGATTTATGAATCTATGCATTTCCTCTCTTTATTTGGATGGCACAAAAAGGGCCCTAAATTTATGACATCTAATTTCTTAAATAATTTTTCACATGCAAAAATTTCTACCTTTCTATAGTCAGAGGCCAGTAAAGAATACTCCCTTTTATAAGGCTTCTCAGGGAAATGAATAATTCAGTGCACTTTATAAGCCTTGTGCTCCTGAAAGACATGGAGATGAGGGAGGGATTCAGAGCAGGCATCCCTTTCTGGTTAGTTGATATCAACCAGTTCCTTCCTAAGCTTAGAAAGCACCCTTGAGTTCTTCATGTGGATTGCCAATTCAAAGTTAGTTTTGCTGAGGCCATGAACCCAGTGTTTCTGATTATGCTAGAAGATTGTTTTTTTCCTGAAGTGTGTGTTTAATCTTGTGCAGAAACACCTACCTGGGGGCCCAGACTTGTGTCTGCAAGCTGAGAATAGTTGGAACAGGAGAGTGGGCTGAAGACAGGCATCAAAATTAACATGTAGAAGAAGCCAGTTGGCAGAAAGACTAGAAACTTCTTCACCAGGGCTATGCACTGGGGCAAAGAAAATGCTGGGGAAGGCAGGTGTTGAGTAAATGACCCAGAAGGATGGGGATGCTCCTGGCCCAGGGCCTTCCCCAGCTCTCTGGCCCATTTCCATTCTCTTTCTTAAAAACAAAAACAAAAACAAAAAACAAAAAAACTGTCTCTGTTTCTGCTACTGTGTGTCCCTGATCCAGTTTTTTTTTTTTTGTTTGTTTTGTTTTGTTGTTGTTGTTGTTGTACTGGGACAGACATGAGGACCTAGAAATCTCAGTGGGTGCCCACTGGACTGCAGTCCATGCATGTATAAAAATGGTACATGTCTGTAATTCCAGCACTTGGGAGGCAGAAGCAGGATGATCTCTCTTAGAGGCCAGCTAGAATTACACAGTGAGATCCTGTCTCAAAACAACATCCAAAATGAAACTATTGACTATTATGGTGATCAGACCACTCCTGTGTGCAGAGAACATCTCTGTTATTATATAGATTTTAGTGGTTTTATCTCTGGGATGGTGGGAAGAGGGAAACTGCCATTTCTGAGCGTCATCTATTTCTATAAAAGTCAAACTTGTTATGCACAAACAGCCTGAAACAGGACACAAGTTTGGAAAATGAATTCACCAAGGGCAAGAAAGACAGGTGGTCTTCTTTACGCTTGTGCCTCCAGAAGGTGCTAAGCACAGAGCACAGTCCGAATTCAACACATCTTGTATATGTCTGCCTCACCATTCAGAGGGCAATCTGACAAGCCCAGTGTGTTCTGGAAAACTTTGCTGTAGCAGAGTAATTCCTAAGAAGTGTATACCCAGAAGGGAACTCAGAACCAGCTCCTCGTGCACAGTGGCTTTTACTTGTTGGTCCTCTAAGCTGGTGATAAAGGGGACGTTTAAGTGCTGATGATCAGTGAGAGTTTGGGGAGAGAACCGTGCATTCCCTGGGGTATAGCTTTTCCCAGATGCTCTTCTGGACTGTAACCAGAGCTTGCAACCACGACTGCTCATTCATTTCCATTCTGTTGCCCTGCTCCTCAGCGCTTGCTTCTGATGAGCAGTTTCCATGACAACCAGAATAGCATCTCTAGTCTGTCACCTTGTAACTGCTGAGATGAAAAGGGGAAAGGAAACACAAGGTAAGAGAAGCTAATCTCAACATATGAGTTTAACAGGAATTGCAGCTTAAATACCAAGTTAATACCAAATTGAACAGTTAAAGCTTATTCCATCTTTGATGATGCGTAGTGTTCTTTTTGGCATCTGTGTCAGAAGACTTATCCTTTCCTTTTGTTAACTGATTATAACTTCTAGAGGTAGTAGCCTAAAAGAGTTTCTCAAGCTAGAGGTTTGTGTTTTGCCAAAAGCCACAGGTCCTTCTAATGTAAAGAGCAGAGAATCAAAAATTCCAGCTTCTCAAATGGAAAAAATTGCCATCTTCTAAATTTTTCCTCTAATTTTATCAACTACCCAGTCTTCCAAGTTTGTCCCCTCTTTCCTGACATCTCCACACGTCAAGAGGACAGACTGATGTCAGGAGGAAGATGAACAAGGTGGCAGATGATGTAGATGAAGGATGTGGGCAGAAAGATGATTTCAGACCATGATTTAGTGTTGCTTCTCAGAACATACCTAGTTACTGAGAGCTTGTGTCATATTCTTTGAGAAACTCTGAGCTGTAGACCACCATGACCTCTTCATTGTCCAACTTCTATTTACTCATTCAACCATTATTTGTTCAAAATTGATGTACCAGCTGTACAGAGAAGACTAAGACAATTTTTGGGAAGATTATATAGGTACTTTTCCCCTTCAACCATTGGTTGCATAAGGAACTAACATAATCCCTACAAAATCAAGAGAAAGACAGCAAAATAGCCAGACTTGCAAAAAATGACCAAGATTATGATTCTAGCTGAAAACTAGGGTATAATGGAGTAGACTCAGAAAAGTATGCTGCCCTGATCAAAGAAGATTGCTGGGGAAAGTGAATCGGGCATGTCCTGTCGGGATGAAGAGAACACCATGGGTAAACAGCAGTGCAGGCAAGCTCTGGTCCTACAGAAGATGCTCTCTGTCCTTCCTGTTCCCACCTCTGGGTGGCCTTGACTGCACAGTTCACAGCAAGGACACCCCAGATCTGCATCAATTCTCCAGGTGAATAGGAAAGTGTTTTAGTGTAATTTCCTGTCCTTATGACAAAGACCCTGACAAAAGCTACCTCAGAGAGAAAGGGTTTATTTCAGCTCACATTCCAGGTTATGGTCCATCATTGTGGGGACATCGAGGTGGCAGGCCCCTGAAGCAACTGATCACATTCCATTCGTAGTCAAGAACAGGGAGCAGTGGATTAATACACGCTGATGCTCAGCTCACTTTTTCCACTCCTGGCATAGCTCAGAATTCCATTCTTAGGGAATGGCCCTGCCTGCGATTGGCTGGTCTTTCCATTTCAATGAGTATAGTTCAGACAATCCCCCACAGACATGCCCACAGACCAATCTAATCTAGACAGTTCCCACTGAGACTTTCTTCCCAAATGATTCAAGACTGTGTCAAGTTCACAATCAAAACCAACCATCACAGAAGGAGAGCTATTGGGATCTTCTCTTTTTAGTTTTTGTTTTTATTTTTGAGATGGAGTCTCACGTGTCCCAACCTAGCCTCAAGCTTGCTAAGTAGCTGAGAATGACCTCAAATTTCTCATCCTCCTGCCTCTACCTCTCAAGTTCTAGGATTGCAGATGTGCACCACTGTATTTCATGATGGGAATCAAACACAGGACTTGGGGATACTAGGTAAGCATGCTACCAACTGAGCTACATTCCCAGCCCCCCTTTAAAGTTTTATATCTATTACTTTATGCACATTTTTAAAAGATCATTAAGAGAAGAAAAGTGTAAAAGAATACATTGATGCTGTCTCTTCTATCTTCTCACAAATTGCTTCTACTTAACTGGTGCTCTTAATTTCTACACATGGATTCCAGTTGCCATCTGAGACCATGTCTTTCCAACCTGTAGTATTTCTTATAATATGGGTCAGCTGTTGATGAAATCTCTGCTTTTACTTATCAAGGGGAAAGTATTTATTTTGCCTTCATTAAAAATATTTTATTATTATTTTTATTTTATGTACATGAGCTTATTACCTGCATATATGTAAGAGCACCCATGTTGTGCAATGCTTCTGGAGGTCAGAAGAGGATATCAGATCCCCTGGAACTGGAGTTACAGATGGTTATCAGCTGCCATGTGGGTGCTGGGAATTGAACCTGGATTTTTTGCAACAGCAGCCAGTGCTCTTAATTGCTGAGCCATCTCTCCAGCCCCTACCTTCACTTTCAAAGTATAGTTCTATTGGATAGAAATTGTTGGTTGATGGTTCTTTGTCTTTTAGAGACTTTTCACTTTGAGACAGAGTCTTTCTATGTAGACCAGGTGGCTTGGAACGTGTGATCTTCCTGCCTCAGCTTTCCAAGCATTAGCTGGAATTACAGATGTGTGCTACACACCTAACCCTTTCCCCCCTTTGAATATTTTCCCACTGGTCTCTGGTCTCCAGTGTTTCTGATGAGGAGTCAGGTGATAGTCTCATTGAAGGTTCCTGTATTTAAGGAGACTTTGGCCTCCTGCTCAGAAGGTTCCTTTTGTTTTTGATAATTTAAGTACTGTGTGCCTGGATCTGGATATGTTTGAGTTTATTCTACGTGATGATTATTCAGACTTTTAGAAGGATAGAAGAAGGCTTTTTAAAACCAACTCTGAGACCCCTTGATCCTTCTTCCTCAGTACATCTCTCCTAATATTCCCATTATGTCCTTATTGGTTTAACTAGTTCTTACTGGTCTCTAAGACTTTGTTTCTCTTTCTTCATTCAATTTTCTTTCTGTTCTTCAAATGGGATATTCTCCATGTTCAAGCTTGCTGATTCATTCTGCCAGTTCAAACCTCCTTCTGAGCTTCTTTAGTGAGATTTTCATTTCAGTTACTGTGCTTTTCAAACTCCATGATTTTCACTTGGCTGCTTTTGTCATTTGTTTCTTGTGTTCTTTATATGGTGAGGCGTTGCTGTCATTATTTCATTCATTTACTCATAGTTTCTTCTAGTTCTTTGAACATGTGTAAGATTTGAAGTCTTTATCTTCTAAGTGCTGCATCTGGGCTCTCTTAGGGAGGCTTCCTTTGGCCTGACTTCCTTCTGCATGGCGTATTTTCCTGTTTGTTTGCATTTCTTGTCACTTAAAACAACAAAAATAACAACAGCAACTAGGCACCTTAGATAATACATTGGGTCAGCTCTGGATTTTGATCCTCCAAAGGAGTAATTATTTTCTACTATTTTGATTGTTTGAACCAGTGAAGTCGATTTGATGTGTGGCCCCTGAATTCTTTACTCAGGTTTTAAAATTTTTCAATTATGAGTTTTATTTTTAAACTAGACTTCCTTCTGGTTATCCCTGGTGGAGTGGTTATCCATTGATAAGTTAGAAATGTACCTTGAACACTGTGAGCCAACAAGGATTCCACTGTTACAATGGCATCTATATGTGTATTAGTGTACACATTCAACGCTCAGATTAGTTGTGTGTGTGTATATTTTGAGGCAGATTCTTTGTATATAGCCCAGGCTAGACTGGAACACAGGATCTTTCTGCTCCAGCCTCCTGAGTGTTGGGAATTACAGACATGTTCTGTCATGCCTGGATCCAGACAATTTTTATATTTTAATTAATTTTAAGCCAGGCATGGTGGCACATGCCTTTAATCCCAGAACTTGGGAGGCAGAGGCAGGCGGATCTCTGTAAGTTCAAGGCCCGCCTGGTCTACATAGTGAGTTATAGGCCAGCTGGGGCTGCAGGGAGACCCTGTCTCAAAAAAACAAAACAAAAAAATGTATCTTAATGAATTTTTATTAATGTACATTAAGTATACAGAATGACGGGTTTCATGATCACATTTTCATACATTTCACACGTGATAGAACAACGCACTCTAATCATGCTCACTTCACATCTTCCGCTCCCCACCGGCTGCTCCTCTTTTTTCTCAATAGTCCCTTTTCCACTTCCATGTTCTGTGTTTTAAAAATCTAGATGCTAGCTTCTGCACAGTGGAGGGAATGTACAATGTTGATCCAGATAATTTTTAAATGTTACTTTGCTGTCATGTTCTGTTTGTAAAGAGCCTCAGCCAGACCCAGGGCCTCTTTGATATTTTCAGTGTGAATACACTTGTGTGCTCAGCACAGCCTTCCAGATCCTCCCAGATGTATGGGGTTTTTGAAGTCTCCATGGCTGTCCTGTCTTTCTGGATATTGAGGTAAATGTTTTGGCTGACCTCTTCCTATTCTATTGTCTTAGTTGGCTGTGCTTATTGGCCTTCCCAACTGTTTGTCACTAATAGTTGTTAATTTAACATTTTGCATAGGACTTTTCTGGCGACCTTCAAATCAAACGGGGGCCCTTTCCAGGTCTTCACGGTAATCCCTGACTAAAATGCCACAGATTATACTGTTCTGACTGACATTTCAAATGTGAGAGTTTTTCTTTTTCTCTCTTTTCCCTGCTTGTCTCCCCCTCTGCCTCCTCCTCCTTTCCCTCTCCTCCTCTCTTCTCTCTCTGTAGTTTTTGACACAGCATCTTGCTTGGTCTTGAACTCACAAACCTACTGCCTTAGCCTCCGCAGTGCTGGGATTTACAGGAGGGCACTGCCATGTCCTGCAGTTGTTTACTTTTATGAATAAATCCTCTCTGATTGCTTTGGTAATTTTGCCAATTTTTTGTTTTGTTTTTGAGACAGGGTCTCCTTGTAACCCCAATTGGCCTTGAACTTGCTATGCAGACCAGGCTGGCCTCGATTTTATAGAGATCTGCCTGCCTCTCCCTTCTAAGTGCTGGGATTAAAAGTGTGTGCTACCATGCCCTACTTTCTCAGTGTTTTTAATTTAGGATTTACCAAGTTCCTTACTCCATCTTTCTGAAAGTGTTCAGTCTCTCAGCACCTCCATTTGGCACTTGGAACTATAAATTAATTGTAAGAAAATTATAGCCACAGAAAGCAGGTGAATAACTGCCTGATATGCTACCAAAATAATCATAAGAAATTAGAGGTCTATTCATGTAATTCAAAAGAAAATGAATTCAGTTTGAGACATGCAGTAGGATTTTAGATTTGCCATCATAAACTATTCAGGAACTCAGTTTCCCTTTGAGACTTGTGTATTATTTTTTTACGTTATCTCAATCATTGAATTACAAAATTGTTTTCTAATTAATTGCTTAAGGGTCTGTCTTTTCTACTATCCTGGAAATCAGGATAGCATTTTAATAAGCTAAGCGGTCTCTCAGTGTGTGAGCAGAGTTCATTGTGGATACATAATCAATTCTTATTCAATATTGCTGAATGTTGTAGAACTCTCAGAAGTAGCCCAAGGCTAAGAGTCCTTCAGAGCTAATAATGCCTAAACTGTGGAACCATGGTGGACTTCATTTTTAAAAAATCAATTTTCAGCATACACACCAAAAATTAATTTTGTGTGTATGTGTGTGAGGTGTGTGAATATGTGCACACATGTGTGTATGGATGTCTCACCTGTGCATGTGCATGCAGAGGCCAGAGGTGACTTCAAGTGTCTTTCTGACTTTCTCTGTTGATTTCTACTTTATATTTTGAGGCAGGGTCTATCACTGAACCCAAAACTTGCCATTTGGGCTAGGTTGGCTGGCCAATAAGCCCCCAGGATCTGACCTTCTCTGGCCCAAGTACTTGGATTATAGTCGCATGCTAGTGCACACAGCTCTTACTGAGTGTCTTGATTCATTTTATTGTCAACATGGCAGACCCTAGAGTCTCCTGGGAAGAGGGAACCTCAACTGGAGAACCTCCTGGATCAGATTCGCCTGGGCCGTGTCTTTGAGAAATTGTCTTGATCGATGTTTGATGTGGGAAGGTCACATTTTGGGGGGTACCATCCCTAGGCAGATGAACTCACTGGCTCATAATAATAATGAGCCAATGAGTGAGCCATAAGCAGCATTCCTCCATGGATTTTGCTTTAGTTCCTTCCCTGACTTCCCTCAATGATGATTATGACCTAGAAATATAAACCAAATAAACCCTTTCCTCCCCTAAGTTGTTTTTGGTCAATGTGTTTTATCACAGAAAACTAGAACACTGGGGATCTGAGCTCAGGCTATCACCCAGTGAGTCATCTCCTCAACCCTCAGAACTTAAACTGAATTATTATTTAATACATACTTCAAAAGCAATTCCCTTTAATCTAGTTTGGTATTGACTTCCGAGACAGCTTCCTTTCAAGTAGCATATCTTCTAAAGAGTACTTGGATTGTGCTTAGTGGCACCTCTGTGGTTTGTGCTGACTTCTGATATGTATTTGTAACAGGCTGAATAAATTGCAGTTATCAATCATATTGAGAAAATCTGGTAAGACTAGCTCAGCACACTTGTTAATTAGGAAGTGACTAATTACAAAGGACTTAATATCACATTATTTTCAGTCCCATGTAATCGTTGTGTACTCTGGGCCACCCCCTCAACTCTCCACATTCCCTACCGATCACCTCTATTCTCAGCTCCCATGTTATTAAGCTTTCCTTCACTGTAACAGATAGCTGGTACAAATCCATTTATGAAGAAAAAGGGTTTGGTCTTAGCTCACTGTTTTGGAGGTTCCTGCCCAAGTCAATGAGCCCTGCTGTTTTTAGGCCTGTAGCAAGAGCACACAGTAGAGCAAAACTGCTCATCACATTACTGGGAAGTGAAAAAGAAGAGAAGAAGGGATTGGGGCTCCACTAAACCCTTCACATGCACTCCCACAGTGACATGAAGACATCCCATCTAGGTCCTACCCCTTAAAAGCTCCCCTATGTCCAATAGCCCTAGGCTGGGAAGCAAACCTTTAATGCCAGGGCCTTTGGAGGACACTCCAGACCCAAACTCTAGCACGGCTATTAGGCTAATCATCCTGAACCTGGGAACAAGAGGACTGTTCTCCCTATGCTTTTTTCCTTTCAAGTGTGAGATGAGCGTTCCCCCTGATTTTAGATGGTGTGGAAGATGGTTATAGATAATGAGAATTTATCAAAGTTTGGGGCAATAGTAAGGGTGTAACTATACTGCACACGAACAGAGTGGGGATCCTCTCTTACACCTGCGTAATGCACAGCTGGCACCCATATGTCCAGGGAGCTCTCTTCACACCTCTGGTATCTCTACATATCCAAACCTTATTCTCTAGTGATTTTAAGAGAGGGACTTTATCCTCATGAGGGACCAAGGTCTACTTTCTTAGTCTTCATTCTCTGACATCAAACTGCTTTCATTTCCCATTATTGATGTGTGCGTGTGTTACATGTTTTCACATGGGTACATGTGGGAGGAGGTTGTGCATGGACACGTGTTTGGAGGTCAGAGGTTGGCACTGGGTGGTTCTTGATCATTCTCTACTGTGTATATTGAGGCAGTCTTTCACTGGAGCCCGGAGTTCACTGAGTATACTAGTTTAGCTTGCTAGCTGGCTCCAGGGATCCTCCAACTCTGCCCTTTGAACACTGGGATTATAAATGGGCTACCACTGCTGGGCATGGAAATACACACATTTTATCCTAGCACTCAGGAGGCAAAGGCAGGTAGATCTCTGTGAGATCAAGGCCAGCCTGGTCTATAGCAAGTTCCAAGCCAGCTGGGGCTACAGGTAGACCCTGTCTCAAAAAATAGACAAATAAATGGGCTGACACACCTGGACGGTATTTTAAAAATGATCTTTCCATTGTTTGAGAATTTCATACATGCATAAATGTAAGCCTATCCCCATTCCCTCCCTTCCAACTCCTCCCTCTCCCCTCCACACTATTCCCTCTCAACTTCATGAGTTCTGTCTTTTTAAAACCCACCGAGTCCACTTGGTGAATAATCACCCAGTATTCATGTGAGTTTTGGGGATTTGAACTCTGGTCCTCACACTTGTGCAGCAAGTGCTTTACCCAATGAGCCACCTCTCAGCCCTATTTCCCACTTATTAACCAACTTGGTTTTTGATCTCCTTTGAGGCATCCTTCAGTTCCACCCCTGGAGTAAAGTCTAATCCTTTGGCCCTCAGTGGACAACCACATACAAATATAACATGACTATTTTTCAAAGCTGGCTTAGCTGGTCTGAAACAAAAGCAGTTATAGAAATTATGTTTTGGTTCTTTTTCATTAAATATCCATAAAGCCTTGAGGTCCAGCCTCATGCACCACCAGTCATGTTATCACATGCAAAGTAGTTCAGGGAACACAGTTTTCTAGGTACCATGTTAAATATGAAGTCTTCTGAAATGTATCTTTTTTAACAGAAGAAATGTTTGTTGACAACTGACAGCTCACAACTGTTAGGCCAAATTTGATGATTATGTAAACAGATGTGTAGGGGATCACCATCGAGTTGGCTATGAGCTGAGTGACCTTGTGAGGGTTTTATTTGCTTTGTTTGCTCCATTAACGTTTCCCAGGTCAGTGGCAAATTGATACAAGACTCTGAGTTGGTAAAGCCAGAGCCCCTGGCCAATTGATTTCCTAGAGTAAGTGAACAGAAACATCTGCCAAACTCCTAGAAAGTGCTTTTTAAGGCAGCGGATGGTACTAAGTATTAGGTTAAGTAGGAATTTCCTCTGGGAGTTTTCCTAAGAGTCATGATCCAGTACTTTGGAGTGTGGTGTGTGGCAGGAAGAGTCATTCAGGATCCTGCAGGAGTTGCGTGTTTTACTGAATGTACCAATGCAGGCAGTACTGATGCCCCAAAGCTGCCATTCTTGGGTCCGAATGTGCAGTTTTCTCTAGGCTGCCCCGCACCCCACTCAGTGACCAGACTATGGCAGATGGAATTGTCTTTGCTCAACCAGCTGGTAGACTCCTATGAAACCAAGGAAAGATTTCTAAGAGTCCCTGTTGCAGATCCACGGTCAGTCCTTCGGGAGGAGACAAAGTAGCTTGCCTGTCTGTTGTCTTGGTTCATTTGTACTGCCATTGATGAAATCACACCTGGGCAGTTTGGGGAACAGTAGAAATCATATTTTAAAGTCCAGGATCAAGGTGCCACACTTTGACATTTGATCAGGGGCTACTTGATGTGTCCTTAGGCAGCAGAAGATACAAAATCCTGCGACCTCACTTACCAGAAGGCAGGTGGCAAAGGGGTGGGCACTACATCATTGAGTGACAGAGGTGCTGAAGGGAATAAACCTACTCCAGCCATTACACAAGGATCCTCGCCCTGTCCAAGGGGCACGGCCCTCAGGCCTCAGTCACTCCTGAAAGCTCCACCTCACTCAACAGTGGAATTTGGGGTGGCACATTGAGACTTGCAGCTGTGGCTGTGGCTGGTGACCTGCTGTGAACTGAATGTTTGTGTCATTCTCCAAATAGATGTATTGAAGCCTTAATCACTGATGCGATAGTATCTGCAAGCAGACCTGTTAGAAGGTATGTAGGTTTAGGTGGGTGGGTGAGTATTGACTTCATCACAAGATTAACATCCCTAAAGAAAGAGGAAGAGGCAAGCAGCCTTCCTCTCCAGTCTCCTGTGCCCACTCCCTTCCTCCATCCCTTTTCTTTTTTTCAATTAAAAATATTTTACGTATTATTTTTATTTTATGTGTATGAGTGTATTGCCTACATGTAAGTACATCCTTGTTGTGCTATGCCTGTGGAGGTCAGAAGAGGATGTCAGATCCCCTGAAACTGGAGTTATGCATGGTTGGTAGCTGCCATGTGGGTGCTGGGAACTGAGCCCAGGTCCTCTGTAAGAGCAGCCAGTGCTCTTAACCACTGCGCCATCTCTCCAGCCCCCTCCAGCCCCCCTTTTTTTCTTCCTCTCCTCTTCCTTTTCTCCCACTTCTTTGCATCTGCACATCAGGAAAAGGTCATGTAAGGACATAGCCAGAAAGAGAGACTTTTCTAAGAGCCTATCCATGCTAACACCCTGATCTAAACTTTTAACCAGAAGAAATAAAAGCTTGAACCAGAAGAAATAAAAGCTTGTTGTGTAAGCCACCCAGTCTGTGTTAAATTGCTAGATTAACCCAAACTGACTAAAACACAACTTATTTTGAGATTCAGGAAACAGTCTAAGAGATGTAGTTTGATTGACAAAAGGTTGTCTATGGAGCCATAGGAAAGAGTCTTAGAAATTAAAGCAGTAACCTGGATGGTTGCAAGGTCTGGGAAGATAAGATTAGAAAGACCAGGGAGAGCGAGGAGTGAATTCCACAGTCCTACCCAAGAATGCAGACCCGAATTGGGAATTTTGGTCTGGGAACACTGTGAAAGCCTTGTCTGGCACTGTTTGTTCACAGAGTCCCCTCACGTCTCTGCCTCCCATATTTCTTCCTTGTATCAATCTCAGATACACAGTCCAAAAGGGGAAGGAGCCACAGCCTCCAACAGCTTCCAGTCTTTGCTGAGTGTCTCTCTCTCCTCATCCCCTCCCAACTCCCAACGACTAACAGCCCTCTCCTGCTGACCCTGGAACTGGTTTCCCTTCTATCCTCACATCACCCTGGACATGACTTAAAGAGAGGGGAAATTTTGTCTTTGGCACATGTCTGTCACCCACTTGTGGGGCTCAGTTGAGACGCTTTCTTCCTTTCCAGCCCCCCAAACACTTTGTTATACTTAAGTCATCCTATCTTGAGCGAAGAGCAGGTTTCCAGATGGTGACAAACACTGGAGGCACTTCCTTGAGTCCTGTTTGAAAAGCCTGTCTCTGGTAGGGAGCCAAGCCCATTTCACAGGGACGGCAGGGCTGCAGATGGGACTTGGAAATAAATGATTGCCCTGGGCCAGCTCCATAGACAAATGATGAGCTAATTTCTCCTCAGTAAGAATGTCGTGTATTTGCCGGTCAGAATCTGCCAAAAAGTTCAACTCCACATGCTTCGAGCTGTAGCTCTCCTTATGTCTATCTGGCTCCGTTTAATGTTTAAATGGCCCATTTCTTTGAGCCTTAGGCTGAACAGTGCAGGGTTTCAGATTCATAGCGGAGGTGGTAATCAAGCTAACGAGGGAAGGAAGACAGAGGAAAGAGAACTGGCTGAATGCAGGAATAAAATACTGTATGGTGTGGTGTGGATGTGGGTATGTGTTCTGTGGGTCTGTCTTCCCATATTGATGCTTGTCTTTGGAGATTACTGGAAACACATTCATCTTTAGATGGCGGTCCATTTAGAAAATTTCTTGCCCATCATTCCCTGTGTGCCTCTCTTATGAATTCAGGGGAAGTAAATTTATATTGTCAGCTAGATACAGCATAATGAGAAAACAGAATCCTCAAAACCACTGTAGTATCTTCTAGACCCAAGTATGAGAGTCTTGGAGTAGTTATTCGGTATGTGGAAATGACACGTTTCTGTTCCTTCCCACACCAAAGAAACCAGGCATCCAAATTAAAGTTCAAGCCAGCTCCATGTTTTGGAGAGACGAAATTATATCTCTCAATTTGCATGCAGCTTTAAAGCAACTTTATTGATATATAATTCATGTATTTCTCAATTCACCCATTTAAGAGAATAATTCAATGATTTTTAGTAAGTTTTCAGATATGTACAATTATCACTACAGTCTATTTTGGAACATTTTCTTCATTTCTAAAGGAAATACCAAATCTTTTAGCTATTATTTCCCTAGTTCCCAACTCTAAATGACCACCAAATACCCCCTCATTCCCAATCTCAAGTAACCTTTCACTTCCCATCCCTAAGAAAGCACAAATCTGTTTTCTGTTTCTGTAGATAAATCCTGTGAACATTTCATATGAATAGACCCACGTCATATCTGGCCTTTTATGACTAGTGTCTTTCACCCGGCATGCTTTCAAGTTTCATCTGTGTGTTCACAGCGTGTCATCACTTTATTCCTTTCTACAGCTGAATCATGTTTCATTGAATAGATACCACACAGTCTACATATTTGTTTGCCAGTGGATGTTCATGTGCATTTGGGTTGTTTCTAATTTTGAGCTACTGTGAGAAACTCTGCCGTGAACGTTTTTATACAGTTTTGTGGGAATATATGCTTGCTGTTATATTCTGTTGTCAATTATAATGAAGTATTTGTCATATAATCATTTATCTATTTTTTTCATATCAGATGTAAACCAACATTGTTGGTGCCCTGCCTAGATCATACTAATATAAATAACTTAGCGAACAAATAAGTGTGTATGTATCTGTGGCTGAAGGAAGTAAGCAAATCAGTCTGCAGAAAACACAAATAAAATAGACAGATACTCTATTCTCAAAGAGGCAGTACAAGCAATGACCTTCCAAAGAATAGAGTATGGAAATGGAGAAGAGAAGGATAACTTTGCTAAGCACTTGGTTGGGTGGTGGAGAATAATGTCTATGGCAAGAAAGCATGTTTGTGTATGTACCCTGATATGGTGTGACAGAATGACATCTTACGTATGTGACCTATAACTCAGCCATGAGATAAAAATCAGACATGTTCTAGCTGAGGGATATTCCACAAAACACTTAACTTCACATCTCAAAACTGTCAAGGTCCTGAAATACAAGGACAGTCTAAGCAGCTGTCACCCCCAAGACAGGTCTAAGGAGTCATAATACAGTACTCTAGATGGAGTCTTAAAATAAGAAAGCTATATTTGGGAAGAAGTGAGAAAAAAATACCCACTTTAGTTGGGAATAATATAGGCCTTTGGGTTCTCGAGTGTAACAAAGATACCATACTAATGAAAGCTAATGTACTAACTAGGTGTGATAGATCTGGACCTCTGTATTTTCCAATGAATCTAAAAATGAGATGAAGATATCATTTTACAAATAAAAGTACATTGTGATGGTTTGAATGAAAATGTCCTCCATAGGCTCCAAGTGTTTGGACATTTTGTCCCCAGATGATGGCGCTGTTTTGGGAGGTTTTAGAAGGTGTGGCTATCCTGGAGGAAGCACATCACTGGGGGTGGGTTTACAGAGTTCTTAAGCCTTGCCAGATCTCCAGTTGGCCTCTTGTTTCCTGTGCCTGCTGGAAGATGTAGAACTTAGCTTCTGCTCCTCTTCTCCAGCCACCTCTGCTACAATGCCTCCTGGCCAGGACAGACTAATTCCCCTGGAACCGTAAGCTCAAATAAATTCTTCCTTCTATAAATTGCTTGGGTCAGTGTTTCTATCACAGCAACAGAAAAGTGACTAATACATACATTGTTCTCCTAATTCTTTTTAAATTACTATTGTTTTTATTAATGTGTATGAGTATTGCCTGTGTGCATGTAAGTGCCAGTGTCATGAAATGCCCCATGGAGGTCAGAAGAAGCACTGGATTCCCTGGAACTGGAGTTTTGGATAGTTGTTAGCTGCCATGTAGGTGCAGAGAATCGGACCTCGGAAATACCACCTCCTTTCTGTGGTGTCTAAAGTCCTATGTCAGGTGGGCTTCCTGGTGTCTTCTCCAACCCTCTCCTCCTCAGCTAGTCCAAGAGCAACTGGCCTCCATGCATATATGAAGTATGTTCTTGCCTCAGGGCCTTTGAATCACTATGTCTCCTGCATGAGATACTTCTTTCCCTGGAGAGCCATGTTGCCCCACGTGGCTCTTGGATCATCCTATATAAAACAGCCACCTCCTCCCCACTCCCTTTACTGTCTCTATAGTGCGTATCACCATCTGCTATTCTTCAGTCTCTTATATAAGCATCTTTAGGTACAGGACATTAACTATGTCCACTGCTATATCTTCAGGGCCTAAACCATCCCTGGCATACATTAGTTACCTAATGAAAAGGAGCTGGATAAAGGAACAACCGAACTTATCTTGAATAAGTGAATAAATGTTTCTGTGGGTCAGGAACTTGTCCCCAAGTACATTGCCAATGACTTGGTACACACCTCATCCCTTTGCCCTCAAGCCTTAGGGATTCAGAGTTAGACCTCTGGCTTAGACCGTCACACAGTGAAGTTGTATAGCCTCCATTATTTCTGTCTTCCGAATCGTGGACATGGTATGAATTGGTCTCCATGTATGAATGATGACAAGGCAAAGAGAGAAATGATAGTGTTTAAAAAAACAAAATCAAGGGCCAGCAAGATGGCTCAGTGGGTAAAGGTACTTGCTCCCAACCCGAGTTTGATCCCCAGGACCCACATGATCCAGGAGAGAACCAACTCCTGCAAGTTGTCCTCTGACTTTCTCATGCACACTGTGGCATGCATGTTTGAACACACACACATACACACACACACACATACATGTGTGTGTGGTATTAGGCTACTGCTTAATATTTTGCATAAAACAAGTCGTTGAAACAGCATGATGTGCCATTTATAAATAAAGCTGAGATTCAGAGTGGGCAAACCACTCAAGGTCACACATGGTCAGGTGGCTGGGTCCCACAGTCAGAGTCTATTAGTCGGACCTTGTGAAATCCTTTCTGAAGCAGTACTGAGAAGTGTGAGTGAGACAGAGAGGCCAAGAGCCTGGAAGGCAAACCTGGGCAGAGCATTTCAGAGAGCTGCAAGTCAAACCCCAGAGCCATGTATGAAACTCAGGATCAAACTATATTGGCCACTTGGAGACTTGAACGGTAGTCTTTTGGGAATAAGCAGAATGTTGGTCTTGTGGGTGGGGGGGAGCTAGAAACGCTGGGCTAATTTTGTGAACGCAAGTGAATTCTGTGTGCTTCTATGGACTAGTGGGTGTCTGAGTGAGTGAGGATGAATTAAAGATCCTGCATTGAGGCAGACATTAACAGTGGCCTCCTGCAAGCTTGATCTCTATGCATTCTGCAGGGCCTGTGTGAAGTTAGAGTTAGAATTGTCAAGGCCTGAGAGAGGATCCATCTGCCATGCAGGGGAAAGTCTGGCCTCCTTAGAACGCCCAGAGCTCTTTACAAACAGCATGATGCACCATTTATAAATGAAGCTGAGATTCAGAGTGGGAAAACCACTCAAGGTCACACATGGTCAGGTGGATGCTACAGAGGAGTTCTCCACCTCCTCATACCTTCCAGAGCAGCGCCTTGCCAGGGGAGAACAGAGTTCTGCTATTGTCTTTGGAGGTGATGCCTCTAATCATGTAGATCTGTGTGATCCCAGGGACACCTATGTTCACCCTTAGAGGCTCTTTCTCTTTGTTCACTTCTTCTTTGAAGCCACGTCACACAGTGAGTGTCGGCATAGTGCCATCCCACTGCTTCCCTCCCCAGTACGGGGTGATGTGAAAACCAGATCTAGGACATGAAACTTAATAGCTCAGACAGTTCGGTCCAATGACTGGTTAATTCATATATGCTTAACTATGATTCTGATAGCAAATTCAGGCCTTTACTGCAAGTGGGGTATTTATTCACCACCCAACCTGCTTTTGCAAGTCAGCTCTACACTGATTGCCCTAGTTAGATTTAACTGGCAACTTGATACAGCCTAGAGTCAGTCACCTGAGAAGGAAGCCTCAGTTGAGAGACTGCCTGGATCAGATTGGCCTATGGACATATCTAGGTGGGATTGTCTTGATTGTTAATTGATGTAGGAAGGACCAGCCCATTGTGGGCAGCACCCTGGGCAAGTGGTCATGGACTGTATAAGAAAACTAATCATGGGGTTGGAGAGATGGCTCAGTGGTTAAGAGTGCTGACTGCTCTTGCAGAGGACCTGGGTTTAATTCCCAGCACCCACATGGTGGCTACAAACCGTCCTTAACTCCAGTTCCAAGGGAATCTGAAGCCCTCTTCTGACCTCCGCAGTGTTGCGTGACTCAGGTGCACTCATACATGCAGGCAATATACTCATACGCATAAAATAAAAATAATAAATAAAATATTTTTAAAAAAACCTAATCATGTGAGTGAGCCAGCAAGCAATGTTCCTCCATGGTTTCTGCCCTGAGTTCTCTCAATGACAGTCTGTAAACTGTAAGCCAAAATAAACCCTTTCCTCCCCTAGGCTGCTTTTACCATAGCACCAGAGGTGAAACCAGAACACTGATCAAGCATGAGTTGGTGGAAGATATATCTGCATTTTATTTTTCCATTTTGTTTCCATAAGGAAATGATTCCAAATAAAATTTCCGTGACTTTAAACATTAGTTATGGATATGCGGGTGTTTCCATACGCACACTCTCACACACACACTTTAGTTTATTCATATAAATTCTATATGAGAACTCAGAGTGCCTTATATTGCTTAGAACCACTGACATCAAAGAGAACTTCCTTGCCTTTCATTATGAATGTATAATTATGAGAACTACTGATGATCCCTAACCAAGAAAGGACTGACAGCGACAGGTCTGATTAGCTGTTGAAAGCATGATGATCCACATTCAGCTAATCCTGACTCTATTTGTGCTGTGTGACACTTTTCATGGGGAGACATCAACACACATAAATCTACTCACCTCAGACTAGGACTGGCAATAGGCCAAAGAAAAATGACTCCACCAATGTCCAGTTCAGCAAGCTAATGAGTTTACTGGAGTTGCTTACAGGAGTATGGGTGAGGGGTTACTTACAGAAACAGGGAAGATTCAAAGGCAGCTGTGCTACTGAAAAGCCCACCCAGCGTGGGTGACCGCTCATGAACACTGCAATCCTGGGGTTCCCTGCACTGCATGCCGACAGCTCAACAGGTCAGAGAGTTTCCTCCGGGAGTTTGGCCTCCTTGCTTCTCAGCAGCAAATGTTTACCGTTTCCATAGCCTTCGCCCAGCCAGCCATCTATGTATCTTGTAAGTTTGAGGAACTTCCTGAGACTTGGGAGTTGTTCACTTCTGTCTCATGAGCCTCTCCACCCACTTCCTGGAGGGAATATTTCAACTCAGAGGAAATTGCTAAACATCACCAATCATACTTTTTCTGAAAGCAAAGTGTTCAGATTTACTTTCCAATCGAGGGGAAATAAACCAGATGACCTTAGCCTGGGCTTTGGTGAACCCATGGTGGGAATTAGAACAAATAAGTAAGTAAATAAATAAATTATGCATTTTAAATAAGTATCTGTCTTAGATCTGCATTTAAGACTGAAGGGAGGACTAGGAAAGACAAACTAAGCATACTTTTTTGTATTTCCCCCATCATGTCTAGTCCAAAGCCCTGGATACTGTATACGGCATAAACCTAAGTTAACTGTGAAAGGTACGGAGAAGGTGGTGCTGAGCCGCTCAGGACTTGAGGAACAGCACAGCAAGGGTCCTATGTTTTCTTTTTGGTTCATATATCTCAAACTTAAGAGCGGAA
>NW_008359963.1:5105716-5109019 GCF_000622305.1 Nannospalax galili | reverse complement strand
CACACACACACACACACACACACACACACACACACACACACACAAAGACCTTGCTAGGGTAGCCTAGCAAGATAGAAGACTTTCAGACAGGAAATGCTCAGCCCAATTAATACCACAGAAAATTCTGGGGCTTCTCCCATCTGCAAAGGCCAAGTGAGGAGCTTGCATTCCCACCACAACAGGCTATAACAAGGTATGCTGTCCCCTGCCCCTAAAGGAGACTGAGTCTAAGATGAGCCAGTCCTAACTAGCACATTCTTCTTCCTGGGTGGTACTGAAGTATCCTCTGACCCCAGGGAGGCATCAGAAAGGCCTAGTGAGGCTTTTGTTCCTGCCTAACGGAGGCCTCCCAGGGAGCAGTAAGGAAATATTGCAGGTCTTCCAGCCAGTGGTCCCAGGAGAGTCCTGGGGAGCCCTGGGGAGCTGGAGCTCCCATCCCTACCAGACAGTAGCTAGGAGTAGCACCAGTTTGGCCAAAGGGTGAACCTGGACTCCTTCTGTCCTTTAGAAGTGATAGGATGGTTTCCCTGTGTTCCCCTTGGAGCAGGGTCAGAGGTGGTGGAGGAGACAGGATCTTAGGTAAGATCAGTCTCACAACGCAACACTTGAAATATCCAATTTCAATTGAAAATCACTCCCACACCAAGACCTAAGTGGTTCTCAATGGAATGATAAAAGACAATCGATAGACACGAATAGTGAGATGTCAGAGACGTTAAGATGGTCTGACAAAGATCTGAAAGCTGTCACATCGAAAACGCTTCAGTGAGCAATTACGAACACACTTGAAACCAGAAAGAGCCAAGAGACTGGGGAGAAAAGTCTCTATTAAGCACTGAAATTCAAAAAAATAATTGTCAATTTCTGCTGAGATGGAAATCAACTCCAGGCTTTATTGTAAGTTACTTGCAAACACGCCCTCACTAACAGGCTGGGTGGGGAGAAAGATGAGCTCTAGTGCCCATGAGGCAGGGTTTTAGAAGCTGTCTCTGCTGAGAAGGTTGGACTCCTCCCCTGGACCCACAAGGCAGGATGGAAGCCTGAGACCTCTGCCTTCATTTTGTGTGTCCCCCCTGCCTTTTGGCTGAAGGCATAGAGACAAGTCACTGTCCTTAACGTTTCCTCCTGAGTCACCTTGGGATCCTGGAACAGCAGAGCCAGGCAGGATAGAGCACTGAGCAGCAAGAGGTAATTATCCCCGAGGGTGAGGCTGAACCTGGGGCACAAGTGATCATCTTGTAGGAACCAGGATGCTCTCCTCAAGCGAGGACAGGTGACTGTAATGAGGACTCCTTCTGGCCACCTTACAGAGTCAGAGCAGAGACTGTGATCAACCAGACCACGCAGACCAGGGCCACTCAGCCACTCAGACCTGTTGCACCTTGTCCCAGCCCTTCTTCCTCTATTTCAACCCAAAGCTTGTGTCAGCATCCCAAAGACTGACTTGGGGTGGTGGTGGGGGATCACTGGACTCTTTTATCTGTTCCTCTTCCCAGTGTGGCCACATTGAATAAATCGCTCCTTTTTACCATTACTTTGTCCTAGCTTGTTGGGGCTACCAGAGCCCAAGCTTTTATTTATTTATTTATTTATTTATTTATTTATTTATTTATTTATTTATATCATTTTAAAAATTTTATCTTATGTGTATGAGTGTTTCACCTGCATGTATGTGAGTGCACCATGTATGTGCAGTGCCCCTCAAAGCCAGAAGAGGACATTGGATTCCCCTGGAACTAGAGTTACAGGTGGTTGTTAGCCACCATGTGGGTGCTGAGAACCAAACCTGGGGCCTCTGCAAGAGCAGCCAGTGGTCTTTATATCATTTTAAAAATTTTATCTTATGTGTATGAGTGTTTCACCTGCATGTATGTGAGTGCACCATGTATGTGCAGTGCCCCTCAAAGCCAGAAGAGGACATTGGATTCCCCTGGAACTAGAGTTACAGGTGGTTGTTAGCCACCATGTGGGTGCTGAGAACCAAACCTGGGGCCTCTGCAAGAGCAGCCAGTGGTCTTAACCACTGAGCAATCTCTTCTGCCCTGGAACCCAAGCTTTTAACTTAACTAAGAAGTTCTGTTCCCTCCAGTCTTGACTCCTGGAAGGCTGGTGGCCAGGAAGAATGAGGCCACATGTGCAGGAGGCCTAGAACCCAGTCTAAATGAGTGCTTGGTAAGGCAGGAGTGGGCAGTGCTGTGTTGGACCAAAGTCCAAGGGAAGCCAAGAACAGAGCCACAGAGCTCTGAGGGGGGTGGGAATGGGACAGAACCTCCAGTTAAACAGCCTGGAGCTGGACAGCCAAGAAACCTGCAGTGATCTACGTGAGAGGGTCCTGTGCACGTGTACCCTGGATCAGACAGGCTGGTAGGTAGAAGCAGCAAAACAGGTTTATGAATGTTGTCTTGACCCAGGTCAGATAGTGTGTTAACAGAAGACAGGAAGATCTAAAAGGTGTATGAGCAGGGGCGGGGAGAGTAGATCAGCAAATCTAAGCTGTCTTTAATTAAGGAAATCAGGTCATGGAGATGCAGGAGCAGAACTATCTAATTTTAAAGCCACTCACAAGCTTCCATATGCTGCTTCTCTCACTGGTCTCAGCCATCCAAGGCCTTGCTGATCAAGTCCTGGACACCAGAGTTCCCATTTCCATTCACACACAACATTACAACCTAATGCCATCTCATCACTGAGTAGGCTGGCGGTTTTCACCCCCCCAGGATAGAAGAAAAATCAGAGGGCTGAAAATCAAGTGTGCCTGCTCACCTCCGGCCACTTGACCGTCCCTTCATGTCACAGCAGTTGTTGGACCCTTCTATCAGCCAGGGACAAGCATTTGGTAAAACATAGTCCTTTTTTCTCCCTTGTTGCCAGCCAGGAATCAGAGACAAGCTGACGGCCAGTGGTCACCATGGACTGCTAGTCAATCACCCTTTTTCTCTAAAATGTATAAGAAGTGGGGCTAGAGAGATGGTTCAGTGGTTAAGGGCACCAGCTGCTCTTGCAGAGGACCTGGTTCCATCCCCAGCACCCACATATCAGCTAACAAGTGTCTGTAACCCCAGTTCCAGGGTATCCAACGCTCTCTTCTGACTTCTGTGGGCACTGTACAACAAGGGTACATTACACTCATGCAGGAAATACATGCATACACATAGAATAAAAATAATAAGTAAAATAGTTTAGCTTTAAAAAAAAAAAAAGATGTATCAAGGGCCGGCCATGGTGGTGCATGCCTTTAATCCCAGCACTTGGGAGGCAGAGGCAGGCACATCTCTGTGAGTTCAAAAAGACCAAAAAAAAAAA
>NW_008359963.1:5066614-5104855 GCF_000622305.1 Nannospalax galili | reverse complement strand
CTTTTTTGTTTCTTTCATTTTGTTTTGCTTTGTTTTTGTTTGAAATGGAGATTTTTTTTTTTGTCTTTTTGAGACAGGGTCTCCCTGTAATAGAGATCTTTTTTAAAGGTTAAAAACTCATTCAATTTTATGTGTTACAGCGCTTATACTGAGTTCAATATAGTATAGCTGTATTAATTCAACCGTGAACCTAGAAACTTACAGCCACTTGTGAAAGAGATATACTCTTGGTCTGGAGTGTGTTACTGAATATGTTAAAGTTGTAATGAAATGCTTCTTCTAATCATGTAGTTATTAAAAATTCAAAAAAGACATTATTTTCCAGTAATAACCATATGACTATATAGTTATAGAATTACCAGTGAAATCTACCTGATGACTTTATATCCATACTCAGGTACTAAGGATCTGAGTGTAACTGACAGTAACTAGTAATAATCAGATACCTAGAGATTAAAGACACATGTGCAAACATCTAAGCATTAGTAGCATTAAAAATGTAAGAAACAGCATATCTTAAAATGAAATGGAGATCTTCTTTATAGGGTAAAAACTCATTCAATTTTATGTCTTACAGGGTTTATACTGAGTTCAATATTGTATGACTGTATTAATTCAACTGTGAACCTAAAAATTTACAGCCACCTTTGAAAAAGATGTATCCTTGCTCTGGAATGTGTTACTGAATATGTTAAAGCTGTAATGAAATGCTTCTTCTAAAAAAAAAAAAACTTGAAAATAAAATTTGAAAAAAAAGAATAAGAAAAATATTCTTAAGAATAACAAGACAATGGGAGCTGAAGGGATGGCTTGGCAGTTAAGGGGACTGGCTGTTCTTGCATAAGACCTGGGTTCGAATCCTAGTACCTACATGTGGCCAACAACCATTTGTAATTCCAGTTCCAAGGGATCTGATGCACTAATGGGTGCACATAACACACATGCCGGCATAACATTCACACACATAAAATCAAAATTTAAAAAAAGAATAACAAGATAAATACCATAGAAGAAAATATAGCTGGGTGTGGTGGTGCATGCCTTTAATTCCAGCACATGGGAGGCAGAGGCAGGCGAATCTGTATGCGTTTGAGGCCAGCCTGGTCTACATAGTGAATTCCAGGTCAGCTGGGGCTACAGGGAGACCCTGTCTCAAAAACAAAAACAAAACAAAAACAAACAAAAAGAAAACATATATTGAAATGACTGAGCATATAATAATATACAATATAATAGTTATATATAGTTAATAATTATATGCAATAATGATATAGTTAACAATAATATATTAATAATTAAAATGTCTGCATGTCTTGGTTCTTTTCAAATAGTGATAGGTAATTGTAGTTCATTTAACTTATTTCTTCTCTGTATTTATAATTCTTTTAGTTTATATATAAAAGAAAACTTACTTTATATGCCCTATACAATAACATTATCAAAAGCCAAATAGAAGATCGAGGGAAAAGAATTTCAATATCTAGAAAATTGCCTTCTAAAATATAATATATAAAGTGGTCTGGCACATCAATATGAAAAATACCCAGTTTCTCACATGCTGTTTGGGGCTCTGGGTAACTATTCAGAAATTAGAATTTTACAAAACAGGCACCAAAGAGAATCAGTGGTAATGGTGGTAATGGGAGTGCTCACTGTTTTATCCAAGTATGTGCAAACTAAAACTACTTACACCTTTAAATACCAGCACTCAGGAGGCAGAGGCAGGTGGATCTCTGTGAGACCAAGGAGTCCAGCCTGGTCTACAAAGTGAGTTCCAGGCTAGCTGGGGTTACAGGGAGACCCTGTCTTAAAAAAAACAATAAAAAGCTGGTGGTCTTGTATTTGACTTACAATATTTTTGGAATGGTATCTGCAGATAAATCAAAAAGCTTCAATTTGTATTTATCTTTAGAGTAGCAATTTTACTGCTACTAAAAATTGAAATCCAGTAAATTAACAGAGGTGTTCAAAATACTGAAATTCAATTTTTTTTTTTCTGATGGAAACTAGTTCAAATGTTCTCAGAGTAGGGATCACTCATAAGATAAACAGGTACCTTTACAAATGAATTTTTGGGATGATATCTGATATGAGAGTTGTGCAGGATATCTTAATAAACAAGCATATGCTATAATAGGATGGAGAGCTGAAGAGGCTCCTTGCAGAGGACCATGGTTAAGTTCCCTTTACCTACTTGACAGCTCCCAACCTTCTGTAACTCCAATTGCAGGTGATCCAATACCCTCTTCTGGCCTCTGAGGGCACCAGGCATGCATGCAGTGTACATACATACTTTCAGGCAAACATTCACATACATAAAATTTTTAAAAAATCTTAAAAAAATAAAAAATGAAAACCAGGATGGGGAGATGGGTCAGTGGGTGAAGAGCTTGCTGTGCAAGTATGAAGATGTGAGTTCAGATCCCCAGTACCCATGTAAGCCAGGCATGGTGGCGTGGTGTGACTCTGTAACACCATGATGGGGGCAGTGGGGTTCTACCAAGGGGCTTCAATTCTCAGACCTGCTTCTCCTTTTCACTTCCACACAGGGTCTCGCTGATTGTTCAAGCTCATGTTGAAGTCACGTAACACACACAGGGACTGGAGCACACACACACACACACACACACACACACACACACACACACACCCCAGCCCATTAAAAAGTATATTTTACTCAAAAATAAAATTCGTATATGGAAAAAAGGCAAACAAGATAGACCCCTCAAGTATACATCGTAATTACCACTGAGTGGCGGAATTCTGGGTGACCCTTCCTTTGTTTGACTTGTCGGTCATATACATTTTTTCAATTAGCATATATTCTGTGGGAAAATGTTTAAATGGCTTTTTAAAAGTTGGCAGCCAGCACATGCAGATAAGACAAGCTGCACTCTGGATGCCTGTCACCCCCTCACAAAGGAGAGGGATATTATAGTCTGAAGACCACTTAACCTCACGTTGCAAATCTGTCCAAGATTAGAGGCAACATTAGCTCAAGGAGTGAACTCAAAACCCAACACACTTTCTTCTGGGCTCAGGAGACAAATACAAGTATCTTTTGGGCAAAAGAGAGAGGAAAGCCCAGAAACACAATTGTGACAATAATATTTATGTCTATAGATTCACAAGAGAGGGATCCAGCCCTCTCTTACATTGTATATTGTATATTGTATTACTTCAGGCTGGGGTGCGGGTGGGGTTCCATTCCATTCCATTTGGATGGTTTTTCCCTTGAATAGCATGGAGAAAAAAAAGTCCGTAACTGATTGGCCCTGATGCCCCGTTGGAGGGGAAATGCTATCAAGACTTTTTTCTTTTTCTGTTCTCAGTTTCTTCTTTTAAAGTGCAGTAGGCACAGTGATGTGATACTCCACATGACAGGATACTGTGAGTGTTCCAGCCAATTCTTGCTGGACCCAGAAGCAACTAGAATAGCCCCGGAGATGAGCTTGGAGGGACCAACCATTGTATTTGCATCTGAAAGTGGCTTTCACCAACAGCTAAAGCAGCATCCCTGCACTGGGAGGGAAGACCTGAATAAATCCTAGCGGTCTGTCTGTCTAGGGGCTCTACCTCCATGAGAGAGACTTCTGGATTTAGTACTAAATACCTTCCAAAGAAATAGCCCCATCAGAGATGAAATAACCTATTCATTCCAGAATTACAATGCCTTTTCCGCTCGCAGTCTCTTCATTTGCTTGGCCTTTCTGGCTCTTTCTTCCTGCTGCGTTTCTTCCTGTCATTCACCACACAGGGGATGTGGTCTCACGCCTTTATCTCATCATTTGAAAATGTGTAAGTGGGAGTTGTCCTTGAAGTTGCACAGCTCACATCTCATTGGCTCTGGGAATCCTATTAATTTTTTCCATCCCCAAGGACACCAAAATAGTGCCTCCTTATTCTGCAAGTTCCCTGACTTTTTCTTCCACAAGACTCTTTCTTGTGGGGGGCGGGGGCAGTAATAGCAGGGCAAAGGAATGGAATTCTATATCCTTCTCAGGGAAAGAAAAAAGGCTGAAATTGAAGTTTTCCCAGGCTTCTTGTGGGACTTCAAGGAAGGCCGAATTGCATAATCTCACAAAAATGTGAGCAGCTATCTCCGCCTCTGTAAACTCTGATAATATATAGTCAGGGGATTAGAAAGACCCAAAACCAGATGTGCTATTTCCTGACCCTGAGCACAATTAAAGATCTTGATTGCAAAACTTAAGTGCCTCAAGACCAAAGAGCTACAGACAGATATGGGAAATGTCTGCTTACCATGGTGGGATCCTCCTGCCTTGTGGCTTATGATGTTTGTAATAACGACCATGAGAACCTAGGGGCACAAGTGGTGCTTCTTCGCCTGTACTGTAACTCAGAAAGTTCATCAGAGTCCTTCCCCAGGCCTCCAACAGATGTGGCACCGAATGGCAAAGACAGGTTCTCAGACATTGCTGGTTCATTGATTTCCTTTCATTGAGACCTGAGGCTACTTTTCTTGATGTTCAATTCTTTGGATTTCTTAAAATGCTTAAATTGATCATTTGCTAGATAGCTGTTGATCAGTAAGGCTGGACTAAGAACAAAACTGTCAGGCTTGGGACTCTGGGCAACTGCTCTGAGGGCCCCTCTATTCTGTCCCAGTGAAGACTCTGACCTAACCAATACGAAGGATGGGAGCCTGGGCTGGTCGCTCCAGAAGGAAGGCTCTGAAAGAAACAGGGTTCTAGTAAATGAAGTGACTGTTTTTTGGACACCTCCTAGTGTTGCACACTGTGATGGAGCCATATACTGAACATGCAAAGATAAATAGGATGCCATCCTTGACCTTGGGAATGTCACAGCCCAGGGCCATGAGTGGTGACAAATCTAATCCCAGCCCCGAGGAGGCTGGGGCAGTGTAATAGTGACTTTTGCATCACCGTCACCAAATACCCGATAGATACAACTTAAGGGAGGAAAGGTTTATTTTGATTCATGGTTTTAAAGGGCCTTGGTCCATGGTAGTAGGGAAGCATTGTGGAATGGCTCTGTCTGTGGTGGCAGGAGCATGATGGAGGGGCCTATTCACATCATGGTGGACTAGGAAGTAGCAGGGCATGAATCAGAACAAGGAGTGACTATAACCTTCAAAGACCCACCCATCGTGACTTCCTTCCTCCAGCCAAGAAGGTTCCATATCCTAAAGGCTCCACATCTGTATATGTGTATGAGTTACTTTTCTGTTGCTGTGAAAAAAGCACTGACTAAGCATCTTATAGAAGGAAGAGTTTATTTGGCTTACTGGTTCCAGGAATAAGGATCCATAATGGCAGGGGAGGCATGGCAGAAGGAGGCGGCTGGAGCAGAAAGCCAAGCGAGTACATTTCAAGCAGGCACAGGAAGCAGAGGGCAGCTGGGAATCTGGCTGAAGAACTCTCAAAGCCCGCCCCTAGTGATGTACTTCCTTCAACAGGGCCACACCTCCTAAAACTGCCCAAAACAGGCCCACCATCTGGGGACAAAATGTCCAAATACTTGGAGCCTATGAGGGACATTCTCATTCAAACCACAAGACCTTAAAGACTTCCCAGCTTCCCAGTGCTTAAAACTGTGTGTGGATTTCATATTCAAACCATGGCAGGGAGGAAGATCTTGAGTTTGAGGCTCCCTAGGAGTTCAAGGCTATATATTAAGACCTTGTCTCTCCTACCCAGAATAGTCACAATCCATAGGGAACATTTACATAAATGAAAAATTAATGTTATGAACATTATTTTTATATATAAACTTCAAGGATAGGGGAGGGCCTTAAAAAGACCTTCAGCAAAAGTCATGGTCCAAAATTAGTTTTCATGGCCCCTCACTTAATGGTATCCCAAAATAGGTGAGGCAGAAATGAATCATGCAGGTATAAAACAAAATATTATAACATGTTTATGCTTTTTGCATTTTTTGAGATATTTTATAACCTATGAGGGTGGCTCAGAGCTTATCATTTACAAATGTAATGTACTTTATTGGGAAAACATGCTCAAAAAATTTTTATAGTGGAGTTTGAACACTGAAGTGTAAAAACTATTGGACTCATTTATCTACTGCCCCTAAGCCCAGTGTTCTGGATTGTTTTGCTTAGTCCTTTGGGCAGTTTAGTTGTCTGTGCAGCTCTAAGCTCACCCAACTATCTCACCCATCACCCATGCTCAGCAAAAACAGGACCTGCCAGGTACTGGCATCCTTCCTCCTTGGAAGACAGTCTGAAATTCTGTGATGTTTTGTGCTTTTATGCCACAGATGGAGGAGGTGACAGACCCCCATGTAGTGAAGTAACTTGCCCAGTATCAGAGAAATAATAATATTAATGTGCTTTCTGGAGGAATTAAGCATCAAAATGTGGGTTGGAGGTTGTAGCTCAGAGGTGGAAAGCTTGCCTACTGTACTGAAGGCCTTGGGTTCCATCCCCAGCATCACAAACAAAGCAAAACAATCCTGCTACTAGGGAACATTTTGTACTGGTCAGAAACTAGTCAAAGTCATTAGCAGCAAAGCAAAAAAATTGGTGTATCTTTTATTGTAAGATAATAAAAGCCCCCAAATTAATCCAAGGCGGGAAATGAATCAGTTCATATTCCAGGATTATTGCTGGGGCTTCATAATCTTGTAGACCTAAGTTAAAGTTCCACATTTTCCCCCTTGTAGTTCTGGGATCTGAGCCGTTCCTGACCCTATTTAGGTACAGCAGATACTGTACTTGGAGTGCAAGGCAGAAAACCAAGCCTTACCAACATAAACGCTACTCAGAGGAACTTTTTAGAAGGAAACAGGGTCATCTGAAGAATGAACAGAAGAGGTGAAATCCTGGCTTTGCAGGCCTGAGTCTGAGGCCACTCCAGGGATCACGCCAGCTGTGTTCAATCTCATATCTTTAGGGCACTTAGTTCTGACAACTCCACTCTTATTTGAGTCCTGGGATGCATCTCCATTCAGAATGCAAGTTCTCAAGACAGATTCTAACTGGCCTGTCTTGGACAGGTGCTTATCCCTGTGTCTAGTGATTGGACAGAGCTGAGCTATAAACTCTGGTGGCTCGAGGAATAGGAAGAAAGTTGGTCCTCCCAGGAATGAAAGCTGAGCACACAAAAATGAATCGTAGCTATCACATTATATTTCAGTTACTTCATCAGAAAAATGGAAATAAAAATACTGATCTCGTAGAACTGCTTTGAGGATAAACTGAGCAAGGGAATGTTTGCCAAAGTGGAGCCCACAGGGCATGGCCTAAGTGATGATGGTGGTAGTCATTGTTATGACTTGTACGAGATCATGTGATACTCTTAAAAGAACAGACTCTTTTAAAATTATTTTTATTTTATTTGTATGTGTATATTGCCTGCATGTAGGTAAGTGCATCTATGTCATGCAATGCCCACAGAGGTCAGAAGAGGCCATTGGATTCCCTGGAACTGGAGTTACGGACAGTTGTTAACCACCATGTGGGTGCTGGGATTCAAACCCAGGTCTTCTGCAAGATCAGCCAGTGTTCTTAACCACAGAGCCATCTCTCCAGCCCTCCAAAAGATCAGACTTTTAATCTTATGTAGAAAGACATGTATTTAAGTATGGAGCTCTCCCATAGGGGTCTATCTACTTAAATATCAATGATGGAGTAAGTACTTGGATGGACGTGGGATAATACAATGATTTCAGTGGGAAATTTAGGCTCATTCATCCCTCTTTGTGCATGCAGGCCTATCCCCAGGCGTCTTCACATTCTTCACATTCACGTGTGTGTGCAGGTGCACATGTTTGTGCGGGTGTGAATGCACATGTGTGCCTGTGGCAGCCAGAAGACAACCTCATTCTTCAGGCCCTGTCCATTTTTATTTTTAGGCAAGGTCTCTCCGTAGGCCTAGAATTCACCAAGCAGGCTAGGCTAACTGGCCAACAAACCTCAGGAATCTGCCTGTCTCTGCCTCCCCAGAACTTAGATTACAGACACACGCCACCACAACTGACTACTTTTTCTCTTGGGTTCTGGAGCTCAAGCTCAGGTCCTCAGGAAGCAAGCAAGCGCAGGAGACAGTTAGCACCCTGGGACCCTATTTGGTTTTGGTCGAGCGCATCCTCCTCTTGTAATGCACTTGTCAGCCTAGTTCCTTCACCTGCTTGCAACCCAACAATGTACCTAGCAACCTCAGAGCCTCTTAGACCTCCACTCACATTGCTCTGAGGTTGTTAGGTGCATTGTTGGGAGGGGGTGTGTGTATACATACTCTTCTTCTAAACACTAGTGTACATTTCTTAGGAAGGGGAGAGAGAGAGAGAGAGAGAGAGAGAGAGAGAGAGAGAGAGAGAGAGAGAGAGAGAAACTCCAAAGTGTTGGGAAAAGCATGCTTAGAACAGAAACAGAGAGAAGAAAAGGAAAAGTTGCCCTTTCCTGAGAAATTCAGAAAATCGGGCAGACTTAGGAAGCTGTGTGGTTGCGGCTCTATAAGCAACTGCACTAGGCTGTAGGAATTCTGGCAAGGAAAACTACATTACTTCATTAAAGGACTAATTATTCCTCCTGTATCTTTAGCATAGTGCAAGGTGAATCTGGCTTCCTGAGGAGAGAACTTTAGCCAAGTGACTGACCCGCCCAACTAGAAAGTTAAGTCTCTACCCAGAGATTCCATTCTCTTGTTCTGAAGGGAATAGTTTTCCCTTAACGTCCTTTACTGTTATTGTGACACTATACCGGCTCGTTGCCCCATGTCCTTGCAGTTGGTCTCTGGTTTGTGATGGATGATGACTATGCATGCGGAGGGATGTGGTATCAGTCAGTCAACATGCAGAGTCAGTGCAGAGGGCATGCACTGGGGCACACCTCTGTTCTTACAGCATTTCTATTTCCCGAGCACAGTGCTAATCTGTGCCCTGAGACAAGTTACTCCAAACAAACAAACAAACAAACAAAAAGTCTTATGAGAGAGAGCCTTGAGCTAGTAGCAGTTAAAGAAGAGTTCAAGTTCAAGCTCACCAGAAAAAAGTTGAGGTCAGTTCCAGCCAGCCTGTTCTAGGTGCAAAATAAGCAGATGGCACTTGTGTGCAAATAGGGGTGGTGCTTCTCCTGTGGGGAAGGTTCCTGTTGACCAGCAGAGAGGGAATCTACAGTGAGAAGCTGAGTAATTAAAGCAACAGGCTCATTTTGTCTGGTTCAGCTGAGAACTTCAGAAAGGTCTAGCAACATAGCTGGGGCAAAGCAGTTGGTTCCTAGATCTGTGGCGCTTCTCCCAGCTGACTTTAGCGAAGTCCTCCTCCCCCTCCCCACACCTCAGCAGCCTTGAACAGCTTCTCCCTTCCCTCCCTCTTTTAGTTGCTCACTGAGTTCTTCAAAACAGACAATGTCCCACACAGACATCCGGAGAGAGTTCAGGCAGTCCTTTCCCTCCCCCCTCTTAGACTGTTAAAAATAAACCACTTTCACCAGACATTGAACACGTCAGAAGTCTTATTGACAGTAGCTCATTGTGTACATGGGCTAGCCGGCAAGGAACTGGTGTCTTCCTGTCTGAAAATTAGGCAGATATTTAAGGCAGTGGCTTTTAGCTATTAAGTCTTCTGAGAGAACAGAAATGAAGAGCTTTAGTAAATGGTAAATGTAATGAGTAGAGCGCAACTGTATCCAGTTTTAAGCCAAGATAAATTTACTATACATGTACAAGTATGCAAATTCATGTGTGTTTGTGAGTGTTCACTAGATTAAGTGTTTAATGAGTTCTTTAAGTAGAAAGAACGCTGAGTTCGTTTAAAATATGATTTGATTTATAGCAGTGTGATTTGAACACTACCTTGCAGAAATGCATTCTTTGCATAAATTGTGCAAAAGTACAATGATGATGTTTAACAAATATAGAAATCTTTGGCTGAAGAGTATCCAGCTCCATATATCTTTGGTTTACAGGAGACTAAACATTCAGAGGGTTTCCAAAATATGGTTGTAAAAGAAACAAAAATTTCCCCCAACCTTTGCTCTGGCCTGTCACTGTTGGTGTCCCAGATTCGGCCCGAGTTTCATCTTTTAAATCTTACTTCTTACAGCTCCTCAGTAGTCGTCTCCTTGTTTCTTCCAATGTAAACAATTCAACATTTCGATGTGCATAACACTGTCCATGCAAAAGCAAACTCTCACCTCAAAGGGAATAAGAGTTTATTCTGGAGCCAAACATGAGTGACCATGGCCTGGGATATAGACTTACTTGACCCCAAATTCCACGTTCCAGTGTGGAAGCAGTTTCATGAAATTTGTATAGTAACAGAACAAAGAAAATTCATAAATCAAGACACTTTTCAAATACGTTGGTAGAAACATTGAGTAGGTGGATAAAGCAGAAGGGAGCTCTCAGGCTATAGACCTCAGATGCTCTCTGATGACAGTTAGCCCTTTGCTTGGTGGAAGCTGGTAGTCTGATAAGTTAGTTAGTACATTCCAAAAGGTGTTTATCTGTTAGTCACAGGATGTTAAGTCAGAAACAAAGGTGGGCAAAGAGCGGGTCTTTATTTAGGGGGCTAAAGATGGTCAAAGATAAATGGCTCTTGGATCTGCAACATTCCAAACACTCCACAATTACTGACGTTCTAATCAGCTGATCAGCCTTTGTGGAATGTTCAGTTTTAAGATGCAGTTTTTCTGGGAACTTTCATTCACAACACACTTGTGAAGATCATGGGGTCACAGGCTAGACCTAAAGATCTTTTGAGCTTCTGAGACCCTGGAGTGTGAGAAACTGCAGAGATTGGGAGTCCCAGTGAGACGCCATCATTTTTTTCTCTCTCTCTGCTAAACACACCACACACATTTACAAACACACAGGTCCCTGTCAGTTGTTCAACATACCGACACTACTGGGCAGTAGTAACATGGGAAAGAATTCAGCCTGATGCCTAGGAACCAGAATGAGTGCCATGGCCAGTATTTCAAACAAGTAGACACAAAGAGCTATTGACTTGAGTCTTGTGGTAGGATTGGAGCAACATAGGTTTCTACCTTCCTCAATAGTTAAAGTTTGAATTCTACTGCTGACCATGACATAAACCCCCTAACTGTCAATTATCTCTCTCTCCTATGACAGAAAGAGCCCAGGTAAAATAAACTCTGACCTACTGACTTATCTTTCATGTTTCCATTCAAAATCTAGCATTTGAATTATCTTTACCTGAAAGGACCACCTCTCCTCTGTCTCATAATACTTAGCACTGTGATCCACATTGAAGGAGGTCATAAAGGACTACAGGAAATAAAGGTACCAATGATCATTTGAAGGAAAAACAATGCAAAAATTATTTATTTATTTACTCATGTATTTATTCATTTCGAGAGAGGATCTCACTGTGTAACCCAGGTGGGCCTGGAACTCATGATCCTCCAGCCTTAATCTTTTGAGCACTGTTATTACAGGTATGGGCCACCATGCTCAGCTTTGAGTTTTTATGCTTATTTTGAATGAGTTAAAGGCACACAGGTGACCAGGTGTGATGGTACATGCCTATAATCCTAGCACTCTGGAGGCTGAGGCAGGAGGCTCATGAATTTGAGGTCAGCTTGAACTACATATTGAGATCTTGTCTCAAAAAACCAAAGCCCAAATCCAAGCACACAGACCAGAGGTCTGAGTTCCATCTGGGTCAGTGTTCCCCCCTTCCAGAAACATCTCTAGAAGAGGAATAACCTGCTCTTTCTAGGGCAACTTGAGGGTACCTCCCTCTACCTACCCAAAGCAAATGGGTATGTGATTAGAATCAGGAGGCCTGGGTATGGATCTGCCATTCAAAGAACTTGACCTACATCAAGTTAAATTCTACAAACTCCACTTTCTTTGCTCAAGAAGGTTTAGAAGAGAAAATGAGATTATTCTGGAAACTTAGTTTGGATGTTGTCGGTGTCTGTGTTGCTTTTTGAAGGGGTGCTGATGATAGGTTAGCACAAAGGGGCTTGACCTAGGAAGATTGGAAGGCTCCATGGTATAGCTTCCTATATAAGGTGAGATGAAAATTCAAACTGTTTAAGAAAATTCAAGCTGTTTAAGACCGTCTGTGAATTGGAAAGGTTTCCAGGGATGAGAAGTTTGCAAATGCCTTTGGAAATCTGTTCAAAGGTTTAGATCTCTGGATTCTGGAAAGGCTCTGCATTTTACATGGTTGATGCTGCCCTTTGGTTTCTACAGCAAAACACTGCCAATGAACTCTTGAGGGAAATGAGCCTTTTCCTTTTCTGTCCATGAAGGTGTGTCTGTCTCTCGTGGAATCAGGCTAGCCCTATGGGTATAGGAATGGGCACTATGGGATGACAGCCTATGGATGGTCTCTTCTTGATGACCCAGAGTTCACAATGCAGGTTGCCTACATGGAACAGTGACAAGAAACATTTCATCTCCCAGTGTTCCCTGGGGTGACCCCCATATTCAACCTCTATATAAAGACATGGGTCATTTAAGATAAATTTTTTGAGATATGACCTCATGTATCCTAGGTTGACTTCAAATTTGATATGTAAAGGAGGGTAACCTTGAACTTTTGATCCTCCTGCATCTACCTTCCAGGTGCTGGCATAATAGGCATGTACCACCATGTCTGGTTTATGCAATGATAGGGATTGAACACAGGACCTCATGCATGCTAGGTAAGTGTTTTGGTTTGTTTCTCTATTGCTGTGACAAAACACTCTGACCAATACCAACTTGGGGAGGAAAGGGTTTATTTTGTCTTACATCTCTTAGGTCACAGTTCATCAGAGAGCCCAAGGTAGGAACTCAGGACAGGAACCTGGAAGCAGGAGCTGGAGCACAGGCTGTGGAGGAACAACTGCTTACTGGCTTGCTCCCCTGGCCCCTGCTCAGCCTGCTTTCTTAGGCAACACAGGCCCACTTGCCCAGGGGTGGCACCACCCACAGTGGGCTGGGCCCTCCCACATCACTCAACAATCAAGAAGATGCTGCATAGACAGGCCAGTCCAATGGAGGCAATTCCTCCGTTGAGACTCCCTCAACCCAGGTGTGTCAAGTTGAACTAATGCTATCCAGCACAGTAAGCACTCTGCCAACTGAGCTGTATCCCCAGCCTGATGTGGGGCATTTTAAACAGAGGAGTTTATGTGGTCATTCGAGAACTGCAGAGAATGAGGAAGAGGATGGAGGAAGGACTAGCATCTTCCTCGGGTTACTTCCTTGACTCCTCTTCATCATGTAAGGGGCAACCAAGATCTTACTTCTTGGGTCTCCCAGGGGAGGCTCAGCTGGGTGCTTCCAAGGCAGCTTGAGGGTGACTTGCACTCTTTCCTTCTTCCTGTTTACCTCCCTCTTCTGAAAACTCTTCCCTTTTCTGTCCTCACTTCGGGTGTCCCTGTTTGCCCTTAGGATGTCCTCCTAAGCTCTGAGTCTCCTCTCGAGTCTGGTAAGTTTCACAGTCTTAACCAATGTCATTGTGGTGGGTTGGAGAGTCATCCCAGCCCTGTGTCCTATCTGTCCCCCAGATCAGATAAAACGGTGGAAATTCTATGGGGCTCCCTGGCAGGATTGTGTGTAGCTGCCTTGAAAAAGCAACTTAAAGGGAGGAAAGGTTTATTTTGTCTTCCAATTCCAGGTCACAGTCCATCACTGAGTGAGATCAGGGCAGGAACTCAAGGTAGGAATCTGAAGGCAGGACTGTGCGCTAGGTCACATTGCATTACCTGTGACCAGGGATCTTACAGCCAAGGAAGTACAGCAGAAACCATGGAAGAATGCTACTTGCTGGCTCGGCTCTTGCTGGCTCGGCTCTTGCTGGCTCACTCAGGCTTGTGCTCAATTAGCTTCCTTACACAGGTCGGGACCACTTGTCCAGGGAATGGTGCTGCCCACAGTGGGCTGTGAGCCCTCCTACATCAAATAACAGTCAAGACAGTCCCCCACAGGCCAATCTGATCTGGGCAATCCAATTGAGACTCCCTTCTCAGGTGACTCTAGGCCGTGTCAGGTTAACAGTTAAAAGGACAGTGGTCGTAGCCAGCAAGAGTCAGAGCCTATGGTTAAGGCCATGCCCCGCTAAGTCCAGCAGTTCTGTGTTATTCTGACTATAACTGATTGGCAAGTGTGATACGTTGCCTGAATTTCAAAAGAACCTTTTGCTGTTGAAGATGCAAGTGTAATGATGCTCTGTTGCTAGTAGTACAGAAACCACAGCTGTTTCCAATAAGGACACGTGGACGCTGATGTTGACCCTGACTAAAATGACGTTTTTTTAAGAAAACCTTTTTCTGACTTGTTAAATGAATTGAATGCTCCAAATAGGTGCCAAATTGGCACCCTGCAGGATAAATTCCACTGTTTATGCAAGAAATGGACACAGTGGCCGTGTGCTTTGACCCTAACGTGGAAGGACCTTCTTTCTGGAACACAAGGTTAATATGCCTTCTACACTTTAGTCCGTCTTTGGCCCCTAGCAGCCCTGCTAATGTAGATGCTGGGTCAGTAGTTGTAATGTGCTAGGAACCTTTACTGTTATTTTCCACATATATCAAAATCACCTAGGGACTTAAAAATATGCAAATTTCTGGGCAAGCCACCAGACTTTCAGAATGTTCTTCAAGCTTTGCCACCACTGCACTATGGGAAAGTTTTAGGCTCTCTTGAGTGCTACCTGTGTTTTCCCCCTGGAACAGAGCATGGCTGTCCTTCTGCTTTCTTACCCCCCTGCCTTCACAAATATATGATGAAGTGAGTATCTTTTTTTTTTTTCTTTTTTTTCGGTCTTTTTGAGACAGGGTCTCCCTGTAGCCCCAGCTGGCCTGGATTCACTATGGAGACCAAGCTGGCCTCGAACTCACAGAGATCTGCCTGCCTCTGCCTCCCAAGTGCTGGGATTAAAGGCGCGCGCCACCCCGCCCGGCCGTGAGTATCATTTTTCTGGTGTCAGAAAAGCTGGAGGAAATGTCAGGCGTTGTTGACTGAAGCCCATATTTACTTAAGTCTTTGGGCACATCTGTGTAACTAGCAAATGTCTGTCCAAATTGCTAAAAAAACGTAAACCTTAATCAATAGTCTATATTTAAACATAGTCTTGATTTCTAAGATGTATTCATTTTTAATGTATTTTCCTCATGATTTCTTCTCTGTGTTCCTGGTTTGCTTATTTATTTATCAACAGTTGCTTCCAGAGACACGGGCAAACACGATGAAGCAAAGGTAGATCAGATAGGAAAGAAAAACCCCAGTCCCTTTGACAGAGACTAAAACAGTAAGCCTATTAACCGTTGTTTAAAGGAAATAGCACAGTATGACAGCCTTGCAGTGATTGATTAGTGTAGAGCTCGTTTCGCTGCTAGTCTCTGAAGATTACAGGCAGGAAGGAAGAGGCTCAAATTCTTTTGCGGGTGCTCGGGAAGGAGAGAGAAAATGAGAGAAAAAAAGGATACATGATCTTGGCTGTGGATGCTCTTAAACCTATGTCCTTTGTTTTTATCAATTGGGCGTAATCTGTGTATTGAAGAGTCTCTAGTTACAGTAAGTAGGTTTTCATAGTAGCTGGAATCAGAAATCTGAAAATACACACTCTACATATAACAATAGATTCTCCATAGTAAGAACACTTAACACTAGAGAAAATGACTGATTGAACAGAAAATTCTATCAGTGGCCCTGGCTGTACATGTGCCTCTGTGTGTCATTGACATCCTTGGATTTTTGAGCTTCTTTTAAGAAATGCAACAGATTTTATTCACAGGCCCAGTATACAGGACAGACAAAAGCTGTACTTTCCAGGTAGAGGTCAGCGGTCTTAGCTGCTTTTCCTATACTGTGGCGAATAACATGGCAAAGCAACCTAAGATCAAAAGGGTTGATTTTGGCTCCCAGTTTGAGGGTAGTCTCTGTGGTGGGGAAGTCCAGGTAGAGGCAGCTGGTCACATGGTGTCCACAGTCAGAAGGCAGGGAGAGAAGATGGCTTCTGCTTAGCTAGCTTTCCCCTTTCTATGTAGTCCAAGACCTGAGCCCAGGGAAGGGTGCCACCCATATTTAGGGGTGTCTTCCCACCTCAGTTAACCCAGTCATGATAATCCCTCACAGGTATAGCTTGTCTTCTAGGTGACTTGAGAGCTTGTCAAGTTTCTATTTTACTGTCTCAGGTAGCTACTGGGCACTTTAGAAGCACTTCAACATGATGAGTTTGAGTCAAAGGATGAGTGAGAGTGAGGGCTCCCCTGTCCCAGCTGAGCTCTCGTCTCATGTGACAGTAGCAGCTGCTGCTGACTTCGGCTCCCCTGTCCCAGCTGAGCTCTCGTCTCATGTGACAGTAGCAGCTGCTGCTGACTTCGATCTCTTACTCTTTTTTTTTTCTGCCTCGCCAGTTCATAACTATCCTCCATGAGGGGCCTTTGTGAGGTGCTGTTAGGAGGATGCCATATGTAGTAGTTATCTCTGTATGTAGGACTGCGGGTGCTGGGAACCACACTTGGATCCTCCAGAAGGGCAAACCGTGCTCTTCAGCACCGCTGTGGCATCTCTCCAGCTCCCGATTAGCTTCCTAATAAAGCTGCTTCTGACATACTTTCTACCTCCATCCAAGAGCAGTCCTACCTACCCTCCTGGAACTCCCATTTCAACTTCTGTTCCCTGGAATCCTGCAGGACAGAGCTCCTGCCAAACCCATCCCCAAGCCCACCACCCTGTAGAATCTTACCTGTGCCCAGGGTGAGAGGAAAGAGGCAAAAGACTCAAAATGAACCAGTGGGGCAGGAGAATAGGGCAGAGTGAGGTCTGAAGGCCTCAGCAAAGGTTGCAAAATTAGCATATGAAAAAAAAAACAGTTGGCAAAGAGGAAGGCTGGGGCCTCTTTACCCTACCTGGGCTGATGACAGCTGGCCACAGGCACAGGCACCAGGGCACCAAACCCCACTGTCCAAAGGTGACCCATGGCTCATCATAATATTAAAACGCACACTCCTGGGTGGAGATTTAAGTGCTAAAGAGACATGGGGTGCCTTAAGGTGTACTAAGAACTACATGTAACAGAGTGTGCACAGAGAAGTTTGCATTAAGCAAATGAGTCCAAAAGTTCATGCCATGTGATGTAAAAGCCCAGTCTTTGAACAGAGTTATTAAGCCACTAAACTATCTCTTTGTTCCCACTTATTTCCTCCCTTGGAATCAAATCTGGTTTTTAAAAGTAATTTAATTTTATTTTTATTATTGTGTATATGTGAGTGCAGGTGTGCATATGCCATGATACAGTTCAGGGGACAGCCTTCCGGGAGTTTCAGGAATGGAATTCAGGTTGTTAGGCCTGCTCAGCAATTGCTTTTACCCACTGAGCCATTTTGCCAGCCCCAAAGCTGTTGTTAATAAACTGCCACAGCCTCTGCTTCTGCTACGACTGTGCCTCCATTCAATTCCGTGCCTAGGGGCATAAACTGAAAGTCCTTCGGAGGTGTCCACTGAACCCCAATATCTGCTGAAGGGTTGCCTAGTCATTAATCTAAGTGAATACCAGGAAACTACAAAAGGAGGGTTCTGTCTGAAGGTTGGAAAGAGGTCTTGGCCTTCAAGATTTAGAGAGATAGAAAAAAACTTGAATAAACACAAAATAAATGTCCCAAGTAATGCCTCTTTTAAAGATGTGGCTCCTGTTAAACTAAGCTCATCAGGTCCTTTTGAAGTATTATACAAACAAAGGGGGAACTTTGGAGGCCTGGGCTTTTTTCCAGAGTAACAACAGCCATTGATAGTCTGGTGGCGAGAGGCAGGAATGGTCATGAGTTCACTGTGACACAGAGTGAGTTGCTCCTCTGGCTGGGATGGGCTGACTTTGTCTAACAGGAAATTGAAAGTGGATTTTAATTGACCCCGCATGCAGAGAGAACTCTCCATTTGTTTCAGGTTTTCCAGATTAATGATGCTCCTGACAGAGATAAGAACACACAAACCAATTTCTTTATCATGTCATGATAATTTCTTCTGTTTTTAATAAGAATACTTACTGCAGTCGCCTATTGAAAAGAAAACACTTTGGAGATGCATCCTAAATGCAAATTTAATGCATTTCTCAAGAACATCTTTCTTAAATGTATTTTCTTTTTCCATTTTTCATGCAGGTTGTCTGTGGTGTGCATGTATGTGGATGTGCATATGTGTGGATGTGCATGTGTGTGGATATTCATGTGTGTGGATGTGCATGTGTGGTGTGGATGTGCATGTGTGTGGATATTCATGTGTGTGGATGTGCATGTGTGGTGTGGTTGTGCATGTGTGTGGATATTCATGTGTGTGGATGTGCATGTGTGTGGATGTGCATGTGTGTGGATGTGCATGTGTGTGGATATTCATGTGTGTGGATGTGCATGTGTGTGGATGTGCATGTGTGTGGATGATGTGCATGCACGTGGATGCCTTAGGTTGACATTAGGGATCATCTTTCATCTGTCTTCTACCTTATTCATTGAGTCAGGGTCTCTCAGTCAAACCCAGAACTTGCTGATATAGTAGTCTTGGTAGCAGTTGGCTCAGGGAATGCCCTGTCTCTGCCTTTGGGGGCTGGGATTATAGACCGGCTGGCCCACCTCCCCCACATTTACTGCATTCTGTGGATTCCAACTTCTGTCCTCATACTTACTTAGCAAGTGCTTTAACCACTTGTGCTGGACAGCTTTGGTGTCAACTTGACACGCCTGGGATGAGGGAGCCTCAACTGGGGAATTGCCTTCATTGGACTGGCCTGTGGCCATGTCCATGGGGCACCTTCTTGATTGTTGAGTGATGTGGGAGGGCCCAGCCTACTGTGAGTGGTGCCACCCCTGGGCAGGTGGGCCTGTGTTACATAAGAAAGCAGGCTGAGCAAGGGCCAGGGGAGCAAGCCAGTAAGCAGTGTTCCTCCATGGCCTGTGCTTCAGCTCCTGCTTCCAGGTTCCTGCCCTGAGCTCCTACCTTGGGCTCCCTGATGAACTGGGACCTGGGAGATATAAGATAAAATAAACCCTTTCCTTCCCAAGTTGGTATTGGTCAGAGTATTTTGTCACAGCAATGAAGAAACAAACTAGGACACGACTAATACACCTCCTCTCCCAAGCCCTCAAGGATATCTTTTAAAGACTAAAAACAAAACAAAACCCAGCTTGAGTCAGAAAATTTAAAATAAACATTTGGTATAAGTTTGAAAAAACAAAAATAAAAACAAAAACAAGTTCTCTGTGTAACCCAGACTGGTCTGGATCTCCAGATCCTCCTGTCTCAGTCTCTCTGGTGTTGGGATCACAGCTCTGGGTCAACCATACCCATGTAACAACTTCTCACAGAAGGCTGGCAGACAAGTTTCAAGATTGAAAGTTGAGTAATTATGATAATAGAAACCTTAGAAAAGACACTTCAGGGACATGTGTATATTGTGTTTGTGAGAAAGAGACCAACGTTGTTGTCATCTGAAGGAGATGAAGACCTCTTGACAGAGGGTGCTTGCTTCTTGGTTGTTTTCAGTCTTCATTACACAGAACAGATAGGAAATGGGTTTCAAGGAGGGTGAAAAGGATTGATGTCAGACAAAGGATTTCCTGGCTATGGAGCTCAACAGAGTTATTGAGTAGGGTGCTGTGACCACTGCCTTTGGTAGAATGAGGTAGTCAAGGTATGGTCCCGACTGTTAGAGGGACAAGGTGTGCAAGTGGAT
Source organism: Nannospalax galili (assembly GCF_000622305.1). NCBI lineage: Eukaryota > Metazoa > Chordata > Mammalia > Rodentia > Spalacidae > Nannospalax > Nannospalax galili. Next base: position 5,085,226 of record NW_008359963.1, on the reverse strand, counting down.
AAAGTGATTATTAGGAAGGTCCGACTCTGAGACCAAGGGGTCCATCAAGAGGCAGGTTCTCCTCCTGCCCAAGTGTGGGCCCCTCAGACATCATGTTAGCAGGCTGGAAGCATGTGGTTACTGCATGCTGTGAGAGAGTAACAGCCAGGTTGAAGCAGCCCTTATCATTGATTCACTGTGATGTGGACAAGTCTGAGATTCTTTAGCTATAAAATAGGGTCGGGGCAGTAACTAATTAAATTGTGTGACAGGATTAGTTATGATAATACATATAGAGCAGTTAACATAATGATAGACCTTGGTAAGCACTCAACACGTATCAACTTTCATTACTCCAGTGTTATTTCCTATGTCTACACTCCATTGTTTAATAGATTTTTTAAAAAGATGAATGGCACTGCTTTCAAAATTTTATTTCATTTTATTTTGGTAAGACCTGAGAACTACTCTAACAGACTTAAAATATTTTTTACATTTATGTCTTTAGTGTGAGTGTGCAGGTGCATGCCATGGCACGTGTGTGGAGGTCTGAGGACAACCCGCAGGAGTCAGTTCTCTCTTTCCATCATATAGGTCTCAGGGATTGAACCCAGGATTGGTGGCAGGTGTCTTTACTGGATGAGCCATCTTGCTGGCCCATACTCAATAGATTTTTAAAAGTACAATACAATTTTGCTGAGTATGGACACGATGTTGTCCAGCAAATTCCCAGAATTTATTCATCTTGCTTCACTGGAACATTGTGGCCTGTGATTAGCAATTTGCCCATATGTCTCCCACTGTAGCCCCTGACAACCACTGTTCCACCCTGTGCTTCTGTGGATGTGGCAGTTTTGGATGTCTTGTTATATTTATGTTTCTCTCCACTGTGACAAAATGCCTGACAAAAGCAACTCAAGAGAGAAAGGGTTTGTTCTGGTTCATCCTTTCAGCAGGGAAGACATGGTGGTGGGGCTTGTTCATATTTTGATGGATCAGGAAACAGAAAGCTTGGGTCAGGACCAGAGTCTGATATAACCTTCAAGGTCCACCCCCAGCAAACCATTTGTTCTAGTTTGCTTTCAATTGCTGTGATAAAAACACTGATCAAAACCAACTTGGGGAGGAAAGGGTTTATTTGGCTTCTACCTCCTGGGTCACAGTTCATCACTGAGGGAGCCCAAGGTAGGAACTCAGGGCAATCTCTCCAGGCCCCCAATTCTGCTTTCTATTTGAATAAATGCTTAAAAATAGGATTGTTGGATCAGGTGGTAGTTCTATTTTTGATTGTTCATTTTGAGTGACTTCCGCACTGTTTTCCCCCTTAATCATGACCATCTGATTTGGCCCACTACCTGACTCATCTCAGCCTCATGGACAGGTGAACCACAGTAAACCTAAACCTAGCTTCTCAGCTCTGAGCCTCTAGGTCTTGTTGTACTGTATTTCCAAATGGAAATAACATCTTAATAAACCCAGCAGACATTTTCAACTTAGCCTTGACAAGAAAATGTTTCTATAGATAGAACAAACCACCAACCCACAATTCAAACACATGAAGTTCTGACCTGAAGTTTTCCTTGTTCTCATGGCTAAGCATGTTAGATGAATTAGAAAAGAGATGTGTTCCTAGCTTCCTGATTTGGAACTTTTGGTGCAGTTTTCCTCTAAAGCATGCATATAGGTGTTTGCTAGAACCTAATAGTAATTATATGTGACATGTAGGAGTGTCAGTTACCAACTCATTTGTTTAAGAACTTTGTGAAGTAGGTGTCCATTTGTAACTATTGGGACTAAATCAGAGACAGAACCACCAGGAGCCACATGCAATGTCTTAGTTATTTTCTATTGTGATAAAACACTGACCAAAATGAACTTGGTGAGGGAAGGGTTTATTTGGTTTATAGCACAGTCCATCATCAAGGGATGTCAAGACAGGAACTCAGAGCAGGAACCTGGAGCACAGACCATGGAGTAACACTGCTTACTGGCTTGCTCCCCTGGCCTGTTCTCAGCCTGCTTTCTTAAACAACCTGGGACCACCTGCCCAAGGGTGGCATCAACCAGAGTGGACTGGGCCCTCCCACATTACTCAACAATCAAGAAAGTGCCCCCACAGACATGGCCACAGGCCAATCTAACAGAGGCAGTTCCTCAATTGAGGGTCTTTCCACTTGGTTTGTCAAGTTGACGACTAAAGCTGTCCAGCACATACAGTAAGAGATTTGCTGTAGAGACTTCACCAAAGGCCTTTATAAAAAGCTGGTTTAATAACTGACGTGTGACTGCTTTTTGGATGTCTGCTGCTGGGTCCTGAAGTCAGTAGGGAAAGCAGGGTGGTATACCCAGCCCTTAAGACAGCCCCAGTGACTCTGGACATTTACACTTTTGTGTTGTCTCTCTCACATGTACCCAAATCAGTCTGTGAGCAACAGACTACAGCCATTGTGACACTGACAAATGAAAGCATAAAAGAAAAGAAGTTTCTATTTTCTTTCCCGTCCTCCTCCCTCTCATTATTCATTTGGAAGAAGCCACCTGCCTCATTTTAGAAACCTTGTAGAGTGGCCCACCTGGCAAGGAACTTAGACCTCTAGCCACAGACAGTGGGGCATGATGTCCACCTGACAAGGAACACATGGTTGAGCTTGGCTATATGTTCTCTAGGCTACCTAAGACCAACAATATGAGACTTTGAATCAGAATCTCCAAGCTTCATATTTCTGCCCCACAGAGCTGTGTGAGATAATAAAATCTGCCATCTTAAGCTGGTAATTTGGGGTCTTCTTATTACCCTGAAATGAGTCATGAACACAGAAAGACCATCTAGGATGAGCTGGGACCCTGAGGATGAACTGAACCCTGCACTGGTCTTTTGTTTCTCTTAAGCTTTCACCTGTGGAACTAACTGTAACCTTCCATCACAAGGTAACCATGTACTTGGGCCAGCAGCTGCGAGCCACAGCAGCCCCCAGAGCCTTAGGAAGAACATGGCTTCCACATTACTTCTCTTTTCCCAATAATGTTCAAAAGATCTTTTGTGGCCTGTCCTAATTTAGAACAAGGTAGAGAAGGGAATTCTGGAAAACAGCTCCAGCCGGTACAACACAAACCTACTACTATGCTATTCTGTTTGACAGCATAAACTTAGATTCTGATCACTAAATAATAGTTCAGATGTCTTACAGCTAGTAGGTGGAAAAATGAAAATCAAGGCCATAGAATCTTACCATATTTCTTAGAACCCTTCTAAAGTATTGGATGGGCACAACAGGCTTTCGTACATGGGCCAAGGAAACATTATTTGTCTTCCAAATGGTACCCTACAGATGGATGGCCTCAGTCCCAAGCTTTTGACACGAGTCAATGAGATGCTTGTGTTTCTCTCACACCACCCCAGTCACATGCTAGGCACACAGATGGGGCTGGAGACTCGAGTACTTATAGATGGAACTTTTCTCTGGGTTGGTGATTGGTAGCTCAGAATTTTAGAAGTTTGTCTTCTCCTGACATCCATCTCCTTCGTGTGTGTGTTTTGTGTGTGTGTGTGTGTGTGTGTGTGCGTGTGTGTGTGTGTGTATGCCAAAGATCAACATCGGTGTCTTCCTTTACTGCCTTCCCACCTTTACTTTAAGACAGGGTCTTTCACTGACCTTGGAGCTCACTGATTCAGCTTGACTTGCTGGCCAACGAACCCTAAGGATCCTCCTGTTTCTATCCCATCCCTTAAACCTTGGGATTACAAGAATATATTGCCAGGCCCAGCTTGTTAATGCCAGTATTGGAGGTCTGAACTCAGGTCCTTATGCTCGTGTGGCAAGCACTTTACCAGTCGAGCTGTCTCCCCAGCCTGGTGTGGCCAAGTTCTTGTTGTTCTGACCCCTCTTGGGGATGAGTTTCTATGGAGTTGTCCTTGCCATATAACTTCTACTGAAGAGCTTACTGTCGTCTTAAAGTAGCTTGGTCTTTGTTTTTGTTTTTGGGTTATTTTTGCAGGTGGGTGGATTGCGTTTCAGACCCCCATAGCCCCAGCTGGTGTGGAATTTGCTATGTAGACCAGACTGGTTTGATCTCACAGAACTCCGCCTGCCTCTGCCTCCTGAGTGCTGAGGCATTAGCCACCATGCTGGGCTGGGAATAGCTTAATCTTGAAGCAGGATAAAGCAGTCAGATAATTGAGAGCTTAATCACTCCAAGTGAGGTAGAGGTCTTAAGTAGACTGTTCAATTCCAGCCAACATTGAAAGTAAGCATAATAACAAAAGTAAGAATAGGTGTTGGTCATTTACTATGAGCCTGATGCTGAACTAAGTTTTTGCCATGTATTATTGCATGTGTCTTATTTCTTTTCTTTTTGCTGTGGTAAAATGCAGGTTAAAGGAGAAAAGGCTTCTCTGAGCCCACAGCTCAAGGTACAGTCAATCATGGTGGAGAAATCAAAATCAAAAGTGGCACATGGCCGAAGCAGGTGACCATATCACACCTACAACCAGGAAGCAGTGATCAGCACTCCATTCTATACAGTCTAGGACCCCCGGCCTAGGGAATGGTCCTGCCCATAAATGAGGTAAGTCTTCCCATATAAATGAACACTCATAGTCATGATCATCCCCACAGGCACACCCAGAGACCCATCTCCCAGATGATTTTACATTCTGTCAAGTTGACAACACTAACCATCTGTGCTGGATAGCTTTAGTGTCAACTTGACACACCTGGATTGAGGGCGCCTCAACTGGGGAATTTCCTTCATTGGACTGGCCTGTGGCCATGTCCATGGGGCATCTTCTTGATTTTTGAGTAATGTGGGAGGGCCCAGCCCACTGTGGGTGGTGCCGCCCCTGGACAGTTGGGCCTGTGTTGCATAAGAAAGCAGACTGAGCAGGGGCCAGGGGAGCAAGCCAGTAACCAGCATTCCTTCATGGCCCGTGCTCCAGCTCCTGCCTCCAGGTTCCTGCCCTGAGTTCCTACCTTGGGTTTCCCGATGAACCGTGACCCGGGAGATGTAAGCTAAATAAACCCTTTCCCCATCCCAAGTTGGTATTGGTCAGAGTGTTTTGTCACAGCAATGAAGAAACAAACTAGGACACCATCACAGCGTGTAATGCATGCAGCCAGACTGTGGGGCAAACATTCTTACCCACTTTTCATAGACAAAGTATTTTAAGACTGCTTGATTATTCGTTATTTATTAAGCCACTTCTCTTTTCTCCATGGTGTGCATCTTAATTATATAGTCTTGGTTGTCTTGCAGTTTGGTAAGGGATTTTGTGCATATGTGGTAGACCCTGTTAGCCTATAGAAACTCTTACTCAGCTCTCCAACCCACCTCTCAACCATAGCTACCGAACGAATGCAAAATATGTAGTGGGAAACTCCTACGCAGGAAGGCAGTTTTGGAATCTCATGGCAGAAGAAACCCAAGTCCCTTAACAAAAATGTGGTAGAAAATACACTTGGGAGCATAGGCAAGAAATAAAACTTCATTCTGATTGTTTTGTTATATTGGATAACCTATTTGTCTTTGTGTCTTGAAGTGAGGGGTTGGCCCAAACAAAAACCTCAAAGTCTGTGCTGCTGGTTACCAGGTAAATCATGGGCAACAAGGAAACTGACTTCACAGGGTGGAAAGGTGGCAACTCATGTCAGACAGCAGTGAGATACTGGAGACATCCAGAGTGGTCGAGTGATCCACCCAAAGTCATACAGCTACCGCGGGGCACAGGCAAAGAGCAGCCCCCCCCCCCCCGACTTGGGTCTGCAGCAAAACAAGCAGAATCACTTGGGAACATTCTCAAGACAGATTCTTCAGTTCTCCAAAAATACTGTTGCTATAGTTTTTGGGGGGAAGGAAGGGAAGAGGGGCTTCAGATCTATTTTTAACACGCTCCCTGGGTAATTCTGACCATTGTTGAGAAGCAACAAATGCCAACAGCTATTCTGAAACTCATGAGTTCCTAGGGAGAGATGTCAGACATGTGGGATGCTCACCTCATTCACTGTCCAATCAGAGACATTTCTGAGAGCAAAAGGCAGAACTATTAATAATTGTGCTGGGAAACCAAACATGAAACGGGACTTTCCCATCAGAGATTCTACACACAAGAGCAGAAGGTGGGCAGCTGTTCTCCATGGGTAAAACATGTTAAGATCATTTCTTTCTTTTTTAAATTTTATTAGTGCGTCTATGTCTGTGTGTGGTGTGTGTGCACGCGTGTGTGTGCGTGTGCATGTGTGTGCGCGTGTGTGGTGTGTGCGTGTGTGCGTGGGTGTGGTGTGTGTGCATGTGTGGTGTGTGCATGTGTGGTGTGTGTGTGCGTGTGTGCGTGGGTGTGGTGTGTGTGATGTGTGTGCACGTGTGGTGTGTGCGTGTGTGGTGTGGGTGTGCGTGTGTGTGGTGTGCGTGTGTGTGGTGTGTGTGCGTGTGTGTGTGCATGTGTGTTCCACAGTGCTCATAGAGGCCAGAGGGCAATGTTCAGGCATTGGTCCTCTTCTTCAGGCAGGGTCCCTCTTACTGTCTCTGCTGTACTGCATACTCCGGGCTAGCTGGCCCTGGGAGCATCCAGGTGATTCTCCTGCCTCTGCTTCTCATCTGCCTTTGGGAGTGCTGGGATTACAGATGCACACAGTGGCACTCAGCTTTTTATGTGGGCTCTAGGGATCAAACTCGCTAGGCTTGCACAGCAAACATCTTTAGCAACTAGGCCATTTCAACAGCCCTAAGTTTATTTCTTGAGAGTATTGCTTCTAGGACAACAATGATCTTTAAGGGCAAAGCTGGATTCTGGTTGAAGATTGAACGAGAAGCCCCAGATGCTTAGAGTCCCGATAGAGGATCTCTGAGTTAGAGAATTGAGACCAGGCTATTTGCAATGACCCAGACAGACCTGAGAACAAAGGAACTTAAAGGGCCACCGTGAGCATTGAACAATGGTGGGAGCAATTCTGACCAAAGTAATAGGAGCTTAGAAACCAAAACCAGAGCCAAGGTTTAGAGGGGCAGGAGAGAAGCAACTTAATATTCTTCGCACCCTCTATTCCACTGTGTTCCCTGAGCCAGAGGTGTAGAGGTTGCATTGTTGATGTGTCACTTGGGGCTGGGCCCCTCAGTCTCTTATTCTCTGAGTTTGAGCAGCTGTGGAACTTGTTATAGTCTCCATCTGTTGCAAAAAGAAGCTTCTTTAATAAGTGGTGAGAGGTACACTTGTCTGTAAAAGATAAGTATTTAGAATATGCTAAGGAATTACGCTGGCCTAGGGAAGTGACCAAAGTAGGTTTGTTTGTTTTTGAGGGTCTATGGCCTCTCCAACTATGAGTACCTGGCTGTGTTTACAGTACCACACATGAATTCCCTCCCATTGAGTGGACCTTAAGTTCAATTACACAGCTGTTGATTACCTTCAAGATAAAAGTACCACTACCGCACCAATAGAGATAGCTTGTAGGGCTGGTCATTGCTGTGGTTTGTAGGCTTTACAGCTGGGAAGGATAGTTGATTCTTTTTCTCCCTGGCGGCTTGCACAGGGCTTTTTGTCAAGGCATTTTATCACAGCAACAGAAATGAAATTAGAACATCTCCCTTTTTTGGACTAATGCGTATTTTATTCATTCATTCAAAGTTTATTTCTCTCTTATGTGTCATGAACTCACCAGACAATGAGAAAGGTGGAGACCAAGGCAGGCACAGCCCCACAATAAGGCAGCTGGGACGCCTGCTTGTCACACTCACACTCTAGCCCAACCTGTTCTTGGAAAGTCTTGTGATGGTTAATTTTGTGTGTTGACTGGCTGGGCCAGAAGGTTCCTAAACACATAGTCAAGCATTATTCTGGCTGTTTTGAATGAGATTAACATTTCAACTGGTAACTTTTGGGTGAAATGTTTGCCATCCACAACACAGCTGGCCAATCAGCTGAATGTCTGAATAGAACAAAACACTATCTTTCCTCAGACAAGAGAGACTTCTCCAGCAGCCTGGCATTAGACACCACATGCCTTTGGACTTGAAGTTCTAATACGAGCAGTAGGCACAGAGGGATGCCTCATAGTGATGGTTGAATTGGGAGTCCTTTATTAACCAGTGGTCAGAGAGGGTACTAATGTCCAAAAGAACTCTCGACCCCAAGAAGAAGCAGGGCAGGGTTTATAAAGCTTAAAACCACAATTACATCATGCTAGGGACAGTCAAATAACCATAGTTACATCAGATCACCATAGTTACACCAGACCAGGGGCAGGACTGATGTAACAAAGAGTTCAGTTAACAAAAAGTTTCAGAATTGCAGAGAAAATGCACTCCATGGAGATTGCAGGTACAGATGAGTGGGAGAACACTCTACCTAGATGTGCTACCAGGCATGTTGGAAGTTCCCTAGTACTATGGAAACAAGGTACCTCCTGAAACCATAGGTGCAGCCTTCATGGCTGGATGACTGCAGTTGCAGGGGGGGGGGGGCTAGGCAGAAACATGGTGTGGCCCAAATTCTCTCTGGGTCTCCTGTGCAATCAGACAAGTCATATATTTTATGTGAGTTTATTAACTTACAAAGGAATGAGAACCCAGTGTCTAGCCCAGCGCCTCGGCAACTCAGAGCCCGCCTTACCAGAGCGTGCCATGCCCATAGCCCCGCTAGCATTCACTCACGCCTCTGGGGCCAGCCATCTCACCCCAGGTCCACAGGGAGTCAGTCCATTCTGTCTGAGTTGCTGCACTGGCTGCGAGTTTCCTACGCCATCACGCTCTACTAGCGGCTCCTGGCTTCCATCCCAAGATGGCTCCCGGCTTCCCTTCCTACTTCCCACTCGTGTCAGGCCCTGCCCATTGGAGGAACCAGCCAATCATGAGACACACGGGGTGAAGCCAAAGTCAGCTATAACAAAATGGACTCAGTTTTGCTATTTCAAACTGAAATAAGTTTGCTAGTTGACTCTGCAGATCTTGGACTTCCCAACCATCATAAGCATGTGAGTCAATTCCTTACTTATCTCTTCCTCTTCCTTTGCCTCTTCCTCTCCCTCTCTCTTCCTCTCCTCTTCCTTTGCCTACCTCTATGTCCCCATGTCCAATACGCATCCAAAAATTGTCTTCTGTATTCTCCATAGCAGCTACATGACTTGTTAGAAAGATGGACATGAAGTCAAATATAGACTTGGACAGAATCAAGAAAGTAGGATGTAGACATGAGAAATAAATGCATTGTCTTCTCTCCTTGGCGACTCCTAACAAGCACTCAGATAGCATTAAAGGACTAAGAACCAGAACACAAGCGGATGTGATGTTGTAATAGGCTGAAGTGAGTACAAGAGGCCCGGGCTCCACCATGCTCTTGCTACTCGCCCACCAGGTCTGAAGCACGAATGAGCTCTGAAGAGCATTTTCCAATCCATGGAATAGTAAGACGGGGGGAGAGGGGACACAGACCCTACGTCCTCCGTAGACTCATTCCTCAAACATTTAGTGGGAAGCACAGGCCTGTGGGGTTGGGAGAATAGGACTGAGCAGTAAAGCAGGCTTTGCTCTTATTCAAAGACAGACCAAAGCTCCATGTACATTAGAAGTTAGTTCCAAACAGCCACTTCTGGATAATAAAAAATGCCCATTTCATCGGCTGAGATTCCAGCTTTGAAGTCAAGCTTTTCTTCAGTTGGTCCCTTCCCAACTATGTGATATGAGGAAAAGTAATCCAACCCGAGTCAGTATCTCCGAATGAAGGATCACAGTGTCTACCTCCTGGGGGCTGTCAGCACTAAGCCTTCATCTCCCAGAGCCTTGGTGCACCGGCTGGGCCAAGCTGCCTCTAACTGCTGTTGCTGTGTTTCCCACATGAAGAATGGGAAAACGGCAGCTTCTGAGAGGAGGGGGTCCTGAAGATACGTCTATGTTTATTGTCTTCTTTTTGACTTTTGTCTTAAAACATTTACATTTAGAGGAAGGGGATTTCCTGCAGAAAGTAGCAAAAGAATGGAACGGACAGGTTTAGGCTTCTGGGAAGTGGTCAGTTTGAGTGGCCAGAGAAAGTTCCAGTAGATATGAAATACAGACTCATAAGCTATGAGGCATCATATAATTGGTTGCCTATTTTATTTTATTACATTTTTGTGTGTGTGTATGTATGCACATGTATGTGCACAGCAGGCATGTGGAGGTCAGAGGACAACTTGTGTCTCAGTTTTTCTCCTTCCACCTCTTGGGTCCCAGGGATTGAACTCAGATCATCAGGCTTGGCTGCAAGTGCCTTTACCCACTGAGCCATCTCATGGGCCCTGATTGCCTGTTTTAGCTCACAGAGATCATAGGAGCTTCTTTTAATCCATTGTTTGCGATGAGCTTATGCTAGAATTTTCATATGTATGCAATGCCTTTCAAACTTAGGTCTCCTGGAGCGCTCGCTCGTTAAAGCACAGGCTGTGGGACCTCCCTCCCAGAGCTTCCATTTGCATTTCTAATAAATTCTAACAAGGAGATGCTGAAGCCTCTGGTCCAAAAACTACACTCTGACACCCACTGTCATGATTAAAGAGACAACAGACAAGTGAGTCCGGGCTGGTGAGAAAAGAACTGGTTCATCAGCTTGCCCTGGCTCTCCTTGACCTCCCAAGGCAATTGCTGCCGTACAATGCAGCTGGCGATTAATCATGCCTTGTCTTCTGACATCTCTTTTCTTTGCCTGAATGCTATTTCCATCTTTTTTGTTGCTTCTGTGCTTAAGAACCAGGCAGGAGAGAGGCCAGCCATGGGACACTCAGTGGGAGGACGAGGAGGGGGTTCAGGCCCTAGGGCGGGGGTGGGGGAGGCAGGAACAGGATATTAAGCAGACAGAGAATCTTCCTGTGGGAAAATGGAATTAGAGCTGGAATCAGGCTACATCATAAGATACAGGAGGAAAGGAATTCACACAGCTTCCAGAAGGTACAGGATAGGAAAGACAGAGACTACGAATCTACAGTGTAACCTGCAGATAAATGGTCCATGCTGCAAGTGAGATGAAGGGAAAGTGGTCCCTGGGTCATGATAGGTCCCAGAACAGGAACTCAAATATAATCTGTCATTTTATCATTGGCTGCAAAATGGTGAACTGTGATGCAGTAGAAGGTGCTGGTGTGTGTGTGTGTGTGTGTGTGTGAATGTGAGTGTATATGAATTTGAGTGTGAGTGTATGAATATGTGTGTGAATGTGTATGAATGTGTGTATATGAATGAGTGTATGTGTATGAATGTGAGTGTATATGAAATGTGTGTATATGAATGTGTGTGTGAATGTAAGTATATAAATTTGAGTGTGAGTGTATGAATGTGTGTGAATGTGTATGAATGTGTATATATGAATGAGTGTGTGTGTGTGTGTGTGTGTATGTGTGTGTGTTTTGAAAAGAAAAAGATTTGATCAGAATTTTTCACTGTTAGGAGACCAAATTCATGCCTGAAGCAATTTGGGTAGGTAAGTTTCAAGAAAGTGAAAATCAGGTCAAGTGTTTGCAGAAAATCAGCATTCTTAAGACACCAAATGAGGGGGACAGCGCCAGGGTCTCAGTCAAAAGAAATGTCAGAGTGTAGCTTGGTCTGAAAGACAGTTGGCTTCTCAAGATGGGGCGGTCCATTCTCTGTCTCATTCAGATCACACATCCATCCCTCCTGTGACCAGTTCACACTCATTTGCAAAAGGCAGCCTTTGCCCACTGCCTCTGACAGGTGAGTTAATTTGGAGTGGGAAACGTTGCTGAGAATTCCTGTACAAGGGCCAAGGCACCTGTGCTGGATAGCTTTAGTTGTCAACCTGACACACCTGGGTAGAGGGAGCTTCAGCTGAGACATTTCCTCCATTGAATTGGCCTGTTGCCATGTCTGTGGGACATTTTCTTGATTGTTGAGTTATGTGGGAGGGCCCAGTTCACTGTGGGCACTGCCACCCCTGGGCAGGTGGTCTTGTATAAGAAAACAGGCCAAGCACAGGCCAAAGGAGCACACTGGTAAACAGATAACTCCATGGTCTGTGCTCCAGGTTCCTGCTCTGAGTTCCTGCCTTGACTTTCCTTGATGATGAACTCTGCTGTAAGTAAAATAAACCCTTTCTTCCCCATGTTGGTTTTGGTTGTTTTTATCACAGCAATTGAAGGCAAACTAGAATAGAAATTGGCACCAGAGAGTGGGATATTGCTGTGACAGAGCTGACCATATGTGTCTGGGAGGATTGTGGAAGTGTCTGCAACTTCAGGCTGAAAAGCCATTGAGCGCTAGTTTAGTGAGCTGTTGCTGTGGAGCTTGAAACAGTTATACTGAAGAGAGATGTGGGTGATGGAGGCCTGGCTTGTGACTTTTTAAGGGAAGCAAAGACTATCAGGGCTATTTGTGTGATATTTTGAATTGAGAATCTGTGGTTTCTGGTCAGCTGGGGTAGACCAATCAGTTGTGATTAACAAGAGACCTGCATCAGTGAAGTGAAGCCTTTGGTTTACTGGGACAATTGATGCTGGTTAGCTGGGCTAACAGGGTAATTAAGAAGAGACCAGCATTATTGCAGTAAAATCTTCTGGGAAGCATTTCCTCAGGGTCAGTACACAGACGCTGGGGTCCAGACAGGTCCTGAGTCTCCAGCTCAAGCTGGAAGCAGAACTTGGAAATGTGTAAGAGTCTCCTGCAGGGGTCTGGTGTTGAAGGCACAAAGGGGCCATAGAGACACTCTGAGGCGTTTCACCCCGAGGGGCCAGGAGAACCCATTGGTGAAGGTGCAGCCTCAGTTTCAGTAGTGACTCTGGTATATTGGAGATGCCAGGACCATGGAATGACCACCAAGGGCTGTGGTAGCTGTGGAGTAGAGCCAGCGTGAACCTGAGAAACAAGCTGTGCATGCTGTGGATGGCAGAGCCGAAGAAGTGGAGTGGCCCAAACCCTTTGGAGCCCAGAAGATTGTGAGTGAATCCCAGATGTCTAGCTTGCTGGACTTAGGTTTTTGTTTAAGTGTGCCTGATTCTTCCCTTTGGGAATGAGACAGTACTTAACTTGTTTTGGATTTTACAGGAGTCCACAGTTATAAGACTTTAAAAAAAAAGACTTTGAACTTTTAAAAAGTTTGGATTTTTTAAGGACTGTGTGACTTTTAAAGTTGGGCTGTTTTATGTCATAATATTAATATTAACGTAAGATCTTGGGGATTAGAAATGGAAGTGTTGTGGTTTAAAGTGATGTTTGTGAGTCAAGTTGACAGGGGTCAACCGTGCTGGATAGCTTAAGTTGTCAACTTGTCACACCTGAGTAGAGGGAGCCTCAGTTGAGAAATTATCTTTATTGGGACTGTCCTATGACCCTAGTGAGGGAACTCAGACTCAGAAAGACAAATGTCACATGTTCTCTCTCATAGCTGGATGTCAGCTTTGAAATTTTAGACATGCATGTTTCTATTTGAAAATTCAAAGAGGTAAGAAACTAATAAATGGCCATGGGTGGATGGAAGGGGGGCTTCCTGGGAGGGGTGGTAGAATGTTGTGATATGAAGTGGGAAAGGGGAACCTTAGATTAGGAAGGGTTAAAAGGAGTGGGGAATGGGAGGGTAGGGCAGAGGAGGGAGTATAGGGAAGGATCACTAACAATAAAGGCCTTTAGAAAAAGCCATATGGAAACCTACCGCTATAGAAGCTCTTGAAGTATATACATATACAGCATAAAAAAGAGACTAAAAGGAGTTGTCCTATAACTCTTTCTAGACATCATAGGCTAAAAAATACCCCTAAATTCCAGGAACAGACTCCCTCTCTAGAAACTGTTGAGCACAGGCCCCATAGACCCTCAATCAATACTGGCCATTGTCCCTGCTCTTGGTTACCCCACAGAACTTAATGGTAAGACCCTATTGCTGAAGATACTACATGAGCATAGAACAAATAAGGATCCTTAACTCAAGTTGGTGCTGACTTCAGAGCCTCATCTCTACTGGCCACTGTGCATAGTGCTGGAAGGTGCTGTGCATGCTACCAGAAGGAAAAAAATCACCCTTTTCCAGCTGTGAATCCTCTAACAACTGGTCTGACAAAATATGCTCACTGGTACAATAGTGGCATAAATATTATGAGAGTAACCAACCACTCTTTAATTGGATTTAAGGTCTGCTTCTTAGGATGGAGCCCATACCCAACATTGATATCAGGTTTAAGAACCTGAGGCTAGACAGGTCACAGGACGTAGGGGAGAGCCTAATACTAGTTTTCTACAAAATAGTTATATTAAACCAACTCTTAATGACTTATTGTCATACCATAGATTAATGCATCTCTCAGCTTTCACCAGAGAAGTTTCCTTATGCATCAGATGGTGATTAAAGGGGTTGGAGAGATTACTCAGCAGTTAAGAGCACTGACTGCTCTTGCAGAGGAGCCAGGTTCAATTCCCAGCACCCACATGGCGGCTACGAGCTGTCCTTAACTCCAGTTCCAGGGGAATATGAAGCCCTCTTCTGCTCCGCAGCATTGCATGACACAGGTGCATTCACATACATGTGGGCAATACAATCATACATATAAAAAAAAACAGATGGTGATTAACACAGAAACCCACAACTACCTAACGTGCAGAGAACAAGAGGTTGCAGAGTGCTTATCCCCAACTAGGACACCTATATCAAATATCTGCCTCCCAAGGTTCAGGGATCATTTCAGAATAGGGAGCAAAAAGACTGTAAGAACTAGAGGTAGTGGATGACCACAAGGAAACAGAGTTTTCCAGAAAGCTAGTTGGTTACCCATATGAACTCACTGAAACAGTGACGGCATGCACAAGCCCCATGCAAGCTCAAACCAGAAAAAAATCCCAGCATCACCAATCATCATGGGGAAATGTACAGGATAAGAAGCTCCCACCCCCCCCCCATGGAAATTGTGGCAACAGATGGCTGCTGGGAGGGACAAAGTTTCTTTTAAGCATGACTCTTGGTCATGCTTAGTATATGAACTCACACTGAAGTACATTTAGAGAAAAAAATTAGGCTCTAGGGGCTGGAGAGATGGCTCAGCAGTTAAGAGCACTGACTGCTCTTGCAGAGGACCCAGGTTTGAGTCCCAGCACCCACATGGCGTCTATGAACCATCCTTAATGTCAGTTCCAGGGGAATCCAAAGCCCTCTTCTGACCTCCACGACATTGCATGACATTGCATGACTCACATACATGCAGGCAATACATGTATACACAAAAAACAAAAATAATAAAGTGTTAAAAAAAAAGTCAAAACACAAGTCACACACACACACATTAAATAGTCTTATATATATTACATTAAATTGGGTGGGGGCAGTAAGGTGATGTGGGGATAGGAGGAGAGGAGCTAAATATCATCAAATTATACTGTATGAAAATCACAAAAATTCAATTAAAATGTTAAAAAAAAATAGAAAAAGAGAGAAGGGTTTACTCACAGCTTGAGGGTACAGGCTGTCACAGCAGGGAAGGCATGACAGGCAGCAAGACGGTGTGACAGCCAGTCACACTGCATCTACAGTCAGCAAGCAGAGAAAGATGAATAACAGTTCTCAGCTCACTTTCCCATTTTATATTCAGTCCGAGATCCCCACCCCGGCATCACGGCACTCATATTCAGAGTAGGTCTTTTATTCCCAGTTCAGTCTCTCTGGAAACACCCTCATACAAACCCAGAAGTGTGTTCCCATGGTGATTCTAAATCTCATCAAGTTGACAAGATTAACCATCACATGTGCATTATATACATACCCATATTGTTTAATCTATCGCACACAGGGCCACAATGGGCAAAAGAAGGTCACATTAGGAATGAGAGAAAATGGTGCAATCAAGAGATTAAATACAAGATGCATCACTGGGTAGCAGGGTATCTTAATTTACAGTAAACTTTAAATGTATATGTAGGAGTACACTCTAAAATAATAATATAATAATAATAATAATAATAATAAAAATGAAAGTCAGTATTACAGTCCTTTACTCTCATTACCAAGTATTGTGTATTGTGTGTAACTGGATTTGCCATATTTTGATACTATGAAAACCACAAGGGGTTTACTCCAGCCTCGCCACAAACACATGACCAGTGTGTTGAATATGATGCCATGAAGCCTATGATGTCACTAGAAATCACCCAGCTCCTTTATAATAAGTTTTTGAATTTGTTTTGTATGAGCACGCTCAAACTTTGTGGAGTCAGTTCTTGCCTGCTACCTTTACATGGGTTCTGAGGATCAAATTCAGGTCACCAGGCTTTCACAGCAAGCACCTTTACCCACTGAGCCATCTTGCTGTCCCTCCTTTATAATCTTATATGTGCTCCACTATTGACCCAAATGTCATTATGCAATGTATGATGGTACACTCACATTGTTTAGCTCTTTGGATGTGCCTCAGAAACTAAAAGTAGAAACTCTTACAAAGGCTTGTTTCTGGGAAATGAGGCTGTGACAGGGCAGTTGGGGGAGGGAGCACCACAGCTTTGCTTTCCCCCATGAGCGCCTGGGTTAATTTTCAGATGTGAAAGAGCAACTGTGGTCCCCAGCAATGACTCCTCTGAGAGCCAGTGGCTTCATCCTTAGGATGCTTCTCAGTTACTTTCTATTGCTGTATTAAAAAACACTGACTAAAACCAACATGGAAAGGAAAAAGTTTATCTTACAACTCCTGGGTCATAGTTCGCTGAGGGAGGCCAAGGTAGGAATTCAGGGCTGGAACCTGCAGTTAGGAGATGAAGCACAGGCCATGGAGGAATGCTATTTGCTGGCTTGATCCTTTGGCCTGCGCTCAGCCTGCTTTCTTATACAACACAGGACCACCTGCCCAAGGATGGGACTGCCCACAATGGGCTGGGCCCCCCCACATCACTCAGCAATCAAGAAAATACCCATAGTCTTTGATCCATTTGAAGTTGAGTTTTCTGCATGATGACAGATAAGGATCTAGTTTCATTCTTCTACCTGCCCTTATTCAGCTTGGCCAGCACCATTTGTTGAACAAATTGTCTTTTATCCAGTGTGCATTTTTGGCTCCTTTTAAAAAAATCAGGTGACTGTGAATGTGTGGATTTAAGTCTGGGTACTCAGTTCTATTCCACTGATCAACTTGTCTGTTTTTACACCACTACCATGATGTTTTTATTACTATAGCTCTGTAGTATAATTTGAGATCAGGGATGGTAATGCCTCTAATAGTTCTTTCATTATTCAGGATGATATTGGCTATCCTGGGTTTTCTGTATTTCTACATAAAATTTTAGATTATTTTTTCAATTTCTGTGAAGAATTGTGTTGGAATTTTAGTGGGTATTGCATTGGATTTGTAGATTACTATTGGTAGGCTGGCCATTTTCACAATATTAAGCCTACGGATCCATAAGTATGGAAGATCTTTCCATCTTCTGGTTTCTTCTTTAATTTCTTTCTTCAATGTCTCACAGTTTTTATTTTCAAGTTTTTCACTCCCTTTGTTAGATTTATTCCAAGGTATCTGAGGATTTTGAGGCTATTGTGAATGGGATCATTTCCCTGGTTTCCTTCTCAGTATGTTTGTTGTTTGTATATAGAAAGACTACTGATTTGGGGGTGTTAATTTTATAGCTTGTTACTTTGCTGAATGTAGTCATCATTTCTAGAAGATTTCTGGTGGAGTCTTTAGGATCTTTTATGGATAGAATTATATCATCTGGTGTTGCTATGTAATGCTATAAATTTTCCTCTTAGGACTGCCTTTATTGATGTCCCAAAGGTTTTGGTATGTTGTACTTTTAAGTTCATTCAATTCTAGGAAATTTTTTATTGCCTTCTTGATTTCTCCCATGATCCAGTTTTTGTTCAGTAATGTGTCCCATGGATTTGTGTACTTCTTTCCATTTTTATTGTTGATACCTAGTTTTATTTCTTTATGGTTGGATAAGATACAAAAAGGCTTTTGTTTCCCTGGGTGGCTCAGCCACCAGCTTCCTGGTGCTAGCATCTTTCCTGGGTGGGTCCTGTGGTGCCCACTGTGCCTTGACTCCCCCAGCCTCATTCACCCTCCAAGCTCCCTTGCCCTGTCTCTCCTCCAAGCCTGGGTACTGGCCTGTTTCTTGTCTTGGTACCCCAGACCCCTGGACTGACCTCTTGGTCCAGAATCTCCACTGCTTCTTAATCCTTTGTATCCAGACCAACCCAATCCCTAGCTGCAGTACCAAGGAACCCTCTGGGCCTGGTCCCACCCCCACCTCCCTTTGTATCCCTGGACTACACGACTGCCAGCTTCTAGATGCCAGCATCTTTCCTGGGCCCTGCCCCGAGGCCAGACCAACCCACAAATTCCCAAGGTCAGCATCTTTCCTGGAGGGATCCAGACCTTTGGAGAAAGCTTGAGAGCATCTGACCCGCATCTGACTTGGCCTCTGTGGGAACTCCTGAAGATGAAGGCAATTTGGCCACTCCAATATAAAATACCTGAAGCCTACACCAACCATGTTTTCATACCCAAGAAGTAAACAAAAAAGGCAGATAAAGTTTACAAAAAGAAGCAGACCTAAACCCAACAAAGGAAGGCTTGAGTATCACACAAGAATCAGAAATTACAAAAGAAATCCACATGTCAAAGTCACAGAGAAAAAAATAACACATGAAAAACCAAAATAACATATCCCCACCAAATACCAATAGTCCTCTAG
>NW_008359963.1:5064771-5065996 GCF_000622305.1 Nannospalax galili | reverse complement strand
AGGATTACAGCTGACTTTTCAGTGCAAACTATGAAAGCCAGAAGAGCCTGGACCAAAGTATTCCCAGATTTAAATGACCACAGGTGTCAACCCAGATTACTTTACCCAGCCAAAATGTCTATCATAGATGAACAGAAAAGAAAAATCTTCCATGACATGAAAAGGCTGTAAGAATCCATGTCCACAAAACCAGCCCTTTAGAGACTTCTTGAAGCAATACAAAGAGCTGAAGAAAGGAACGAAGGAACTCAAGGGGTTACAGAAAGAAACTTAATGAAGGTATAACTATGGAAATGCACAGCTGTACCAAGAATGTGAACAGAAATAAAAATGACAGGATTCAGTACATGTCTTTCATTAATAACTTTAAATATCAGTGGACTGAACTCCCCAGTCAAAAGACACAGAGTAGTTGAATGGATTAAGAAACAAAACCCATCTTTTTGTTGTCTGCAAGAAACTCATCTTACTTTCAAGGACAGGCACTACCTTAAAGTGAAAGGATGGAAAAAATATACCAAGCAAATGGTACTAAGAAAAAGGCAGGTATGGCCATTCTAATATCTGATAAGATAGACTTTAAAAATAATCAGAAGAGATAAAGAAGGCCACTTCATTCTGATCAAAGGAACAATAGACCATGAAGATATTACAATCATGAACATATATTCATCAAACTCTGGTACACCCAACTTCATAAAAACAGTACTACAGGATTTTAAGACCCAGATTAATCCCAACTTAATAGTAGGGGACCTCAGTGCCCCCATTGTCTCCATTAGATAGGTCAACAGGACAGAGAATTAACAGAGAGACATTTGAATTAAACAATACCACATATCAAATGGACCTAATAGATATCTACCAAATATTCCACCCAAGCACCAAAGAATATACTTTCTATTCAGTGCCCAATGGAACTTTCTCCAAAATTGACCATATATTGGGGCACAAAACAAATCTCAACAAATACAAAAAGATTAAAATAATTCCATGCATTATATCAGACCACAACGCAATAAAGCTTATAATCAACATCAGAAGAAACGCAAGTGACTACATGAACACATGGAGATTAAACAACACACTCCTGAACGATGAATGGGTCAAAGGAGAAATTAAGAAAGAAATAAAAGTATTCCCGGAACTAAATGAAAAGGACAATACAACACAACAAAACCTCTGGGGCATGTTGAAATCAGTCCTTAGAGGGCATTTTATAGCT
>NW_008359963.1:5063792-5064460 GCF_000622305.1 Nannospalax galili | reverse complement strand
TACAGACATTTTTAATGGAATACATTAAAAACCTATATGCTACTAAATTTGAAAATCTAAAAGAAATAGATATATCTAAAGGCATGGGAACCACCAAAACTAAACCAAGAAGAGATTAACAGCTTAAACAGACCCATATCACAAAAAGAAATTGAAACAGTAATACAAAACCTCCCGAATAAAAAAAGCCCAGGACCAGATGGATTTACAGCAGAATTCTACCAGACATTTAAAGAAGATATACATCCAATACTACATAATTTATTCAAAAAAATAGAAATGGAGGGAAAACTTCCAAATTCCTTCTATGAAGCCAGCATCACTCTCATACCAAAGCTTGGTAAAGATACAACCAAAAAAGAAAACTATAGACCCATATCCTTAATGAACATAGATGCAAAAATTCTCAATAAAATACTTGCAAACCGCATACAGACAAACATCAAAAGGATCATCCACGATGATCAAGCTGGCTTTATTCCAGAGATGCAGGGATGGTTCAATATACGTAAGTCAATAAATGTCATAAATCACATAAATGGGCTCAATGACAAGAACCACATGGTCATCTCAAGAGATGTAGAGAAGCCCTTTGGCAACATCCAACATGCATTTTTGTTCAAAGTCCTAGAGGGAATTGGACTGGAGGGAACATACCCAACAATAAT
>NW_008359963.1:5049279-5063586 GCF_000622305.1 Nannospalax galili | reverse complement strand
AATTAACCTACAAAAGTCTATAGCCTTTCTATATACCAATAATAAGCAATCAGAGAAAGAGCACATGGAAACACTCCACAATAGCTGCAAAAAATAATAAAATATCTTGGAATAAACCTCACCAAAGACATTAAAAGCTCTACAATGAAAATTTAAAATCTTTAAAGAAAGAGATTGAGGAAGACAGAAGATTTAGAAGGACCTCCCATGCTCATGGATTGGAAGAATTAATATTGTGAAAATGACCATCCTACCAAAAGCCATTTATAGATTCAATGCATTGCCGAAAAAATTCCCATGACATTTTTCACTGAAATGGTAAAAAAACCATCCTAAGATTCATATGGAAGCACAAAAGACCTCAGATAGCCAAAGCAACCTTGAGCACTAAGGGCAATGCTGGGGGGATTACTATACTAGATTTTAAACTGTATTACAGAGCTATAGTCATAAAAACAATATGGTATTGACATTAAAATAGACCCATAGATCAATGGAACAAAATTGAAAACCAAATATGAGTACATGCAATTTCAGCCACCTGATATTTGACAAAGGGGCCAAGATCATTCACTGGAGGAAAGACAGCATGTTCAGCAAATGGTACTGGCAAAAATGGGTCTCCACCTGTAGAAGAATGAAACTAAACCCCCTATCTTTCACCTTCCACAAAAGTCGATTCCAAATGGATCAAAGAAGACCTCAGTGTTAAACCTGAAACTCTGAAACTGTTAGAAGAAAATATTGGTGATTACCTACAAGATTTAGGTGTAGGAAAGGATTTTCTAAGCTGGATATCAGTTGCTCAGGGAACAAGGTCAGGAATCAACAAACAGGACCTCATTAAACTAAAAAGCTTCTGTACATCAAAAGAAGCAACCAAGGAAGTAAAGAGAAAACCCACAGAATGGGAGAAAATCTTCACCAGCAACACATCTGACAGAGGTTTAACATCCAGAATGTACAATGAACTCAAATAACAAAGAATCAAGAAAAGAAGTGACACAATTAAAAGATGGGCTAAGGAGCTGAACAGAGAGTTCTCAAAAGAAGAAATAAAGATGGCTAAGAAGCATCTTAAAAGGTGTTCAACCTCACTAGTAATTAGGGAAATGCAAATTAAAACCACTTTAAGATTTCATCTTACCCCAATTAGACTGGCTAAGGTCTAGAGAACAAATGATACCAAATGTTGGAGAGGATGTGGGGAAAGGGGAATGCTCATCCACTGTTGGTGGGACTGCAAACTTCTACAGCCCCTACAGAAAGCAGTGTGGAGAGCTCTTAAAAAACTACAAGTGGGGGCTGGAGAGATAGCTCAGCAGTTAAGAGCTCTGACTGCTCTCGCAGAGGACCCAGGTTCAATTCCCAGTACCCGCATGGCGGCTAGAAACAGTCCTTAACTCCAGTTACAGGGGAATCCAATGCCCTCTTCTGACCTCCACAGCATTGCACGACATGGGTGCACTCACATATATGCAGGCAATACACTCATACACATAAAATAAAACATTTTTAAAAAAACTACCATTTGACCCAGTTATACCATTCCTTGGCATATACCCAAAGAACTCATCATATTGCAGAGACACTTGTACATCCATGTTTTTTGCTCCTTTTTTCGCAATAGCTAAGAGATGGAAGCAACCTAAGTGTCCCTGAGCTGACAAGTGGTTAATGAAAATGTGGTTCATTTATACAATGGAGTTTTACTCAGCAGTAAAGAAAGATGAAATCATGAAATTTGCAGGTAAATGGATGTAACTAGAAACTATTACAGTAAGTGAAGTAACACAGACTCAGAAAAAAAATTATGTATGTTCTCCCTCATATGTGGATCCTAGCACCAAATCCTAATAAGTGTGTATGTATCCAGACATAACTACAGGAACCAAAATAATAAAAAGGAACCAGGGAGGTAAAGGAAAAGAAAGAATCTGAAAGAAAAGAACAGTAGGAAACAGGCGTTAATCAGGGAGAAATGGATAAAAATGGGGTTATTTTAAGGGGAGGAGGGACGGAAAGTTATACATGGAACCTAGGGGGTAAAGGGAAAGAAGGAGCTCAAGAGAGGTGGGACCATAGAAGAAGGGTATTATTAAGGGAGAAATGGGAAAAATGGGGTTACTTTAAATGGGGGTAACCATGGTGGAAGCGTTAGACAATGTGAGAGATAAGTAATGCCTAGCTCATTCCAAGAAATATATGTCTAGGTAAGGTTTATCTGAGAACAATTGGTCTTTGCCCAAGATTTATCTACATGACACACAATAACTAAAAATACCAGATTGGTGGAACTAACCTTCTTGCGTGTTTAACAGACATACTTTGAGGTCTAATTTGGTCAGAGGGAAAGGACACATTTTGCTCCTTGCCCTCCTAGGTCGACTAGTTCCAGGGGACTATGAGCATCTACCAAAATGTCCTATAATGGTGGTGGGTCACCTGTCCTCTTGATCAAGAAGGCCAAGGATCCCCCACCAGATGGACTTGAACCAGTGTCCAGTCTACAAAGAGGAGGGTCAGCACAGAGGAAACATTTCCTTCATGCTTCTAAGTGAAGCCAACCATGGTTGAGAAGGACCTTCACATAGTTGGAACTGGTAAAAGAAAGGAGCCAGGGGCTCCTCCCAAGCCCATGTGACCCTTAAGGAACAGATCCTCAAACAGCCTTAAGAGTAAAATTACATTGGTTTATCTGGCCCAATTGTTTGGTCTTAAATGCCCAAAAGAAATGTATAACCAAAGATTAAAGGGATCAATATAATTTTTAAGAGTCCATGTGTATAGCTAAAAGCTACATAACAAGAAACAATGCTAGACAGGAGATACCTTCCTTTGAGTTGTTGACCAGGGTGGCCCAAGAGACTCCCAGACAGTAACCCAGCATAGAACTGGGAAAATGAACAGCAGACCCCAATCTTATCTGAAGGAAAATTGGCAACTGATTGCTACTAGATGTGGAAGACCGATCTTCCTAAAACAAGGATCTCCAGATAGGCTGACTAGATTCAGCGAATGGACAAGCACTGGGGAATGGTTGGGGGCACTGACAACACAGTGGACAGTAACAGGGATGACAGAGTATATAGGCTCCAGTGGGGAGGGTGGCTATTGGGAGGGTGCCACTTGGGATATGGGTATATAGATGAATAAGATTGTTTGGGATGTTCTCTATGAAATACAAAAAAAATCAATAAATAAAAAGAGTTATATTTGAGGAAGAAACATAAAAATTTGCTTCATGTTAATTAGTAGAGGTGAAAAACTATTACCATTGAAATCTTCCTGATGACTTTATAACCATACTCAGGTGCCAAGGATACGAGTATAACCGACTATAACTAGTAATAATCAGACACATAGAGATTAGAGACACATGTACAAACATCTAAGTGTTAGTAACATTAAAAATGAGTTTTTCTATTGGAAACAGTATATTTTAAAATGAGTTTTTCTATATGAAACAGTATATCTTCAAATGAAATGGAGATCTTTCTTAAAGGTTAAAACCTCATTCAATTTTATGTCTTAGAGGGTTTATACTGAGTTCAAAATTTTATAATGGTATTAATTCAACTGTGAACCTAAAACTGCACAACCAATTTTTAAAGAGATGCATCTTTGCTCTGGAAATTGTTATTGAATATGTTAATGCTATAATGAAATGCTTCTTCTAATCGTGTGGTTATTAAATAAATAATTTTTTAAAAAAAGATACAAGATGGTATTTCAATTTTTGTACATTTGTGGAGTCTTGCTTTGTGTCTTAATATGTAGTCAATTTTGGAGAAAGTTCTATGGACTGCTGAGAAGGTCTATGCTTTGTTGTTTGGATGGAATGTTCTGAACATGTCTGTAAAGTCCATTTGATGTATAGTGCCATTTAACTCCTGAGTTTCTCTGTTTAATTTTTGTCTGGTTGCTCTGTCTGTTGGTGACAGCAGGGTATTGAAGTCACCCACTATCACTGTGTTGGAGTCAATGTTAGATTTTAGTGCTAATAAAGTTTTTTTTATGAAATTGGATACCCTTACATGAGGTTATAAATGTTTAGAATTGTAATTTCTTCTTGATGGATATTTCCTTTAATGTGTATGGCATGACCTTCCCTGTCTCTTCTGACTAGTTTTAGTTTGAAGTCTATTTTGTTAGATATTAGAACAGCTACACCTGCTGGTTTCATGGGTCTACTTGCTTGGAATAACTTCCATCCTTCTACCCTGACATAGTGTCAGTCATTGTTGGCAAAGTGTGTTTCTTTGAGGCAAGAAAAAGTGTGTTTCTAATACAGTTTGTTAGTTTGTGTCTTTTAACTGGAGAGTTAAGACCATTACTATTAATGGTTATTATTGGCCAATGTTTATTAATTCTTGCTATGTTCATGTTACAGTGCTGTTTTCTTAGATGTCTTTTGGTCGACTGTTCTGGAGTAATTTATTTATTCTTTGTGCCCTCTTGAGAGTGTTGAATCTACTCTTCTGAGTGAAGTATTCCATTGAGTATTTTCTGTAGAGCTGGATTTTGTGGACATATATTTCTTAAATTTGTTTTTATCATGAAAACTTTTTCTTTCTTCTTCAATTCAACTGGTAGTTTTGCTGCGTACAGTAATCTGGGCTCGAATCTGTGTTCTTTCATCAACTGTATGACATTGGCCCATGCCCTTCTAACTTTCATAGTCGCCATTAAAAAGTCAGCTGACATTCTAAAGGACCTACTTTTATATGTGACTTGATCTTTTTTTTAATATTTTTATTTTATGTGTATGCATATATTTCCTGTATGTAGGTAAGTGCACCCGTGTCGTGCAATGCCTGTGGAGGACAGAAGAGGCTATCAGATCCCCTGGAACTGGAGTTAGGACAGTTGTTAGCTGCCATGTGGGTGCTGGAATTTGAACCTGGGTCTGCAAGAATAGTCAGTCTTAACCGCTGAGCCATCTCTCCAGCCCTGACTTGATCTTGCTTACAGCTTTCAATATGTTTTCTTTATTCTGTGCATTTAGTGTTTTGATCATAATATGACATGGGGAGTTTCTTTCTTGGTCCTGTCTACTTCAAGTTTTATATGCTTCTTGTACTTTGATAGGTATCTCTTTCCCTAGGTTTGGGAAATTTTCTTCTATGATTTTGTTTAAAAATACTTTCTGCACCTTTGGCCTGGGTTTCTTCACCTTCTTCTATGCCTGTGATCCATAGTTTTGGTCTTTTTATAGTGTCCCAGAAATCTTACATATTCTGTTCCTGGCTTTTGTTAGATTTGACTTTTTTTTTTGATTGAGTGATCCATTTCCTCAAACCTGTGTTCAAGATCTAATGTTCTCTGTTCCATTTCCTCTGCTTCGTTTTTGCTTCTTTACTGTAAGTTTTTGAGTTCTCAAGATTTTTGTTTTCAAGTTTTGTTCCAGATTGGATTTTCTTCAGAGATTCTGTCTCTTTATTGAATTCCAGTTTCATGTTTTGAAATGTTTTAGTTATTTCATTCATCTGCTTGTGTTTTCGTGGTCTTTAGTATTTTATTCACATCCACTTAGAATTCCTTGAACATATTTATAATCGCTATTTTGAAATCATTGTCTTGTGCATCTACTTGGTTGTCATTTTCAGGAAATATTATGATAGGGTTGCCTGGGCATCTGGACTTGTGTGTTGGTGTGTCTTGGTGTGAGTAACTGATGTCATCTTTGTTGACTCTTTGTTGTTTCCCCAACTCATCAGGCTATGGCTCAGCTAGTAGTATTTGATAAGTTTGGGGGCTACCTTATGTTGATGCACAATTTGGGTGAAAGAAGTGGTCTCAGTTAAGCTAGAGATAGGTAAAACTTTCGAGTTTGGAGTTCAGGATTGACTTCATAGGGTCCTGGATCAGCAGGTTGGGATGGAGCTGCTATGTGAGCAGGTTGACTGGTAGGTTAGTTAGGGTGGGAGTTCAAAGGTCTGGGGTGAATAGAGCTCAGATGGTGGGGCACCACGGATTCTCATGGAGGGAGCTTGAAGCCCCCAATCTGAGTAGGGA
Source organism: Nannospalax galili (assembly GCF_000622305.1). Lineage (NCBI taxonomy): Eukaryota > Metazoa > Chordata > Mammalia > Rodentia > Spalacidae > Nannospalax > Nannospalax galili. The sequence goes on along the minus strand of NW_008359963.1, from coordinate 5,057,568 downwards.
TGTGTGTGTGGGATCTTGGGAGACCCAGACTGGGCCAAGAACTGACGAAACCCTTCATTTTAAAAATTGCATTTGTTACTTTTGTCACAACAACGAGAAAATAACTAGTACAGCATTTGAGTACATGCATGCACATACACGCCCCCCCACACACACCATAGAGTCTTGGTAGGTATAGGTTTGTCCTAGATTGGGTTCTGTTGCTGTGATTAAAAACCCTGACCAATATACTCATACACATAAAATTAAAAAAAAAAAAAACCCTGACCAAAAGGAAGTTGGAGCAGAAAGGGTTTATTTCAGCTTATAGGTTATACTCCCTCATCGAGGGAAGCCAGGGCAGGAGCTCAAATGGGAACCTGGATAGGAACTGATACAGAGACAACAAAGAAACACAGCTTACTGGTTTGCTCCCCTGGCTTGCTCAGCTATTTTTCTTATATAGCCCAGGCCCACCTGCCCAGAGATGGTATTGTCCTCATAGGCTGGGCCTTCGTACATCAATTACTGATCAAGAAAATGCCCCACAGACGTACTCACAGGCCAGTCCTCAGAGGAAATTTCTCAACTGAGGTTTCCTCTTTCGAGATGACTTTAGTTTGTGTCAAGTTGACAAAATTAACCAGCACAATTGACCCCTTGTCAACTTGACACACAAACACACTGCTATTAAATCATAATCATTCCTTTTTTGTTTATCCCCAGGATTTCATGTTATTATGATAAGATAAAACACAGACCAACTTTAAAAGTCCCAAAGTCTTTTAAAAATGCAAACATTTTATGAGTTCAAGTTTTCTTTAAAAATTCAAAGTATTTCACTGTGGGCTCCTGTAAAATAAAAAAAATTACAAACTTAAGTGAAACCAAAGTCCAGCAAGGCAGCTCAATATCTGACATCTGGGATTCACTCATGCTCTTCTGGGTTCCAAAATGTGTAGGCAGCTCCACTTCTCTGGCTCTGCCGTCCCTGCACACACAGCTTGTTTTGTAGGCCCAGGCTGGTCCCACTCCTTACCTGCTGTTGTCCTTGGCAGACATCCTACAGTGCTGGCATCGCCAGTGTGCTGGGGTCTCTACTGCAACTGAGACATCACCTTCAACAATGGCCTCTCCTGGCCTCATACAGCGCCAAGCTTCAATTCTTTTTATCACTCCTTCATACCTTCCAAACCAGTAGCATGTGGAAGACTTATACATTGCCAAGTCTGGCTTCTAGTTTGAGATGCAACCTTGTCACCACCTCCACCGCCCCCGCCCCCCGCCAGACCCAGCTTCTGTGTGCTGACCCTGAGGAAATACTTATTGAAGATTTCACCTCAATAATGCTGCTCTTTCCTTAATCTCAGATGATATTTCAATCATAGCTGACCAGTATCGATTTTCCCATTAAAGCCAAAGGTTTTACTTCAGTGGTTCTGGTTTTCTGGTCTCTTCTTAACTGCAGCTAATTCTTTTTTTAAAAAATATTTTATTATTTTTATTTTATGTGTATGAGTTTCTTACCTTCATGTATGAAAGTGCACCTGTGTCCATGCAGTATCCACAGAAGTCAAAAGAGGGTGTTTGATTCCCTGGAATTGGAGGTAGCATGGTTGTTAGCTGCCGTGTGGGTGCTGGGACTCAAACCTGGGTCTCCTGAAAGAGCAGCCAGTGCTCATAACAGCTGAACCATCTCTCCAGCACTACAGTTGATTCTTCAGCCCCAGCTGACCAGAAATCACAGATTAGTGCAAAACATCACACAAATGAACAGCCACAATGGAGTCTTTACTTCCTCCTGGAACTTCACAAGTCAGGCCTCTGTGTTCTGTCGTTCTATCAATGTTCTTATTTCCCATAGGAGCCTAAGCTATGAGCACTGAATGGATTTTCCAGCCCAAAGTTCCAAACATTTCCATGGCCCTCCCCATGATCAGGTCTGTCACAGCAATACCCCATTCTTGGTACCAATTTCTGTTCTAGTTTGGTCTGTGTCGCTGTGATTAAAAACACTGACCAAAGCACAGGTTTATTTCAGCTTACAGGTTATAGTCTGTCATTGAGACAATCCAGGGCAGGAGCTCAAACAGGAACCTGGAAACAGGAACTGGAACAAAGACCATGGAGAAATGCTGCTGACTGGCTTGCTCACCTACTTTTCTTATATAACCCAGGCCTACCTACCTACCCAGGAATGGCACTGCCCGCTGTGGGTTGGGCCTTCCCACATTGTTTGGCAATCAAGAAAATGCCCCATAGACATGCTGATAAGCCAGTTTGATAGAGGAAATTCCTCAGTTGAGGTTTTCTCTTTCCAGGTGACTCTAGTTTGTATCAAGTTAACAAAAACTAACCAGCACAAGGTAATACCATCTATATTTGTGTAAGCCTACTCTGTGATGTTGGCACAATGACAAAATAATTTAGTGATGGGGGCTGGAGAGATGGCTCAGCAGTTAAGAGCACTGACTGCTCTTGCAGAGGACCCAGATTTGAGTCCCAGCACCCATATGGTGGCCACAAACCATCCTTAACTCCAGTTCTAGGGGAATCCAAAGCCCTCTTCTGACCTCTGTGGCATTGCACGACATGGGTGTACTCACATACATGCAGGCAATACTCATACACATAAAAATAATAAATAAAATATTTAAAAAATAGTTTAATGATAAAATAAAAATAATATAAAATATTTTTAAAAATACTTTAATGATGCATTTCTTGGAAGAAATTCCTGTCAGGGCCAGTGAGATGGTTCAGTGAGTAAAGGCATTTGTAGTATAAGCCTGATAACCTGAGTTTGATCTCTGTAAGCCACAGAAAAAAGCCAAATGTGCTGGTTTGCTTCTATAATTCCAGGATTCCTATGGCAAGGTGAAAAAGGGAAACAGAAAAAATCCTCCAGTGCTTAAGGACCAACTCGTCTGGAGTGGATAGCAGCAGTGTGGCAGATATAAGAGATCCTACTTCCAAGCGGGGTAGGAGAGAAGGGAGTCCTGAAAGTTGTTCTCTGACTTCCACATGTGTGCCGTGACATGTTCTCACACTCACACTAATAATAAAAGAAAAAAAGAGCAACTCTTGGCCATTAAGTGGCATGATTTTCTATTTCGTGATCTGTCTACATTATATCTCTGTTGATTCCTCAATCTAAGCATTGGACATTTAACTTCTATTACACTTCTTCCCAATCTGTCCATCCTAACGTTTGTTTCCTTTTCAGTTCATCTATCTTGAAACTTTAATGTTTGATATTCTCGGATCCCTATGACTTGTTATGTCACCTTTACACAGGATCATCTGTTCCCTAACTTCCTCTCATTTTCTTAGGGTGTCTTCCCCTTTTAAATGTGCTGAAAATAACAGGCATACTTTCATCTGCAGCAGCAACATCTTCTGTACTGAGTTCATCGTTCAATCTGAAAGTCAAAACAAAGCAATATAAAACTCATGCTTTACCTTATTTCGATTGTTTTATGCTATTCTAAATACTAGGGTGACTTCCTTTTCTAGGATCACAGTGGAAAGATCCAGAGGGTAATTCAAATAAAATGTTCCCATTTCAAGGTCAAATAGATACTCTTTTCTTTACATTGTAACCAGTTAATTAAAATCCCAAGACAGTTTTGTTTGCTTAGTATTTGATCTAGGTGTATCTTGGACAGCTTTCTGTTTTTCCTGGAGTTGATACTTTTCTTCTGTATTTTCATCATGGATCATATCTTTAAAGGTGTCCCAGTCTTTGTTTCATTTTATCCACTTTATAATCTTTCCTAAAACCGGCCGTCTCCTTGAGTCCCTGCTCACAATTGGCAGCTCACATCTGAGAATTCTCCTCTGTCTTCTGGGTCCTCTCAGGCCAGGTCTTTCTTTTTCTCTTTGTTATATCTATTATCAAGTAGTTTCTGTCGTAAAATTGTAAGAGGCATTGATGTGAACTAGCCTCCTGCACTGGCCCAACTAACCAAACCAATACGGAGTTTAATCATGGTGCTTGGGTCTCTGTTGGTTGCAGGATTCCTCAGAGCCAGTAGCTGTAGCAAATGGACTGGCTGGTGGACTAAGCTGTAGCCCATTGAGCTGCTCTCTGTACATCGCTTTGGCTTCTCTGTAGCTGCTCTGCTGTCTGATCCTGTTGTTGACTGGTGTCTTCGGAACCTGTGGACAGCCACCCTGCTCAACAAATTGTCTTTTGGTTTGGATTTGTTTTATTTCTCTCAAACTTAACTAATTTTAATTAAAGAATCTTCCTTTTTTAATTTAATCAATTTATTTATTTATTCATTATTTATTTTTGGTCTTTTCGAAACAGGGTCTCCCTGTAGCCCCAGGGAGTGGCCGGGAACTAGCTATGTAGACCAGGTTGGCCTTGAACTCACAGAAATTCTCCTGCCTCTGCCTCCTGAGTGCTGGCATTAGAGGTGTGCAGCACAGTGCTTGGCTTATTTTTCATATTTGAGAATTTCACAGAGTAACGTCTTTGTGTTATTCCCATCCCTCCCAATCTCACACCAACTCCTTCCATGAACTTTCCTTTTCAATTTTTCTTTCCTTTTATTTTTTGTTTTTTAAGACAGGATCTCCCAGTAGCCCCAGTTGGGCCTCCATCTCAGAGCTCCATCTGCCTCTGCCTCCTGAGTGCTGGGACTAAAGTCATGTGCCATCACACCCTGCCTTTTTCAACACTTCTAAGAGATGAAATTTTGAACACTGAGGAAAAGGGTGCAGAAAGAATGTAAGAGCCAGAGGGATAAGACACCTGCTGCTAGTTAATGCATTCTAGACGTGATAGGAAAGCTGCACAATGAAATCTCCACTGTGTGGTGTCTAAAAAGACTCAGTTGACATGACAGGGTGGATGAGGGAAATTTCAGGAGATCCCACCTCAAGATGAAGAGTTACAGTCAACGGATGCTGAGGGAGGGAGAATCAGTTTTCCCCAGGGCCTACCTCCCTGAGAGTAACGTTATGTAATCCCATGTGGCTAGCTCTAAACATAGGTACACAGGAGCACACTAAATTGACTTGGTGCACTTTATACACATATATATATTATATATATGTGTGTGTATGTATGTATTATAAAACAACAATGATTAAAGAAGAAGACAAATTAAAGGGAGTGAGGGGGACGTGGAGGAGTTGGTAGAGGACTAGGAGGGACGGAATGGAAATCATGCAAAGACAATACTCATGCATGAAATTCTCAAAAAAATTTTTTAAAGAAACAAAGCTTTTTACTTTTGAAAACTCCGTAATTTGCCCAGTTACTCATTGACAGTGTGCTGTGCATAGAAGTCTAGGTTAAAAACCATTTTGAAAGTGATAAAGATTGTTTAGTGGATAAAACTATAGCTTTGATCCTGGAACCCACCTAAAAAAGCCCACATCTGTAATCCTAACATTCACCCAGAAGCTTGAGGACCAGCTAGCCTAAAGTACACATGGCAATAGACAAGGAAGAGAGCCGGCCTCAAAACAAGGTGGAGAGGGAAATGGCTCCTGAAAGTTGTCCTCTGGGCTCCACAGACATGTAATGGCACACATGCACACACATGCACACACACACACACAATTTTGAATAGAGAAGAAAATAAACATAAATTGAAGACAATTATTTGAATATTCAGTGTGCTAGAGAAATACGAACAGATTAATTTTTCTTCTTTTCTGGGAGACTTGTTTTATTTTCTCTAAAAGTTTAATATCTTTTATCCTTGTTATCCTGAAATTTCATGTAAAAGAAGGGCTTGGAGGGCAAGGACGTTTGTCATTTCTTTTACCAAAGCTGGCATGGGGTGGCTCCTTTCTTTCTGAAGAATCGTGTCTTCTTTTCACCTTCCAAGCTTTACATTTACTGCTCTTTTAAATATGCCCTTCCTTTTTGTTTCTGCCTAAGATGCATTTATGACTAATCAGAGCTTAAGATGTTCTTTCTACTTATTCTGAAAGATTTTCTTCTTAATTTTTTTATTTAAAAAATGTATGCACTGCCCCATTCCTAACCTCCATTTCACAGATGTTATCTACTGTCTTTTCCCACGTCTGGCTACATGACACAGGTGTTAGCAGTGGGCAGTTCTTTTCTATCCTGTGATTATCTCTGCTGCGTCATCTAATTGTGTTTATTTTGTCTGGATGCATCTTTCTGTGTCTACACAGCACCCGAGATGACTCTGGCTGTCTTCACTGGGCCCTTCTACTTCAGAAAGAAAGACCGAGCAGACGCTGTGCCAACACGTTCCAGACACTTCTCAACAAAGTATTTGTGGAAAATTAAAATTTCAAGTCTTTCCATGACCCTTTAGCCACCCATTAATAAGAATTTTGTTTGAATGATAAAATATATTTGATCATCACTTGTTCTTAGAAATTTAGAGACATTCTTGTCCTTGAAAGGCTTCAGGTTTGATGTTCAAGGGGGACACTAAGAGTGTCCTTTTGGGTGAGAGATGTATTAGAAGAGTTATTAGCACCATAGACAGACAGACAGACAGATAGCAGCATGGCATGGCTCTGAGGAAAGCTGAGGCCCACATGACAGATTGGGAATTCCTTCTCACAGATTTCAGAGGAAGGGGGAGATTCTATGTCCTGTGATTGACAAGTAGCCCGTAGTACATACTTGCCATCAGGCTGTCTCTGAATTAGCTCTGAAGGTGGAGAGGATAAGAATCTAGAAAAACAAGTGCTTCCGCAAGTTCTGGAAATAAAATGACTGTAATTTTAGGACTTGTCACAGTTCAACCAAAGTGAAGGAGCTTTACAAAATGGTGTGTCCTGGATGACACTCATTTTCTTTTTATTTCATTTTGTGGTAAATATACGTAACATGAAATCTACCATTTTAGTCCTTTTCAGTGTACAGTTCAGCCAAAGCAGGTACATTCGTATTGCTGTGCAATCACCACTACCATTCCAGAACATTCTCATCAAGTAAAAACATGGTATCACTGAACATGATTCTCCATTCTTCCCTTCTCCTCTCCCTGGTAACATGATTGATTGTGTTCCTGTGAATCTGCCCACTCTTCATGCCTCATGTAAATGGAAGCACATGTTCTTTGTCCTTTTGTGTCGGACCCATTTCACTTACCATAATTCTTTCAGGTTCACACGTGTTACAGTGTGTATCAGAATTTCATTCTTTTGTAAGGCAGAGTAATATTCCACTGTATGCCCACATTACATTTTCCTTACCCATTCCCCTATTGATGGAGAGTTAGACTGCTTCTACATTTTTATTATTGTGACTCTTGCTGCTGGGAAATTGGTGTACAAGTATCTGAGTTCCTGGTTTTGATTCTTTTGGGAAAATACCTAGAAATAGAATTGTTGAATCATATGGTAATTCTATATTTAACTTTTGGTGGAACTGCCAAACCGTGTTCTACAAGAGCCGTCAAATTTACATTCCGTTAGCAATATATTAAGGTTTCATTTCTTTACAGAGTCCTAAATACTTCTTTCATTTTTTAATATTTCATTTCTTATTTTATTTTATGCATATGAGTATATTGCCTTCATGTTTGTAAGTGCACCCATGTTGTGCAATGTAAAGGTCAGAAGAGAATGTCAGATCCCCTGGAACTGGAGTTATGGATGATTGTTAGCTGCCATGTGGGTGCTGAGAACCAAACCCTGGTCCTCTGTAAGAGCAGCCAGTGCTCTTAACCACTGAGCCATCTCTCCAGCTCCTTATTTTCTTTTTTAAAAGACAATAATCATTCTAATAGATCCACAATGGTACATCATTATGTGATCTTTTTTTGTTCGATTTCTTTGTTTTGTGAGACAATGTCTGTCTGTATGACCTAGAGTTCACTATATAAATCAGGCTATCCTTGAACTCACAGTGATATTCCTGCCTCTGCTCTCTAAGTACTGGGACTACAGACTTATACTATCATGCCTTGTTTTGCTGTGGTTTTTGTTGGTTTCCATAGTGACAAGTGATGTGAGTGCCTTTCATGTGCTTGTTGACCTACTGTGTGTCTTCAGGCAATTATCTATTCAAGTTCATTGTCCACCTTTAGTCAGGCTGACTTTTTCTTGTTGAGGTATCAGAGTTCTTTACACATCTTGGATATTAATCTTATATTCAAATTATGATTCACAAACATTTTCTTCTATTCTTAAGGTTGTCTTTTAATTCTAGAATGTAACATTCAGTACACAAAAGGTTTTTATTTGATGAAGCCTATATGATCCACAAAATTGCTGGCACATTCATGACCATGCAGATTATCTTCTATGTTTCTTCTAGTGGTTTTATAGTGTTAGCTCTAACATTGGGGTCTTTGATCT
>NW_008359963.1:5047709-5049236 GCF_000622305.1 Nannospalax galili | reverse complement strand
TATATACATATATAAAGCAAGGATCTAAGTTAACTTTTGTAACTAGTTTTCTTTATACCATTTATTCAAAAGTCATTCTTTTCCCATTCAGTGATCTTCATACCCTTGTCAAAAATCAGTTGGCCATATCTACCCCACTACCTTGTTTGTTTAGTGGTGCTGGGGATTGAACCCAGGGCCCTGTGCATGCTAGGGTAGAACTCTACCACTGAACTACACTCCCTACTCTGTCCCATGATCTCTTAATTACCAGTGTGGTCATTGTGAAATTAAAGGTCTCATATTAACTGTTGAGTTCCCACACAAAAAGTCAGCTCACCTATTGATTATCCTATGAGTTCACCCACAATCTGCAGTTCCTACTTTCAGACCACATTTAATGCCTTTACTTGCAAACACCAAGGACCACCATTCATTTGAGAAAAATGTTCCAATGTGGAAGAGAGAAGCAAGCATAAAAATAAATAAGTGAAGCCAGGCATGGTGGCACACGCCTTTTATCCGAGCACTTGGGAGGCAGAGGCAGGCAGATTTCTGTGAGTTTGAGGGCAGTTTGGTCTATATAGTGAATTCCAGGCTATCTGGGACTACAGGGAGACCCTGTCTCAAAAAGACAAAAAAAGTAAATAAAGAAATAGATAAAGAGAAGAGTGTAATATAAAAAGTGATTTAAAAGAACGTCATCCATCCAGTGGCATGGAGTGTTTTGGCTTAGTCTCAGCTCCGTCTTTTTCTCCTCCCACTCTCACATCATGCAGTGTCTTCAGTAACATGGCCTTACTGACCTTTCTAGTGAAAAACTGACATTAGTGGCAATAGCATTGGTGAATTTGAGGACCTCTGAGATCTCTCTCTGACCAACAGCTCATAGGGGGGCAATCCACCCCTGGTACTGTAGATTATCTTAATAGTTGAATAGTTTGGGAGCCTCTGTTTTTATGTTACCCAACCATAAAACTCCCAAGAATCTTACAGTTATAGCCAGCCTTTGTTTCTTCAGGTATCTTTCAAATGGGTTTCATATCTGTAAAACACTTGAAAGAAGGTTAACATCATATATTAAATCAATCATAGACATGGTCTAACACAGCATGGAAAGGTTTTATCCATTCATATTAACTGTTTTCTCCATAAATCCTTGTTAGGTACCATAGCATGGGTACAAGGTGATAGGTAAAGAATGGGCGGGAGCAAGCAGCACGGATGGAGAGCACGAGCGGATGGATGAGGCACAGAGGCTCAGATGGAATTCTCAGTGGACACAGATCTATTTCGCATGGGGCACCTTTCCCTCGGGAAGGGAAAGATGTCCACGAAGGGAAAGATGGAAGGGAAGGGAAGGGAGAAGGGGGAAGGGGGAAGGGAAGGGAGTCAGGGAAAGATGTTCAGGAAAGAAGTCCACGGGTTGTGAGCTGGGACTTTACATATGGGGGCTTTAGGGTGTGGAATCAGGGAGGGGGAAGCAGGTAGGATTAGGGTGTGGAATCAGGGAGGGGGAAGCAGATAGGATTAGGGTGTGGAAGTGTC
>NW_008359963.1:5046805-5047243 GCF_000622305.1 Nannospalax galili | reverse complement strand
CCCTTTTTCTGCAGTTAATAGATCCAGGGCTCGCCTGTTCTGGAGTGCAACTTCAGCTAGGGAGGATAATTGTTGTTGTAGGACCTGGATTGACTGGGATGTAGTTTCCACTGTTGAAGTGAGCTCCCGTTTGAGGTCCTCCATTTCTTGAGAAAGATGCTGGGTTGAGATCAGCGTGTGTCCCAAGCCTCTGGCCGCTAGTTCTGTGGCTGTCACTGATGCCACCAGGCTAACTCCTACCAGGACTGCCAAGGTGGCTGACCTCTTTGTTCTGGTTCCTTCTGTCCCTGTGGATAAGTCATCATACACCTCTTCTGGTGTGTATAGGGTTAGTTTGGGGATGAGAATGACTGGAGCACAGGTGTCCTCAATTTGTGGAGAGGTGCAGGAGTATATTTTGGAAGAACAGAGAAAGAGCAGTCCCGAGGTTAGAGCAGT
>NW_008359963.1:5038588-5043894 GCF_000622305.1 Nannospalax galili | reverse complement strand
GGAGTGGAGAAGAATGGAGAGGCCTAGATGAAGCTCAGAGTAGCCAGTGAACGGAGAGAGAGGAGAGAGAGAGAGAGAGAGAGAGAGAGAGAGAGAGAGAGAGAGAGAGAGAGAGAGAGAGAGAGAGAGAGAGAGAGAGAGAGAGAGAGAGAGAGAGAGAGAGAGAGAGAGAGAGAGAGAGAGAGAGAGAGAGAGAGAGAGAGAGAGAGAGAGAGAGAGAGAGAGAGAGAGAGAGAGAGAGAGAGAGAGAGAGAGAGAGAGAGAGAGAGAGAGAGAGAGAGAGAGAGAGAGAGAGAGAGAGAGAGAAGAGGGAGAGGAAAGAGAGAGAGAGAGAGAGAGAGAGAGAGAGAGAGAGAGAGAGAAGATGAGATGTTAGGGGAAGGCAAAAGATGGCAGGAGCGGTGAAGGGAAGGGAGCTTAAGTAGGGAAAAGGATTTGAGTGTGATGGGGAGGCAGGTCTGACTCCCAGGTGGGCGTGGACAGACACAGTAACTGTGCCGGGCAGTTCAACGGTCGCAGAAACCAGTGTTGTCCAGTGGCCGTGAGTGAGGTCCGGGAGTGACTGAATTTGATTGGAAAGGAGATGAAAAGAGAACTGGCAGAGAGTAGTGAAGGGGAAAGGGGAGAGAGAGGGAGAGAGAGAGCTGAAAGGAATGGGAGAGGGGAGAGAGATAGAGGTTGGAAGTGTACCTTAATGCCGAATTAGTGGTGTTCGCAGAGGCCAGTGACGACAAGCGAGTCCGAAAGTTTTACGTGCGAGGTCCCTTGAAGTAAAAGCCGGGTTTTGGCACCATCTGATAGGTAGAGAATGGGCGGGAACGAGCGGCGCGGATGGAGAGCACGAGGAGATGGATGAGGCACAGAGGCTCAGATGGAATTCTCAGTGGACACAGATCTATTTCGCATGGGGCACCTTTCCCTCGGGAAGGGAAAGATGTCCATGAAGGGAAAGATGGAAGGGAAGGGAAGGGAGAAGGGGGAAGGGGGAAGGGAAGGGAGTCAGGGAAAGATGTTCAGGAAAGAAGTCCACGGGTTGTGAGCTGGGACTTTACATATGGGGGCTTTAGGGTGTGGAATCAGGGAGGGGGAAGCAGGTAGGATTAGGGTGTGGAAGTGTCTTCTTTTCCTCTTAAGATAAGAAGGGAGAAATCAGGGATGGGGAAGCAGGTAGGATTAGGGTGTGGAAGTGTTTTCTTTTTCCTCTTAAGATAAGAGGAACTCTGCTTATCTTATCTTTGGAGGTCAGAGGAAAGGCAGGCTGCTTCTCAGCAGAGTTTGTAGGTCCCTGTTGGGGAGCGGGGGGAGGGGGAGCTGCTATTTGGAACCCTAACACAAGGCATTGATCCAGTTAGTTCTTTACTATCTTTAGTTATCCCTTTGGAATCATTTCACATTTGGGGGATTTTACACGGAGTCTCTTTGTATTCTTTTAGTCTTGATACACTTACAGGTGTTGGCTCCAGGTGCCTGACCCTGCGCTGGGCCAAGGAGGCAAGGTGTTTCTCCTGTCCCTGCTGCACCTGTTGGTTCGCTGAGTCAGGCAGGCCCTGGGTCTGCATCCTGACTGTAGCCATATCTGTCATCTCTCCATTGACCACACCTGGCTGCTGGGGTGGCCTTGGTGGGAAAAACTGCCTCCACCCCTAGTATAGCCTTTATCAGGAGAGAAATGCACCTTATTTAATCTTTGGGGATTTTTAACCACCCCTGGGACAGTTTTTATCCTTTGAATGTCTTTTGTAAACTGCTGTTCTTGTTTTAAAGCCTTCCAGAAACTCCTTTGGACTGAATTTGGTTTTCTATCAATTTTTTTCTTTGGGAATTTGAGCTCGACATAAGTCTTGCCACATTTATCTTTGAGTACCCCAAAAGGACCAATTTTTTCTGTCTTGTCTTTTTTATATCTCTTATAGGGGGTTCTGTTATTTCACAGACATGTTTTACGTGCTGGTCAGAGTCATTTAGATCTGCTAAAGCCTCTCTCACTTACAAAGATCCTCTCCCCTTAAAGGGCTTAGCAAAACCATTAAAGCTCCATACCATTCTTCAGGCCCCAGTTGAATTAAGCTTTCCTTCATTATCTCTGGTGAACACAGTCTTATCTGGCCCAGTGAACTGGGTATCATACATTGCTTTTCTCATACCTAGTTCTCTCAGTAATGCCTGTCCCTCCTTTATAGTCCTTCAGCCTCTGTTAATTATGGCAGTTCCCCTTGGTGATGACCATGTACTTTTAATGCCTTCTACCAGCCATCCCATTAAGGACTGCTCATTCTTTCATTGGCCTAGGTTCAACAGCCTATATCATAAGGATGGATGGGTGGTTATATAACTCAGCTGTGAAATTTCTGAAGGACTTAGACTGATGTTATTTGCTCTCATGTCCCATACCCTCATGAGCCACGTGGTAAGGGCCTCTTTGATTGCTTACTTGTAAGTTTTTCCTAGTTTTAATAGTTCCAGTGTGGAGTATTTATTATCTACAGTACTGTTAGCTTTTTTATTCCTTGTTGTGTCAAAGGTTGAATCTGATGAGCAGCTTTAGCTACTTTTATTTTTACATCATTTCCTTTTTCATTATTATCTGTCTTTTTTTCCAGAGTCCTTGGACCTTACACAAGTTAAAATGTTCTGTCTGAATCTCTGCAACTGGATCTGCCCATACCTCCCCGGCCTTTTCAGCTTCCCCTGCCTTGGGCACATCTTTTATTATGCAAAGTGGCCACTCCCCCTTTCTGGGTTCTCCCCTTGAGTCCAAGGTCTGTAGGAGTTTTTCTAGCCTTTTATAACCCTTAACAAATCTTCACATACCCACAATTGGGCTGTTTCCCCACATTTACAACACAGCTGTGGCCCATGCTTCTGCATGGCTGACTCCTTCTTGGTTACATATTTTATAATCCACTGTAAGACCCACATCAGCACTGCCATTAGCTCCCTTGCTTTTCCCAAATTCCTTGGATTTGTCTTTTCCAGCCCCATCGTCCTGCTGGCTGCGCCAATTTGTTGCCCAGGTTCTCTTAGGGTCCCTTGCTCCTGGCGCTTTTGGACAAACCATACAACACACCTTTATCTGAATTTTTCATAGTTTATATCCTGGGTAGGGGAAATAGAGTAACTTACAAAGGCGAACATCCAGTGCCCCATACCCAGTGCCCTGTTCCACTCTGTGGCTCAGTGGCCCACACTTCCAGATCACTTCTGAGCCTGGCCCACAGTCTCTGTTAGCTTTCGCTCATGCTTCGTGGGACCGCAGTCTCACCCTAGGTCGGTAAATGCCCCCTCTCATGTCCACAGGGCGAGACACCGGGGCCATTTTTTTCCATGCTGCTGCTTCTGTCCAAGATGGCCCAATGCTCCACTCTCCATGGCTCACTCTCTGCAGCCAATTCTCCGCAGCAGGCCCCACCCCCTTGGAGGAAAAAGTACCCCTCGGAACATGCCATCACACCTGAATTGATTGGTCATTCTTTGAGGTACAAACCTGGCTTCAAAATACATATATTTGGATCAGAGGCTCACATGATTATGATAGTTCTGAGGTCTACCTCCTGGAGAAGGGAGGGTAACAGTTTACAGGAACAACCACCTCAGAGGGGGCAGACAGTCAGTGACCACATTCACACAGGAGCATGAAAACCTTTCTTGGTACAGAAAGTTCCAGGAGTTCCCAGGAGGTGATGAAGAAGGCAGTGGGATGGGTGAGAAGGGCAAAGGTGAACGGGTCGGAGAACGAGGCTGAGCTGCTGAAGGTGTGAGGCAGAACAACTTGTTCTCAGCACACAGTCTAGATAGAAAATAGCAGATGCAGCAGAAATAAGGTTTGAACCTTGGAAAAAGAGAGCAGGAAGGGAGACTCCTGGGAACAGTTAGATGGTGTCTGTCTGCTTGCATTCTAGCTGATGAACTACTATCCTAACCAGAACAGTGGTATCTTGGGACATGGTTCCTCATATCAACAAAGCATCATCAAGAGGAAAGTAGCTGAAGCTGGCCTCTGAATACATAGCAGAGATATAGTTATGATACAGTGCCTGGGGCATCCTGAGCTTCTGCAAAGGGGAGTTGGAGTCTGAAGATGGGTCCAGGCACTCTGGAGGAGTGTCCAGTCCCCAGCCGCTGTCATTTCAGCCCTCCCCCTTGCCACACATTAAGCACCCCAGAAGAGGGGCTTTCAGCATGCAGTGGAGCTCTAAGGTTAATTAGCCATCTCCCTTAGCCAGGTGTGCCATACCACCACCACTTGCTTCTCCTGTACTCCTGCCACCAACCCCTCCCCCCATTCCTTTTATTCTTTCTCTTGTAGCTCACACTGACTCCTTTCTAGATCTATGATCGTTCTTGACCTCAAGAGTGATTTGGCCAACTCTTTAGCTCCTTCTGTCATCCCAACTCTGCCTACTGAAAGGAAGTTGTTGGTTAACAGAAAATGAATTTTTTTTAAATTAGAGGCTGATACAAGAATCACTTTGATTCTTGTTAAGTTAGAAAAAAAAACCTCAAAAAAAAAACACCTTTATTTTTAGTTAAAAAGAGGTTTATTTAGTTCACTAGCTATAGGATTAAACCCAAACTGAAAATTTGAATAATATACTTTGTTTATTATTATTTGTTCATAAAAATTTATCATCTGGGAAGCCTGCTCTCTGTCAAGGACTTGGTAGATGCAAGTGCAATCACAAAGGCAGAGGAGGTAAAGTGCCTGTTCCTCAGACACTAGAACTGAATCTGAGAAAGGTGTGAAACCAAGGGATGGATAGAAGGTCTGAAATATGAACGTACTTTTCCAGTGCTATCCATTTGAAATACTCTGTCCCATACTTGTCGAAATACGTGCAACAATTTCTACTTTGAAAAAGATGTTCTTGATTCCTTATCATGGTGCCCCAGACACCGGGGGAACGAACACTCCTGCCTGATCCTTTGCATCCAGACCAACCCAGTTCCTTCTGGGGTCCCCAGGAGCCCTCTGGGCCTGGCCCCGCCCTCACCTCCCTCTGCTTCCCTGAGCTGCACAACCTGCCGGCCTCTTTCCTGGGCACCGAGACTGACCTTTCCGGACACCGGGGGAACGAACACTCCTGCCTGATCCTTTGCATCCAGACCAACCCAGTGCCTTCTGGGGTCCCCAGGAGCCCTCTGGGCCTGGCCCCGCCCTCACCTCCCTCTGCTTCCCTGAGCTGCACAACCTGCCGGCCTCTTTCCTGGGCACCGAGACTGACCTTTCCGCTTCCTGATCCTTTGCATCCAGACCAACCGAGTTCCTCAGTGCAGTCCCCAGGAGCACTTGGGGCCTCTTCCCACCC
>NW_008359963.1:5036680-5038056 GCF_000622305.1 Nannospalax galili | reverse complement strand
ATGAAAAATTTAAGAAATCACAAGAATGGAATATGCAGGAATTGTGTGACACCATAAAAAGATCAAGCTTATGAATCATAGGCATACAGGAAGGAGAAGAATCTCAGGATAATGGTATGGACCAGATCTTCAACAGTACTGTAGAAGAAAATTTCACCAAATTAAATAAAGACATGCCATACAAATACAAGAAGCATATAGAACATCAAATAGACAGGGACAGAAAAGAAACTCTCCATGGCACATTATAGTAAAAATATTAAATGTTCAGAACAAGGAGACAATGCTGAAAGCTGCAAAAGAAAAACAACAAGTCACATATAAAGGAAAACTTATCAGGATTATGGCTGACTTTCAGTGCAAAATATGAAAACCAGAAGAGACTGGACCAAAGTATTCCCAGTCCTAAATGACCACAGATGCCAACCCAGATTACTTTACCCAGCCAAAATGTCTATCATAGTTGAAGGGGAAAGAAGAATCTTCCATGACATAAAGAGGATGAAAGAATTCATGTCCACAAAATCAGCCCTTCAGAGAATTCTTGAAGCAATACAAAGAGCTGAAGAAAGGAACAACTATATACAAGGAGCGAAGGAAAGAAATTCAATGAAGGTATAAATGTGGAAACGCACAGGTATATCAAGAAGGTGAACAGAAATAAAATGACAGGATTCAATATACATCTTTCATTAATAACTTTAAATATCAATGGACTGAACTCCCCAGACAAAAGATACAGACTAGTTGAATGGATTAAGAAACAAAACCCATCCTTTTGTTATCTGTAAGAAACTCATCTCACTTTCAAGGACAGGCACTACCTTAAGGTGAAAGGATGGAATAAAATATACCAAGCGAATCATATGAAGAAAAAACCAGGCATTGCAATTCTAATATCTGACAAAATAGACTTTAAACTAAAACTAATCAGAAGAGACAAAGGTGGCCACTTCATGCTGATCAAAGGAACACTAAACCAAGAAGATATTACAAACATGAACATGTATTCACCAAACTCTGGTGCAACCAACTTCATAAAAACAGTACTACAGGGTTTTAAGACCCAGATTAATCCCAACTCATTAATAGTAGGGGACTTCAATACCCCACTGTCTCCATTAGATAGGTCAACAAGACAGAGAGTTAACAGAGAGCCATCTGAATTAAACAATACAAAACAATACCATATATCAAATGGACTTAAGACACATCTACCGAGTATGCCACCCAAGCACCAAAGGACACACTTTCTACTCAGCACCCCATGAAAACCTTGTCCAAAATCGACCATCTGCTGGGGCACAAAACAAACCTCAACAAATACAAAAAGATTGAAATAATTCCATGCATTCTATCAGACCACAATGCAATAA
>NW_008359963.1:5036231-5036502 GCF_000622305.1 Nannospalax galili | reverse complement strand
AGAGGGAAGTTTATAGCCTTAAGTGCCTACATCAAAAAATCAGAAAGAACACAAATAAATGACTTAACATTGCAACTCAAGACACTTGAATAGCAGCAATAAATGAAACCCAAACCAAGCAGACAAGAAGAAATAACAAGAATCAGGGCAGAAATTAACGAAATTGAAACAAAGAAAATAATACAAAGAGTCAACAAATCCAAGAGCTGGTTCTTTGAAAAGATAAACAAGATTGACAGACCGCTAGCCCAGTTAACCAAAAGAAAGAAAG
>NW_008359963.1:5035521-5036151 GCF_000622305.1 Nannospalax galili | reverse complement strand
CATTTTTAATGGAATACATTAAAAACCTATATGCTACTAAATTTGAAAATCTAAAAGAAATAGATATATCTAAAGGCATGGGAACCACCAAAACTAAACCAAGAAGAGATTAACAGCTTAAACAGACCCATATCACAAAAAGAAATTGAAACAGTAATACAAAACCTCCCGACTAAAAAAAGCCCAGGATCAGATGGATGTACATTAGAATTCTATCAGACATTTAAAGAAGATCTACATCCAGTAATAATTTATTCAAAAAGATAGAAATGGAGGGAAAACTTCCAAATTCCTTCTTTGAAGCCAGCGTCACTCTCATACCAAAGCCTGGTAAAGATACAACCAAAAAAAAAATAAAGCTATAGACCCATATCCTTAATGAACATAGATGCAAAAATTCTCAACAAGATACTTTCAAACCGCGTACAGACACACATCAAAAAGATCATCCACCACTATCAAGTCGGCTTTATCCCAGAGATGCAGGGATGGTTCAATATATGTAAGTCAATAAATGTCATAAATCGTATAAATGGGCTCAAAGACAAGAACCACACGGTCATCTCAATAGATGCAGAGAACGCCTTTGACAAAATTCAACATGCATTTATGTTCAAAGTCCTAGAGGGA
>NW_008359963.1:5016909-5033919 GCF_000622305.1 Nannospalax galili | reverse complement strand
TGACGAGTGGATAATGAAAATGTGGTTCATTTATATGATGGAGTTTTACTCAGCAGTAAAGAAAGATGTAATCGTGAAATTTGCAGGTAAATAGATGGATCTAGAAACTGTTACACTAAATGAAGTAACACAGACTCAGAAAAAAAATTGACATATGTTCTCCCTCATATGCGGATCCTAGAACCAAATCATGATAAGTGAGTATGTATCCAGACATAACTACAAGAATCAGGATAATGGAAAGGAACCAGGGAGGTAAAGGAAAAGAAATTACCTGAAAGAGAACAGTAGGAAACAGGCCTTAATAAGGGAGATATGGATAAAAATTGGGTTCGTTTAAGGGAGGGGGGTGGGAAGGGTATACAAGGAACCTAGGGGATAAAGGGAAACAAGGAGCTCAAGAGAGGTAGAACCATAGGATAAGGGTATTATTAGGGGAGAAAGGGGGGAAATAGGGCACCTTAAGTGGGGAAAACATGATGGAGGGGTGAGACAATGAGAGAGATAATGCCTAGCTAGTTTTAAAAACCAGAGGTAACCATATTATTCCAACAATCTACTGAAAAATTATACATAGCAGATCAAGAAATATATGTCTCGGTAAGGTTTATCTGAGAGATTAAAGATACGTGTGCAAGCATGTATGTGTTAGTAGCATTAAAAATGTAGGAAACAGGGTGTGGTGGTGCACGTCTATAGTCCCAGCACTTGGGAGGCAGAGGCAGGCAGATCTCTGTGAGTTCAAGGCCAGCCTGGTCTACATAGTGAGTTCCAGGACAGCTGGGGCTACAGGGAGACCCTGTCTCAAAAAGACAAAAATAAATAAATAAAAATGTAGAAAACAGCATATCTTAAAATGAAATGGAGATTTTTAAAGGGTAAAAATGCATTCAATTTTATGTCTTACAGGTTTATACTGAGTTCAATATTGTATGACTATATTAATTCAACTGTGAACCTAAAAATTTACAGCCACCTTTGAAAGAGATGTATCCTTGCTCTGGAATGTGTTACTGAATATGTTAAAGCTGTAATGAAATGCTGCTTCTAATAATGTGGTTATTAAATTTTAGAAATTTTTAAAAATTTTTAAAATTAAAAAAATTTTCAAATTAAAAAAAATATTCTCTTTGGCGCAAAGTGCCTTGTAAACTTAGGGGAAGAAACCTCTTTCTATCAGAGAAAGTCTAGCAAAGCTTCAAGAAGAACTTAACCTGAAAGTGTTTTCTGGAAAGCTAAAAGGCCCTTTTAAGCAGGTGAAGAGAGCTGAACTTGGCAGGGGGAGACATAGGCAGGACCAAGGATTCTTAGAAGGACATCCTGTCCCGGTAATACCGTGCTTCCATCCATAGACAAAGACAGACGTTCATTCATCAGAGCCCCACAACATCTCTTCAATCTGGTTTGCATTTTTTTAAAGAATCTTTGAAAAAACATTTAGTTGGGGGGGGGGGTTGGAGGACAACTTGCAGAAATCAGTTCTTTCCTTCCCCCATGTGGGTCCCTGAAACCCAACATAGATTGTCAGGTTTGGTAGCAAGTGCTTTTACCTGGTGAGCATCTCACTAGCCCCTTTGAGCTGTTTTGATACACCCCCACTTAGAAGTCCCTGAGACAGGACTCCAGAACCTTGGAATTTCTCCAGGATCTGCCACCTACACATAGGATTGCATGAGCTTGCCTCCTGAGTGATTCTGGTTACTGTGTTTGATATCCGTCCTCTGCACAATTGTACAGATGAACAGACTGCCTGGATTTGCTGCTGACATCTAGGGCTGTCTTTGAACTCCCTTGAGCTTTTGCTCTGTGGCTTCCCAGCCAAACTCCTGTCAATTGGGATACCTTAGCCCAAGACCCAGAGTCCAGGTCAACTGTAAGTTCTCATCTCCTTCATCTCTGCTGTAGTTTACAGTGGGAACAGAATAAAGAGAGGGAGACATGGAGAAGGAGGCTGGGTTTGGGCCTGTGAGCATTGCTTCATATGCTCTGCTATAGAGCTTGGGGTTTGTTTTACAGTGACACAGTAGTAGTGGCAGGCATGGAGTTAGCACAATGGGTGATGCTTTATGATCAGATGGGATTGTAGCCTTGGGCTTTGTCTCCACAACAGGGACTCAAGTCTCAGGTCATCAGATCCTTACAACAACTTGAAGAACCATTTCCCCTTTGCTGGGTCCTTGATGGGAGCTACTATTGTTGTTTTCCAGTGCTAGAGCTCAAACCCAGGACCTTGTGGATGCTAGACAGGCACTCTACCACTGAGCTAAGCTTCCATAGTTGCTAATTTTCAACTGAGTTGCCCATCTCTTACCTTTTAGCCCATCCTTTTTTATAAACATGGTACCAAGCAATCGGTTCCCTGTCACATTTTAGCATTTCCTTCCTGAGGTCAGGTCACCTTGAGAGCTCTCACTCCTGCCAGAAGCCCGCTATAGGAGAGCTGTACTGCCAACCTGTTATCCCTGCCTTTCCTGCGATCTTTCAAGGATTCCCCACAAACGTTCCCTTGCGGCCAGACTGATGGATTGGCTGTCCCTGAGCGCACCTGGGGTCCTATCTGTTCCCTTTTCATGGGCTTTTCTGCAGTTACAAAACCCTATCTGCCATCTCGACTTGGTGAAACCTTATCTGTCCTTGAGGGCTTAGCTCAGAGGATACATCCTGTCTGAACCCTGTTCAGATTCCTGCGGTCATGTAATCTCTTCCTCTACTGAGCCCCTGGCCCCTGTGCTGCTGCTCTTGGTGTGTCTACTGACTGCATCAAGCAAGAAGTGGTTCCCCCTTGACCTCTCCAATAGGACCTGACCCTAGCAGGCCCTCTTCTCCAGGGCTACATGGATCTGTATGAACTGAGACTATTTTCATTATGCCAAGAAGAAGTTGCATCTGAAAGAAAAAAGACCCAAAAAGTTATTGAAGAAAGTTAACAACGGACCAGGTTAGCAACCACTTAGAATAAAACATTACCAAACCAAATTTATAAGGAACTGAGATGAATTGACCAAATCACTGCAGACTGAAGTCAGATCCACAGTTATAGACTCGGAGTTCTTTGATGAGAGAAATTTTCCTTAGATGTGATAGAGAATCCATTTAATTTGTAAAAGGCATCACTTTTTTAATGGAAAAGAGAAGGAAAGTAGCAACTCAACTGTTAGATATTTTCCCCTGTGCCAGGGATCAGACCAGGGCCTTGTGCATGCTGGGCAAGCACTGTGCCACTGAGTTACCTGCCCAGGACTTCTAGGTTCTCTACCAAGTGATGAGCAAGATATAGAAGAAGTTTTGTACATTC
Organism: Nannospalax galili; assembly: GCF_000622305.1. Classification (NCBI taxonomy): domain Eukaryota; kingdom Metazoa; phylum Chordata; class Mammalia; order Rodentia; family Spalacidae; genus Nannospalax; species Nannospalax galili. The sequence goes on along the minus strand of NW_008359963.1, from coordinate 5,030,624 downwards.
ATATCATTATTTTAAATTGAATTTTTAAATATTATCCACTACCAATTTTCAGTGCCATACATAGCTATTAAAAAAACTTTATTGAGAATTTCATACATGCGTATAAGGTGTTTTGATCAAATCCATGCCCTCTCCCTCCCTTCTAACACCTCCAGTATCGCACCATTACTTTTTTATGACAACTTGGCGTCTTTCTTTCTTTCTTTCTTTCTTTCTTTCTTTCTTTCTTTCTTTCTTTTTCTTTCTTTCTTTCCTTCTTTCTTTCTTTTTAATGGGGCTTTTTGTGATTTTCAGTGCCATACATAGCTATTTTTTAAAGTGTGTACTCGTCTGTGTTCAAGTGTGAGTGAGCCTATGTGCATGGTGACCAGAGGACAACTACAGGTGTCATCCTCAGGAATTCTGTCTACCTCCTTTGATACAGGGTCTCTAATTGGCCTGGAGCTCACTGGCTAGGCTAGACTTACTGGCTAGCAAGCCCTAGGGATGTCTGTCTCTGCCTCTCCAGGCCTCTGATAACACGTGCGCACCTCCACACCTGCATTTTTTCGTGGGTTCAGGGGATCTAACTCAGGTCCTCATGTTTGCAAGGAAAGCACTCTACCAAGAGGCCATCCTCCCAACCCATGCAGAGCTCTTTGAAATCTCATTCTGAATATTGTGGTTTGTTTGACCATGTCTCTTAAATATCTCGTTCTGCTTACAACTTGCTAGCAAAGCCTCGGGGCTGTGAGGTCTGTAGTGAAACATTAGCTGAGTTTTACAGGCCACTCAGAATTCTCTCCAACTTCCAAAATTCTAAGATACTATGCCAAAGACTTTCCAGTTTGACAGTCCCAAATCTCTCTTTAGTTTGTTTTACCCCTTCCAAGAACCCAAAGAAAGGTTTTTTAAAATTTGTCTATTTAGTTTTTGGCATGGTAGCAGAGATCAAAATCAAAACCTCACACATGCTAGACTCTATAAACTCTTTGCCTTTTAACACCACTCTGCACAAATGACATCCCTCTTTATAAAGACTTACTGTGAGGTCTGGAGAGATTGTTCAGTGGTTAACAGCACTAGCTTGGGTTCAGTTCCCAGCACTCACATGGCTGATAACCATCCATAACTCCAGTTTCAGGGAACCTGTCCTCTTCTGGCCTCTCAGTGCATTGCACACATGGGTGCACTTAAATATACACAGGCAAAATACTTATACACAAAATAAAAATAAAAAATAGACCCATTGTATTTACTTCTAAGGACTCTTCATGAGGCCTGGAGAAATGGCTCAGTCAGCAAAGTGATTGCTCCACAAGCATGAGGACGTGCGTTCAATCCTCAGCGCCCAGATAAAGATCAAGAGCAGAGGCCCAGCTGTGGGGACCAGAGACAAGACGATCCTTGGGGATTTTCTGGCCAGCCAGTCTAGCTCAAAAAATAAGCTGAAGAGCAATTGAGAAAGGTGCCCAACCTCAACCTCTGGCCTCCACTGTATATGCACATGTACAGGCACATCTGAACATACAAACACACCAACACATATGTATATGAATACATATACACACAAAACAAAATAATCTCTTCATGAATTCTTCTGGTGGACTCTGCTATAAAGGCTTATGATGTCCTGACACTGTTGGGATCCCTAAAATAAGGCAAAATTGCATGATCATTCTTTCTCCTGGTCCAGTCAATGGGCACATCCACCATTCTGGGAAACTACAGTCACTCAAGGTTGGTAGGATGAAAATGCTCCCGAGGATCAGAGCAGATTTGGAAACAGATAAAGACCCAGGAGAGTTGTTTGAATGATTCTTCCAAAACCATGGGTAAGAGGAGATGATGTTTCCTTTTACGGACCAGTTACTTTTCTGGATGTTGTGACAAAACAGCCAGGAGAAAGCACTGAAGGGGAGGAGAGGTATATTTTGGCTTACAGTTTTAGTCCACCGTGATGGGGAAGGCATAGCAGAGTTCACAGTGGTGGGGACAGGCGGTGGATACTCCTTACATCCCAGTGGATCTGCTGAACCATGAAACCATAGGCAGGTATAGCCTTCAAGACCTGACCCCCGGGACTAATGCCACCTGCCATATGTCTAACCATGACAGCCCCCAAAAGTAGTATCAGCCGAGGACCACAAACACATAGCCTCTTGTGCTGGATAGCTTTAGTTGTCAACTTGACACACTTGAGTAGAGGGAGCCTCAATGGGGAATTGCCTTCACTGGACTGTGGCCATGTCTGTGGAGCATTTTCTTGATTGTTGAGTGATATGGGAAGGCCCAGCCTGGGCCACCCCTGGGCAGGTGGGCCTGTGTTGTATAAAAATGCAGGCTGAATACAGGCCAGGGAAACAAGATTTCCTCCACAGCCTGTGCTCCAGCTCCTGCCTCCAGGTTCCTGTCCTGAGTTCCTACCTTGGGCTCCCTCAGTGATAAACTGTGACCCGGGAGATGTAAGCCAAATAAACCCTTTCCTCCCCAAGTTGGTATTGGTCAGAGTGTTTTGACCCAGAAATTGAAGGCAAAGTAGAACATCTCTGTAGGAGGCTCAAATCATAACTGGGAATGTGGCTCTTCCACGGGCTGGACACTGCTGAGCGGGCAGCTGTCTCATAAGAGCAACAGGCTTAGCGTCCAACAGGCCCTGTGCTGCCGGCCTTCCTGCCAATACCCTGACATTTGAAAGAAACTTTTTCTAATATTTAGGTTCAATGTTGGATCCTCTCCCTTGGCACAAAGGGTGTTCTGTTTTCCCATCGGCCTGATGTGTAAAATTTGCCCCCCTAAGCGTCAACTTCAAGGACAGCACCAACATCGTGCAATGTTTTCAAAGCAGCTGCATGTCTGTTGGGTTTGGATCTCTTTCTGTGCTAGTTCGCAGTGGGAGATGATCCTGTGGGTGGAATCCATTGGGAGTATTTCTCTGCCCCATCACCTAGGTTTTGTAGGTGAGACCTGTGTGTTTGTCCTCCCTTGCCTGAAGGGAGAAATTCAGAAGTCAGTGGTACAGTGGAGAATCAACATCACCTCTGAGATGTTTGGCCCTTTTCTGTTTCTCTCTGTCATTCAGCTCTCCGCACGCTTTACAAAGCTGTCATTGTTCCAGCTCCTCTGGGGACTAAGAGTGCCAGAGAACATTTCCTCCAGACACCAAAGTCAGGTTACTGTGTTCTCTCCCCTTGGCCCCAGGAACAGGGTTGTGGAGCCTCCACTGAGATGTCAATTCAATTATTTTTTTCTTGGGAGCACTGGGGATTGAACCTCAGGCATTGTGCATGTGAGGCAAGAGCTCTATCACTGGGAGGAAGCCCCAGTCCTGAGATGTAAATCTCAAAACTCCAATGCTGTCATTTTAAACTGTGGTAAAATAAGCACAATATAAAACACTGTTAAGTGTACAGTTCAGTGGCTTTAAGTATGTGGACTTGGTTCTCCAAACATCACCACCATCTGTCCCTGGAATTCTCTTAACCTGCAAAAGTGAAGCTCCGTGTCCATTGGACTGTACTTTCATAGCAGCCGTTGGTAACCACCATTCTACTTCCTGTCTGTGATAACTCCTGTCATATGCACCTCATGTAGGCAATTATCCAGTATTGGTCTGCTTATAACCAGCTTGTTTTCCTGATGTTCTTAGAGTTTGTTCGTCTTGTAGCATGTATCAAGACTTTTTGCCTTTTTAGAGCTAATATTCTATTGTGTGTCTGGCTCCACATTTTGTTTCTCCATGCTTGGGCGCTCTTGCACCTTTTGGCTCTTGGGAATGGTGCTGTTGTGAACATTGGTTTGGATCTTCTGCGAGGATGTACGAAAGGGAAGCGGGGGGGGAACTGCAGAAGGTAGCAGGGTTGTTAAGAGGAAATGTTCAAAATAAAATTCTTTTGTTCTTACATGCATCTTAAAATTTTAATCTATTTTTGTGAAATGTGTCACCATAATCTGCAGTAAGGAGAGAATTTTTGAAAACATGTTGCTATTCTTTCTGGATCTGTGCCAGATAAGCTCATTTAAATGGGCCATGGCTTGGATAATTTTCAATAACTTGTTTTTTAAAAGATTTAGCTGGGGGGGGTGGAGAGATGGCACCATGGTTAAGAGCACTGACTGCTCTTGCAGAGGATCCGAGCTCAATTTCCAGCACCCACACGGCACCTAACAACCATCCATAACTCCTCTTCTGGCCTCTACGGGCATTGCACAACATGGATACACTTACATACATGCAGATAATGCACGCATACATATAAAACAATAATAATAAATAAAGTTTTTAAAAATCAGCTTTTTTTTTTACATAAACCTCATTCCACGCCATTATCGTGACTGTGTGTTTTGTTCACGGACCCTAATTTATTTATTGAATTTTGTATTGAGAGCCAGCCTCCAAAAGTTACTTTCTTTAGCTTTTTTAGATTTTAAAAATACCTTTACACTTGTGTGTGTGTGTGTGTGTGTGTGTGTGTGTGTGTGTGTGCATATGTACCATGATGCACGTATAGCAATTAGAAGATAATTTACAGGAGTCAGTTCTTTCCTTCCACCATGTGGGTTCTGGCGGTAAGTGCCCCTACCCACTGAGCCATCTCACTGGCCCCTATTTTCTTTATTTTTTAAAAAATTTGTTACTAAGCTAGGTATAGCGGCACACACCTTTAATCTCAGTATTCAGAGGCTACACAGTGAGACCCTGTCTTAGAAAACCAACCAAACAAACAAAGTTACTAACAAAACATTATGGTGACAAATATTATGAAATATATTTTATCTCTGCTTGCCTTGCCTCATAAGCTCCTAATGTTGAAATCAAGTTAAAATATTTAAGTACCAGCACTTGGGAGGCAGAGGCAGGCAGATCTCTGTGAGTTCAAGGCTAGCCTGGTCTATATATATATAGTGAGTTCCAGGACAGCTGGGGCTACAAAGAGACCCTGTCTCAAAAAGACCAAAAAAAAAAAAATTAAAATTTAACCTGACATTTTATTTTCGAGCACAGTTTGTAGATTGGGAAAGCTTGCTGTCTCAGATTTCTTATTCATGCGTGTTTACATATGCCAAGATCTATACTCACATCCCAAATGTCAAAGAGCTCCCCAGATATTTGGGGGAGACTATTCGACAAGGAGATCAAAAACAGTGGGATATAGCAAAACCGCACGCATGTGGTTGGATTCATCATCCTGTGGGCTCAGCCAAGGTCAGTAGTCCTTAAGAAGGAGGAAATAAGTCTTAAAGTGAGGTCAACGTTATCAATTCAGTTATAACATGCGTTGCTCCAGAAAGCTGATCAAACCTCAAACTGATAGCCAGTTGATCAAATCTGTGTCTAATAGGCTTGATTGTCCTGGTCTGTCACTAAGTGGGATACAGTGGCAGAGTTGCCAGGTGAATGGAAAGTTTAAACCATAGGTGATGATGTCATTTAAAAGTGTTTTATTGGTCTAGCTGCTTAAGGTAAGGGGTGGTGGGAAGGTACAGGGACAGTCTTAGCAAAGATCTGGTACCATACCATCTAAGAGTTAAAGGCCGTTCTAGCCACAGCTGCAGCACTCCTTCATGAGCCAAGTTTCCAGGTTAACATGGGGTGGAGACTTGCAGGCAAGACATGAATTGGAGGTTTGTTTTCCAAACAACTGTGAGATGAGGGAAGCACAGTTTGGCAGAGTAAAGAGTAAAGCTCAAAAGGGGCGAGGTGGGTTAAAGAGAAAACCCACCATAATATAGAGCTGGCGTGGTGGTTCATACCTACAATCCCAGGTCTCAGGAAGCCGAGGAAAAGAATCATGCATGTGAGGCCAGCCTGCACTCCAAGATTCCCAAATGCTGTAAAGAGGCTGTGGCTTTTGCTCCCACGTTGATTGGCTCTTGAACACAGGATTTCCCCCTGAAGAAGGGCTATAGCCTTGAGCAAGGCTGCTCTCTTTGGTTAAGGGAAATTCCTGAAGAGACCATCTAGGTGACACACAACCACATCCCCTATAGAAGGCAGGAGTCCAGCTACATGAACAAGGCAGGTGACATCTGAGGGAACAGATGATAGATACCTTTTGTTCACCTTGACCCTCTCTGAGGGGAGTGCACAGCATAATTTGACATCCTCTTTCCATGATGTCACTTCACTTCTGCCCACTTCAACATGTAAGCTATGAGAATGGGATGCCTGTACTAGTGAGGCGTTAGCCTGGTATGAGGCAGGTTAAATACTGAGGAGGAAGCCCTCCTCAATTCACAGCTGAGCCTGAGGGACAAGGCAGGCAGACTCGTGCAGGAAAATGCTCCTCCATAAAAGACAGAGGTTTAAAGAGCTGATATACAGAGGCCAGATAAATTGTTCTGATATTTCTACTTAAGAACATCCTAATTTCTTATCAGCCCTTTGAATTCTGTCACCTATGGCAATGGGTGTAGTTCTATCAGCCTTTCAGAGCAGTCATTTATTCATTCTTTCAAGCTTTTCAAATTGATTTGCTCTATGGTAGTCTGTGTTAGTTACTTTCCTAATTGCTATGACAAAATACCTAAAAGAAAAAACTTCAAGGAGGAAAGATTTACTTGGCTCATGGTTTGAGAGGGTGCAGTCTATCACAGTGGGGAAGACATGGAGGCCCACATGACTAGAGGCTGTCCTGTGAGTGTCAGCTAGCTGGTGATGTTGCATCAGTGGTCAGGAAGTCGAGGACTTGGACAGGAACCAGGGTCAGGTTACAACCATAAGGCCCACCCTACAGTGACCCACTTGCTCCAGCTTGACTCTATCTCCTGAAGGTTCCACAAGCTCCCCAAACAGTGCCACCAGCTGGGAACAAATGTTCAAGCACATGAGCAGGATTGGGGTGGGCATTTTACACGGCAAACTGTAACATAGCCCCTGAGCTAGATTCTAAGAATGAAAAAATGAATGCATACATTAAGAACTGAACTGTAGGGGCTGGAGAGATGGCTCAGTGGTTAAGAACATTTGCTGCTCTGGTAAAGGACCCAAGTTTGGCTCCTAGCATATATGTCAGGTGGCTCTTAACCACCTGTAACTCCAGCTCCAGGGCTCCAACACCCTCTTCTGGCCTCCATAGGCACTGTATTCTTGTGTGCCTCCCCATACACATAAACATATAATTAAAAATAGGTCTTTTTTTTTTTTTTTAAGGAACTGGACCGTAGTTTGGGAAAGGGGGACTTGCCTGTCTGTATTTGTCAACACTACATTCAACAACAGTTGAAACAGGCATTTTCTGAGTTTGACAGAGGAGTGTAGAATTTAAACTCAAGTTCTGGTTACAGATGCCTGGCTTTCATCTGAAGAGAAACAGATTTGCGTGTTGGTCTATTGGACAGTAACTGTAGTCAATAATTAAGCAATATCCCACTAATATTATCCAAAGGCTATTTTCAGGGTACTGCTAAAAATATTTTGGAACTCTGAAGAGAGCTGAGACAGTGTCTCCAAGTTCCTCTTTGTCCTCACTCTCTTTTATGTCTGCTCACCCCAGGGCCCCGCATGAAGAGACTCGTTTTCCAAGAAGCCAGTTCTATGGTTCCGGCTGAAAGGTGTGCCTCCTAGCTCCCCAGTGCTCTGATTTTAGAATCTGCATTTGTTTGCTTCTTATTGGAGAAGCATTTTATCAGGTTTCTCATAACCCGTGCCATTTCTAAACATACTATATGAGCCTCTTATTTATTGTATTCTTTGTTAAATGAAGGTCCTTGTTGCATTCGGTGCTGTATCCCCACTCTAGGACAGTTCTCGGCCTATGGTGAATATTTCATGAATACCTGCTGAACAAATAAAATGTAAAGAGAAGACTTTGAATCCCAGCCATTGGTAATAACGTGCTATGAATAAGGGTCTGAATCACCTGCCCACCTCCAAGTAAACAGCAATACAGTGTTAGGAAACTCACCATTGGTCGGTCACAGAATGCCCCCTCTAGAGCTCTCAATCTCAAAGTTTTTTTTAAGTCTAGATTGCCCTAGCCAGCCCCATTTCAATAGCCTTCTCTGAGACCCTTATGATAGGCTCCTGCACACCACATGGAATCATCGTAATTCCTTGGATGCTGTTGGGTACACATACAGAAAAACAAACCAGATCGATGTAGATGTAGAAAAAGGTTTGCTATGTTCGCACACACAAAGAACAGACCTAAAGAACACATAATCAGTAAATGGAAATACTTCTGTATTTGCTAGACTTGAGTTGGTTTGTCCCACTTGCAGTTGGAATGTGGGATGCAGTTTGCTCTGCACACTTTTCTCTTACAAGGATTGCTTTGAAAATTTGACCTCCAAGGTATAACACCATTTTCCTGTAATTCAATGATCTTTTTCTAACATTCAGCATGGTTAAATGAAAGTGATGGAAAATTGCCTTTCTTCCCTCAAGTTCAAGAAACATATGGCTGTCCCATAATCAGAAGTCACTTGAGAATAGAATGGTTCTTTTGTAGTTGAGTAGTGGGGTGTCCCAGTGTGGAGATGTAGTTTACTTCAGCATTAAAAAAAAAAAATCCATCACTTTGAGTCATTTAAAAAGTCAAATTTCAGGTCTAGAGAGATGGCTCAGTGGTTAAGAGCACTGGTGCTCCTGCAGAAGATCCAGCTTCAATACCCAGAACCCATATGGTGGCTAACAATTGTCCACAATTCCAATTCCAGGGGATCCGACACCCTCTTCTGACCTCCCTAGGCATTGCATGACACAGGCGTACTTACATACATGCAGGAAATACACTCAAACACATAAAAAAGTCAAATTTTGTGTGATGGTGATTGAGCTCCTCATTCAAGCATCACTACAACAGCATACCTGAGGAAATCATCTGATGAAGAGAAAAGGTTGATTTTGGCTCACAGTTTGAGAGGGTCCATCTTTGAGCAGCTGGCACCATTAATTTGGGCCCATGTTGAAGGAAACACAACCTGGCTGCTGTGCACAGTGGAGCAAACTTTCATCAGAGCTGGGAAGTAAAAAGAAGGAAGGGGTCAGAGTGTACCTGCAAGGATATACCCTCAGTGACCCAAGGACTTGCCAAAAGGCACCCCGTCAACAATCTCACCATCTCCCAACAGCAGCATCCTGGGAACTAAGCCTTTAACCATGTGAGCATCCAAGAGACACTCAAGGCCAAAACTATGTGACTAATGAACTCTAAAACACTGGAAATACTTTTTGAAGGAACAACTACAGCAATCACAAGTAAGTTTGATTTTTAGCTTTAAGAATTTGTTATCATAAAGGTATGTTTTATAATACCCGAGTTACAGAATCTTCATCAGTGTCATTGATGGATAAATTGATATGAAAATATGATATATATCACAATGGAGTATTACTCAGCTGTAAAGAAGAATGAAATTGGGACTGGAGAAATGGCTCAGTGGTTAAGAGCACTGGCTGGGTTTGGATCTTGGCACCCACATGGCATCTAACAACTGTAACCCTAGTTCCAGGGAATCCAACACCATCTTCTGACCTTAGCAGGCATTGCACAACATGGGTGCACTTATATACATGCAGGCAAAACACTCATACACATAAAACTTTTAAAAATTTAAAAAGAATGAAATCGTGTTATTTGCAGGAAAGTGAATGGATCTGGGGATCATTGTATTCAGTGAATAAGGGAGACTCAGAAAGACACATGTTGCACGATTCTGCTTATATGAGGTACCCATGGGTGGGCAGAAGGAGAAGGTAAAAATGGCACTGAATACAATTGAAAACCATGAAAAAGTCATACTAAAACCTACTGCTTTGTACAAATAATATAAACCACTAATAAAAAATAAAAGAATGTTTAAATTTTATGCTAATGGTTTTAAAGCCTAGGGTCAGGACACCATCATGGGGAAAGATGAAGTGTTGTTATTCCCCAAGGCTCAGGGAACATCACAGAAGAGGAGGCTGAAAGAATGTAGAAACCAGAGGGGCTGGAGAGGTGGCTCAGTTGTTAAGTTAAGAGCACAGGCTGCTCTTGCAGAGGACCTGGGTTTGGCTCCCAGCACCCACATGGCACCAGTTCCAGGAGATTCAATGCGCTTTTCTGGTCTCCATGGGTCTGCATGTATGTGGTGCACTTACACACATGTGGACTAAACATTCATAGACATAAAAATAATTTTTTAAGAATATAAAAAAAGCAGAGGGTAGGGAGGAGAGCTGTGAAATGCTGTCTTTAGAACATAACATGCTATTGCACATATGAACTCAGCAGCTATGGTTACCTCCACAGGACCTACACAAGATCAAGCCAGTTCAAACTTCCAGCATGGATAGGGGAGGAGCTCCCAAGCAGGTGATGGATGCTAGGGGAAGGAAAGTCACTTTCCTTTGGAAGGATGCCATGCCCATGTGCATACTGGAAGTGCTAATTTGACTCAGTGGGTTAAATGATAATAATAGTAATAATAATAATAATGTTATTTTTAAAAGAGGACATTAAGTTGAGAGAGAGATGAGTTGGGGGTGGGTTGTGGGAGGAATTGGAGGTTGGGGGTGTTTATGATCAAGATATATTGTATACATGTATGAAATTTTCAAATCAATAAAAACAGAGAGGGGGCAGGGTTAATAGAGCACAGACGACTTGAGATCTCACATCTGAACAGTGGGAGCCAGTAGACACAGGCAGTGGTGGGTAGTAACTTTGTATCACCGTGTTATATCAGGGGTACTTCTGAGCGCCCCAGTTCAGGCTGGGTCGAGCACATGAGGGCAGAAGCCTCTGCCAGTGAGAGGATGATGCCCTGCCATTACCATGAGGAAGTTGCGCTTGGTCTTAGGTCGTGTCTGGCAGAGCAGCAAAAGCAAGACGATGTATTTCTCAAGTGTGTTTGGAAAACTTTCCTGTGTTTTCCTGGTTCAGGTATGTTCTTGTTTGTATTTGGAAACCCACCCAGGAAGGTCACTGGAGCACTTTGTAGTCATCTGAGGGAGGTTTGTGTTTGGCTCTGACACCAGCACCTTGGGATGCGCTGTGGAGTTTTCTCTGCATCATGCACCAGATGTGCATGGAGTTGACTCTTGTGACCAGCTGGCATCAGTGGCCTCCACAGCTGCTCTCATGGATTCTGCTTCTTTTGGTTCACTTGGTCTTTTATTTTTAGTGTCACCTTCACTGCCTTCCGTTGAAGCTGCAAATATTCTTAGAATCTATTACAAGCTCTGTGGTCTATCCTGAGAGAATCCATTACCTCCTAAACCAATGAATTCATAAACACAGATCTAGGCTAGGTCTTCTCTGCAGCTAAAATGGGATGGTTGTCCTGCACACCTTAGTGTAGTTAGCCCCTGGACCCTCTGTCCCCCCATGCCTACTTCCTTCAGCTCTGTATAAGCAGTTGGAGACTGAAGTGGGTGTTGAGGGAAGAACAGCGTATATACACTCTGTCACCAGCATCTGCACCAGGCCAGCATGGCCCTGATAGCTAGCAAGCATGGTGGCACAGAAAGTTTGAGAAAATGCATATTTTTACTTACACAGGGTGGTGAGAAAGTGTCACAAATTTACACTTGCAACATTAGACTCAGGTCCATAGACAACAGACATGTGGGAATAAATTGTGTGTGTGTGTGTGTGTGTGTGTGTGTGTGTGGGGTGGGGTGTGTGTGTGTGTGTGTGTGTGTGTGTGTGTGTGTGTGATGGTGTATGTGGCATGTTTTACTGAATTGTATGGAGGAGGAACAGGGGCCAACAGTCCTGTTCATAGGTCCAGCAGTTATATGTATGGAGAAAGGGAAAGAAAGAGATTCACTGTGGTCTCACTATGTAGCCCTGGCTGGCCTGGAACTTGGGAAATAGTCCAGGCGGGTCTCTAACTCACAGAGAGATCCATATACCTCACCTCCCTGTTCTGGGACTAAAGGTGTGTACTACCTACCACACCTAGCCAAGCAGTTATATTTTTTGTTTACATTTACTTACCTTTAAAAAATACTGGTCCTGGGCATGGCAGCTCACATATGTGATCCCAATACTTGAGAGGCAGAAGCAGGAGGATTGCCATGAATTTGAAGCCAACATGGGCTTCTAGTCAGCCCTAAGCCAGCCTGAGCTACAGAGTGAGATCTTATCTCAAACAAGATACTAATAATATTTAAATGCATTCATATCGCTTTAGGATGGGAAAGTTGCTGAACCAGAGGGTATACTTATTTTATATATTTTAATTGGTCTTTCAGATACCATGCTTTACATTATCCATTAGACCCTGCTTAAGTATTGATATTTTCAGTTATCTTAATTGTAACCATTCTGATAGGCAAAACTTGTTGCACCTATTTTAATTTATACTTTTCAGAAGGTGATATATTTGAATGTCACTTATCCATTTAAAATTTTATATTAATTGCTTTTCCATACTTTGCCTTATTTTGAGACAGCATCTCACTGTATAGTCCTGGCTGCCTGGAACTCACAATGTAAACCAGGATGACCTTGAACTCACTGCTGCATCTGCCTCCCATGTACTGAAATTGTTTTTTTTTTATGATTTCTTTTACCTACAAATAAATATATATATTTTTAATTTTTACAAAAACTTCACTGAGAATTTCATACATGCATATAAGGTATTTTGATCAAATCCATGCCCACTCCTTCCCCTCCAACATTCCCCCCTCTGAAGAGGTAACCCTAAAATCTTCTAAGGATTAGATACAAGATCCCAAATACTTTTGACATGTTTGGTCTTTGGAACAGAGTATGTTGCTAACAGGCCCAAGGACATTTTGACTCTTAGCCAAGAAACTGGCTACATTTCTTTGGGGTCTTTTTGCCCTAACTAGGTAGCCAGTTCCTGCCTCCTTTTCTTATCACGCCATCCTCTGAAGGGGTTACCCAAATTGCCAATAGGAAATAGGGACCCGACCGCTCTGGCTTCTTCCATGCTTAACAGGGATGCAGGGTGAAGCAGTTGGAGTACCCCTTCAGTGGGTCTATCTAAAAGACTCCCAAATTGCATAACTCTTGTCTCTAAGGGAAGAAAAAAGCCCTTGAATCATGAATAGGTGATGTGAAGGAAAAGTAAAGGCAAGAGTAATTAGCATTACAAGTTCTAGACAGGGAACTAGAAAAAAGTCAGAACAGGGCATTTTTCAAATGTTCATATGAAAGTCCACTGGAGTTTCTTGACAAGGGCTTCCAAAAGCGTCCATCCATTGGCTTCTTCTTCATTTTTCTTTTCCTGTCTTCTAAGGCTGGACTCTAGAGTGATGGATTCAGAGTTTGCTTTCAGATATTTTGATAGCTGTTGGAGTGGTTAGAATCAGTATCAGTTCCCTCTCAAAGGCTTCTAGATAGGGGGAGAAAACAAAAGGTGTATGTATGACCTGAGGGTATGCATACTGGAAAGCTTTTATTCAGCATGGGTCATGCCTTCTCTTCCTAGCCTTCCCCAGATTGTATACTTTAGCCCTCCCCAAATCCAGGAGGCCATGTATGATTAGGGTCAAATTACATACAGTTGGCTGGGAAGAGTGGCTGAATACTCTTCCTAGTAAGGGTCCAGTGACACTGCTTGGCCCTCCTTTCATGAATGAGCGCAACTGTCAACAAGCCCAATTGTGACGATGTTTAGCTACCAGTCTCAGTCGAAGTCATGATGATGGTAGTTATTTCATGCAGAAGGGACTGCTGTACAGCATCATCTTATTAAAAAGGACCTGGAATTTAAAAGGATTTGGTGCTAGGATACACATATGAGGGAGAATATCTGAGTCTCTGTTACTT
>NW_008359963.1:5014547-5016526 GCF_000622305.1 Nannospalax galili | reverse complement strand
CTGCCTCCCGAGTGCTGGGATTAAAGGCGTGCACCACCACACCTGGCTCCATCTTTTAACTGGATCATTTGGTTTCTCACTTTGTTTTTTGAGTTCTTTATATAATCTGAATGTTAAAGCTCTGTCAGATGTGTCACTGGCGAAGATTTTTTTCACATTCTGTGGGTTTTCTCTTCAATTTTTTTATTGTTTCTTTTGCTGTACAGAAGATTTTTGGTTTAATGAGGTCCCACTTATTGATTGCTGATCTCAATTCCTGAGCAACTTCTGTCTGATTTAGGAAATCCTTTCCTACACCTATATCCTGTAAGTTACTGCCAATATTTTCTTCCAAAAGTTTCAGGGTTTCCAGTTTCACATTGAGGTCTTTGATCCATTTGGAGTTGACTTTTGTACAAGGCTAAAGATAAGGATCTAGTTTCATTCTTCTACAGATGGAGATACAGCTTTGATAGCACCCTTGTTGAAGATGCTGTCTTTCAACTCAATTGTGTGTTCTTGGCACCTTTGTCAAATATCAGGTGGCTGAAATTGCATGTGCTCAGGTTTGGATCTTCAGTGATGTTCCATTGATCTATGTGTCTGTTTTTGTGCCAGTACCATGCTATTTTTAGGAGTATGGCTCTGTAGTATACTTTGAGATCTGGTATAGTAATCCCCCCAGCACTGGTCTTTGTGCTCAGGGTTGCTTTGGCTATCTGGGGTCTTTTGTGCTTCCATATGAATTTAACGATGCACTTTTCTAATTCTGTAAAGTATATCATGGGGATTTTGATTGTGATTGCATTGACTCTATATATTGCTTTTGGTAATAGTCATTTTAACAGCATTAATTCTTCCAATCCTTGAACATGGGAGGTCCTTCCATCTCCTGGTGTCTTCCTCAATCTCTTTCTTTAACGATTTAAATTTTTCATTGTAGAGATCTTTGGTATCTTTCATCAGATTTATTCCAAGATATTTTAATTTTTTTGTAGCAATGGTGAATGGGAGCATTTCCCTGTATCCTTTCTCCAACTGATTATTATTGGTATATAGAAAGGCTACTGATTTTTGTAGATTGATTTTATAACCTGCCACTATACAAAAAGTGTTGATCAGTTCTAGGAGTTTTCTGGTGGAACTTTGGGGATCTCTTAGGTATAGTATCATATCATCTGCAAAAAGTGATAGTTTGACCTCTTCTTTTCCAATTAGTACTCCTTTAATTTCCTTCTCCTGTCTTATTGCTCTTGCAAGAGTTTCAAGCACTATGTTGAAAAGGAGTGGAGATAGTGGACATCCTTGTCTGGTTCCTGTTTTTAATGGGAATGCTTCCAGTTTTTCTCCATTTAGAATGATACTGGCTGTGGGTTTGTTGTATTGAGATGACAATATGGTTTTTGTTTTTGAGTCCATTTAAATGATTAATGATGTTTATTGACTTGCATATATTGAACCATCCCTGCATTTCTGGGATAAAGCTGACTTGATCATGGTGAATGATCTTTTTGATGTGTGTCTGTATGCGGTTTGCAAGTATTGAGAATTTTTCCATCTATGTTCATTAAGGTATGGGTCTATAGTTTTCTCTTTGGGTTGTGTCTTTACCTGATTTGGGTATTAGAGTGATGATGGCTTCATAGAAGGAATTTGTAAGTTCTCCCTCTGTTTCTGTCATTTTGAATAATTTATGTATTATTGGTTTGAGGTGTTCTTTAAATGTCTGGTAGAATTTTGCTGTAAATACATCTGGGCCTGGGCTTTTTTTAGTTGGGAGGCTTTGTATTACTGTTTCAATTTCCTTATATGTTATGGGTCTGTTTAAACTGTTGATCTCTTCTTGGTTAAACTTTGGAGGTTCCCATGATTTCAGATATCCATCCATTTCTTTTAGGCTTTCAGATTTAGTAGCGTATAGGTTTTTAAAATATTCCCTTATAACGGTCTGGATCTTTTGAGTGTCTGTTGTAATGCTTCCCCTTTCATCTCTGATTTTT
>NW_008359963.1:5012754-5014537 GCF_000622305.1 Nannospalax galili | reverse complement strand
TTCTTTCTTTTGGTTGTCTGGGCTAAGGGTCTGTCTATCTTCTTTAGCTTTTCACAGAACGAGCTCTTAGATTCATTGATTCTTTGTATTGTTTTCTTTGTTTCTATTTCATTAATATCTCCTCTAATTTTTGTTATTTCTTCTCTTCTGCTGGGTTGGAATTTCATTTGTTCTTGCCCTTCCAGTGTCCTGAATTGCAGTGTTGGGTCATTCATTTGGGCTCTTTCTAATTTTTTAACGTAGGCACTTAGAGCTATAAACTTCCCTCTTAGGACTGCTTTTAATGTGTCCCAGAGGTTGTGTTGTGTTTTAGTGTTCTTTTCATTGAATTCCAGGAATTCTTTTATTTCTTTTTTAATTTTTCCTTTGACCCACTCATTGTTTAGGAGTGTGTTGTTCAATCGTCACAAGTTCGTGTAGTGACTAGGGATTTGTCCAGTGTTGATTTTGAGCTCTATTGCTTTGTGGTCCAATAGAATGCATGGAATTAGTTCAATATTTTTGTATTTGTTGAGGTTTGTTTTGTGGCCCATACTGGGCCACAAAGACTGATCAGTCTTTGAAAAAGTTCCATGAGGTGCTGAGTAGAAAGTGTATTCTTTGGTGTTTGGGTGGAATAATTGAAAGATGTCTGTTAGGTCCATTTGATGTACGGTATCATTTAATTCAGATGTCTCTCTGTTTATTCTTTGTCCAGTTGACCTGTCTAATGGAGACAGTGGGGTATCGAAGTCCTCTATTATTACTGAGTTGGGGTTAATCTGTGTCTTAAAGTCCTGTAGGTTTTTTTTTTTTTTTTTTTTTTTTGAATTTGGGGGCCCCAGAATTTGGTGCATATATGTTAAAGATTGTAGTATCTTCTTGGTTAACTGTCCCTTTGGTCAGAATGAAGTGACCCTCATTATCTCTTCTGATTAGTTTTACTTTTAAGTCTATTTTGTTAGATATTAGAATTGTTAGAATTGCAACCCATGCTTGTTTCTTAGTGCCATTTGCTTGGAATATTCTTTTACATCCTTTTATCTTAAGGTACTGCCTGTCCTTGAAGGTGAGATGCATTTCTTGCAGGGAGTAAAGAGATGGATTTTGTTTCTTAATCCATTTGCTTTGCCTGTGTCTTTTGACTGGGGAGTTCAGTCCATTGATATTTAAGGTTATTATTGAAAGATGTGTATTGGTTACCATCATTTTGATTGCTGTTTGTGTTCTCTGTGTAATTTTCTGTTTCCAAGATTATATCCTTGTTTATTTTCTTTCATTGCCCCTAGAGTATGGTTGTTTCTCTCTCTGCTCTCTGTATGGCTTCATGTATTCTTTGGAGGGCTGGTTTTGTGGACATGTATCCTTTCAGGCTATTTGTGTCATGGAAGATTTTTCTTTCCCCCTCAACTATAATAGACATTTTTGCTGGGTAAAGTATTCTGGGCTGGCATCTATTGTCATGTAGAACTGGAAATACCTTGGTCCAGGCTCTTCTGGCTTTCATAGTTTGCATTGATAAGTCAGCTGTAATTCTGATGGGCTTTCCTTTGTGTGTGACTTGTTGTTTTTCTTTTGCTGCTTTCAGTATTCTTTCATTGTTCTGTACATTTAGCGTTTTTACTATGATATGTCATGGGGAGTTTCTTTTCTGATCCTGTCTATTTGGTGTTCTATTTGCTTCCTGTATTTGTATGTGGATGTCTTTCCTTAATTTCTGGGAATTCTCTTCTACAATCCTGTTGAAGATCTGGTCAACACCATTAACCTGGAAATCTCCTTCTTCTATTCCTATGATCCGTAA
>NW_008359963.1:4996712-5012273 GCF_000622305.1 Nannospalax galili | reverse complement strand
CAAATTAATGTTATTAATGATATGCAAATTAAGTTGAAGTATGCTTCTGTTTGTATTATCAGAGTGCCTAGATCCTTTCTTTATTGGTTATGTAAAGCTGATTGGTACAGGGTTCAGGTTCTTTCAGGTTTACTTTGGATGGAACTGATGGCTTCAGATCAGCTCTTCAGGGGTACTCACAGAAGATCAATTCAGGTTCCAGCCAGGTATACTCAGGCTTCCTTCACCAAGTGGAGGCAGGATCCAGGCTCTCTCTGGCAGTCCTATGCCTTGTTAGTCCTATGCCAGAGGGAGGCCAGAAGGGGGCCAGAACTCAGTACTCTCTGGTAGGCTGCTGAGATCCCAGATTAGCCTACCAAAGGCAAATCTGCCCTGGGGCCTTGGGTGGGGCCTCCCAAAATCCCAGGTAGGGGGATGGTATGGCACAATCAGGGGAAGCTCACCACCACGTGGAGGCAGGACTGGGGGCTGTCAGGCTGTCTCCTGGGTTCTCAGGCCCTCTGGTAGTTGGAGGCCAGAGGGAGGCCAGAACCCGGCATTCTCTGGCAGTCTGCTAAGCTCCCAGCCACTACCCCGATGGAGGTCCGAACCCACCCTCTCCCTATGTACTGAAATTAAAGGTGTATGCCACCATACCCAGCTCTTTTGCCTAATTAAAAAAATAGGATATTTGGTATTTCCTTGTCAACATGTAAAGATTCAATGTATGTTGAATATTATCAGTCTTCCAAGTGTGATGTAATGTTTTTCTCTCTGTCAAGCAAATTAATTTGAATTATATTTTTGTCTCTAGTAAAAATTTTTATTGATTTAATCTAGTATTGTCCATTATAGTCTTTTTGCCTTAGAAATGAGTTTTTGTTTATTTGTTTTATTTTTTAATTCTTTGAAAATTTCATACATGCATACAATGCATCCTGATCATATCCACCCCACTCTCTCCCTCTAACTCCACCCCCAGGCCTCTCAAAACATCTTCCCAACTTCATGTCTTCTTTTAAAAAACTTTTTATTACCTATGGATTCCAACAGATTCAATGTAATCCCCACAAAAATTTCACTGATGTTCTTTAAAGAACTAGAAATAAATCCTAAAATTCACATAGATGTGAAAAGACCCTGAACAGCCAAAGCAATCCTAACAGAACTAGCAAAGCCAGAGGCACCACAATGCCTATTATCAAGTTGTACTACAGAGCCATAGTGACAAAACACCACACAAGGTCAGTGAAATAGAATAGAGGACCCAGAAATAAACCCCACAACCATAGCTGTCTGGCTTTTGACAAAGGTAGCAAAAACACATATTGGAAACACATAGCAAGGAAACAGCTTTTCCTGTTTTCTAGACAGCAGGGCAGTTGCACACATGAACTCATAGTTTCTTCAACATGACAGCATGCACAAGACCCATTCAAGCTTAAACCCAACAAGGAGCCAGGAGGAGGGCACAAACTCCCACCCCTAACTGAGGAGTGATTGGTATTTGTTAGCTGCTGGGAGAGGAGTCAGTTTTCTTAAAGGGTGAGACCCCTGGTAGGCTAACCACAATCCAGGGCAAGTTTTACACCCAAGTGTTTGGGTAACACATATTGGACTCGATGGCTGGTGGGGGAACACAGAAATAGGGTAAGGGATGGGGAGGGCGGTCTGGAAGGAGTTGGGGGAGGGGGAATATCAAAATACATTGAAGCCCTCAAAAAATTAATAAAAATATTTTTTTTAAGTGGAATTGGGGACTGGAGAGATGGCCCAGTGGTTAAGAGCACTAGCTGCTCTTGCAGAGGACCTGGGTTTGATTCCCAGCACCACATGATGACTACCAACCATCCATAACTCCAGTCCCAGGGAATCTGACACCTTTTCTGAACTCCACAGGCACTGCATAGGCATTGCATGACATGGGTTCACTTACATAAATGCAGGCAGTACACTCATACACAAATATAAAAGAATTAAAATTTTTTTAAAGTGGAATGGAGGCAGAAAAGAGAGCTGCTTTTCAAGAGATGTAATGTTTCATTTGTGCATTTTATGAAAAATAATAAAACACTTTACTGGATTTTTTTAATTCACAGAGATTTAGAGAGAAAGACACAAACACAGACACTTGTTTATTATAGCACAATAGGCAAGATATGTGTTTGGCCTAGATACCCAACAACAGATGAATAGATAAAGAAAAAATGACATATATAAACAATAGAGTTTTATTTGGCCATCAGAAAGAAATTATGTCCTTTGCAAGAAAATAGAAAAAACCAGACTTAGAAAGACAAATGTCCTATTTCCCCTCATATGCAGAACCTAGATTTTAAAATAAGTATACATATAAGACTCGTAAACAGAAGTAGGTCTGTTTGAGGAGGGAGGGGGCCAGCAGGAAGGGGCAGTGGGAGGGTATGAGCAGAGTCCGATAATACGTGTGGGCGATATCATCATGAAACATTATTCTATGCACTAACTTCTTAAATATATTTATTTATTCTATGAGAAATTCATACATACATGCAATGTATTTTAATCATATTCACCCCGTACACCCCTTCAACTCCTCTCAGATCCCCCAATATCCCCTTCCCAACTTCATGTCTCTTTTTTAAAATAACCCACTGACTCCAAGTAGTCCATCCCATATGTGAATGGGTGTCATCCCAGGAATGTGTCAACTTACCAAGGACCACAGCCCTGAAAAACAGTGATTCTTTCTCCCCTAGAAGCCCTCAACCGGCAATAGCTTCTTGGGTAGGGGTGGGGGCTCATGCCCCCCTTTATGCTGGAATGTTGGCTGGCTTGATCTTGTGCAGGTCTTGTGCAGATAACCACAGCTGCTGTGAGTTCTTGAGTGCAGTGGTCCTGTCCTGTCCCAAAGACATTGTTTAGGCCCAGTCCTCATGTATCTCTGGCTTTTACAACATTCCCTTCCTTTTTCTGGGATAGTCCCTGAGCCTTGCAAGGGAGAGTGTGTGAAACAGATGTCCCATTTATTATGCTTGAGCATTCCATGGACACTTGTTCTCTGCACTTTGACCAGTATTTACCATCATCCACTGCACAAAGATGCCTCTTTGATGAGGATTGACAGCTGTACCAATCTATGGGTAGACAGATGCATATTTAGAAGGTAGGTTGATACTATGTCCACTTAGCAAAATAATAGTAGGTTCACCCCTAGGGTCTGTGAGTTCCCTAGACATGAGCTAGCCAGATTTACAGTGTAAATAATGTTGGGGATTTTTTTTGGCAGGGGGCAGTTGTTGCTTTTGAGATAGGATCTCCCTGTAACCCCGGCTGACCTGGAACTTGACCAGACAGCCCTCAATCTCAGAGATCCACCTGCCTCTGCCTCCAGAGTGCTGAGATTAAAGGTATATGCCACTATGCCCAGCTCTTTTTTGTTTATATGAATAATTTTAATATACTATTTTTACTTGGTCTTTGAAAATTTCATACATGTATACAATGTATTTTGATTATGTTCATTCCCTCCCCTCCAAATCCCCCTGGATTCCCCTCATCCCCTCCCAAATTCATGTCCTCTTTGCATTTTTTAATAACTCACTGAGTCCAATTATGTGTATATTGACTTTAAAAATAATTTGTGAATGGTGTTGTAAGATCATTTCTGTGCCCCTTAGACTTACCCCTAGCACACAGCACTCAATAAATGTTAACTACTATTTTTCAATGCTGTTCAAGAAGACCCGATAGATAGCACATTGTTCCCTCACCTGAATGCTGTACTAATTAAGAGATTCAAGGCCTAAAAGAGAGATGAAAATATTGCCTTGGTTACTATAATGTGGTGTTTCAGGGTATGTTTTCTATATCTGAGCAAGTTGACTCCCTTAGAGTCAGTAGAACACTAGAACAGGAGGACTGACCTAGTCACAGACACAATGAGACTAAGCTGGGTCTGTCCCTGAGCAGCTGCTCTGTGGATGGAGAACACATTCGTCCTCTGCTCTCCAATTACAAAAATCACCCGGATAAGAAATTCATCAGTCAACCACATCCAACCCAGTGTGGCCACAGCAGCGGTAACCAATGCTGCCAGTGGTCCACTCTGGCTGATTATCAGACGTGGCCATTTGCTGGCACATGGATTACACTGAGGTTGCATTGTGTACTTCCACCCCCAAGAACCAGCACCCACATGTCTGCTGGAAAGTCCTCTACAGCTGCCATTGCCTGCCTCGCCCACTAGCACAAGTAACAAGAAGTGCTTGGTTGTGAATGTACCGTCTCTTACCCCATCTAGGGTGTCTCATAACCTATGAACACAGGAGGGATATGTTCCTGCTCAGGCCACCATCTACCAAATTCCCCTTGAAGCTCAACGAATGTGACTGTCTATGGGACTCCCCTCCCTTGTTCCGTTCTCTACTCCCCAGAACATTTCCACCCAAATTCTCATCAGAGAAGCCTGATAGAATGTCAAAAGACATTCTGCTATTGCCTAGTGCTATTTATATTTTTCCCTTATTTTCAATTGTTCTATGTCCAACTGTTTGTTGTGGTAAAGGTTTCCATGGTGACGTGAGCTGAGCCCTGGCAGAGTGCAGGTCACATTTCTCATGACATAGTTTTGCATATGGAAGAACTGGGCATATAATTCCCTTCTCTATTGATTTTTGGAAAATTGACGTCAGATAGATAAACTATAGTGAAAAAAACAAGGCACTTGGAGACTATGCATATTTACCATGCAAATGATGTTATACATATTCACAGAATTTTAAGGTTATTTTCTGAATACAAAAACATGTTTTACACATTTATAGAGACCTCAGAAAAAATTTAGTTGGTATGAATATTATATGAAATTATTATATAGGATTGAAAAGGTATGCTCTTAGAGACATTAGAATGTTAAAGTTGCTTTTGAGAATTGTTAACTAGTGAATAATTAAAATGCTGTCAGAATGGATTCAAGGACAATTTGGATGCATATTTTTTAAAAATTGTAAGAAATCTGTGGCTTCCAACAATGGCAATGAATGTGTTTTTATTTGCATGCTAAAACAATTCACTGTGGGTCCCAAGGTATACGTTTTCTAGAATACATAATTTAGCTTTCATGCCCAAACTGGAAATGTGATTCTAACAATAAACCCAAAAATGAAATGCAAAAAAATGATGGCATAGTTATAATATCTGACATTTAGATATGCTTTATCACCTTTCATATAAATTTTATAACTTTTATCCTGATTATTATATCATCATGTATTTATAACCATTTTACACAGATTATAGTTCCCTTTCACTTTGAATGAATTGATTTATGAATTTTAAGCAATTTATTTGGCATTTTTTTAGCAACTTAACTATTTGTTGACAGCAACTCACTTGACCCACCATCTTGGTGAGGCAAGTCCCAGGGATCCTCCTGTTCCCCCCTATCTAGCACTGAGATTACAGCTATGCACTGGCTTTAGATGTGGATCCTGGGGATCTGAGGTCTTCATGCCTGAAAGGCAAGCACTTTAATAACTGAACCATCTCTCCAGCCTATTTTAATTTTTAATTTATATAAAAGCATGTGCACTGTCTTTTGCTGTCTCATCAGTTTTACTGCTGGGCATTTAGTGTACCAGTCTTCCAACAAGATACTGTCACAACCTCTTAGAGTAACTCCTTCATTAGTAACTCTCAAGACATTAACAGTTTGATTTCTTTTCCCTATGGAGGCCATGGAGGCAGCCAATTCCTCTTCCTAGCATGTATTTTTATTTTTTGTTTTTTTCAGACAGGGTTTCAAACTTGCTATGTAGACCAGGCTTGCCTCAGACTTACAGAGATCAGCCTGTCTCTGCCTCCTGTGTGCTGCGACTGAAGGCATGTTGGTCAACTAGCTGTCCACATGGGTTTCAAGCCTAATAAAAAAAGTCTTTCTCAGAGTTACAAGAAAGGTTTGTCCCTGCTGGGCATGGTGGCACTCTCCTTTAATCTCAGCACTTGGGAGGCAGAGGCAGGTGGATCTTCGTGAGTTCAAAGCCAGCCTGATCTACATAGTGAGGTCTAGGACAGCTGGGGCTACAAGGAGACCCTGTCTCAAAAAGACAGAAAAAATAAAAAAAGATTTGTCTCAGAACCCAAAGTTCAAGGTGAAGATGCCCACAAGAGGATTTTTTTTGCTCTTTGTGGTCAACACCAAGGTCAATATTTGGAGCCCAGGCTGTGATGTGAAAAAAAAAATAGACATTACTTCAACATCATCAATCTGTTTCCTTTTTTGCTCTGAGGGCACCCATGCTGCTGCCTGAGAACGTGTGAAAAGAACCAGTCAGCCTTGTGGGGTACATCTTGTCCCATTCATAACAATTATGAGGTCTCACAGGATTCAGCTTTTGTGTTGTATTCCATTTTGACAAAACATTCAGAAAGCTACCAGAGATAATAATCTTCCCCAAGGAAACAAATATTTCACATGGGCTTTCTTCTCAAACTGAAAGACTGCCATCACCACAGTTTTGTGTAATGTCTTTTCCTGACTTCATCTCTGAAACATAGCCCAGATATTGATAGGAGCAAATTTTTAGCAATTACTTTCATATTGGTATGGCATCAGCACTTGGTTTTGAGAAAGATTTGTGCTCTCTTGCCCAGGCTGGCCTGAGACTCACTATTAACCCAGTCTGGTCTGTACGTGTGAATCTTCCTGCCTCAGATTTCTGAGTGCTGAGACTGCAGGCATATACCATTGTACCCTAGCTCTGATTCAAACTGTTTTTTTTTTTGTTAGGCGGCTGGGGGTGCAGTTCATGGAGCTTGCCTAGAATGTCTGAGGCTGTGGGTTCAATTCCAAGCACTGTAAAACAAAACAAAACAAAACAAAATTAGATGTTGTTAAGAAAGACAAAAGTCCTCTGTCAATTAGCCATGACCTTTCAACATGGCAGAAAGTTTATTTCTACATGGCCTCAACGATTACTGTGGGGAAAAAAACAACAGCCGAAACCTCTCAAATGCTATTTACAGCAAAAGGAATTATATCAAACTGTCAATCCATTGCCACAAAAAGGTAGAAACCAGCCTACAGTTTCATAATCCTAAATAGTAACGCATTGTGGAATGTTTACTTCAGGGTCAGACACAAATCAATGTCGTGATTTAACAGTACAACTTGGTGAACTTTCACAATGACCCCAGAAGGTTGGTCCTGTTTCTATCTTCATTTTACAAATAGGGAACTGAAACACTTGGAAGTTAAGTTATCCAAAATGACGTAGCTGGTAAGTGGCAGAGTGAGGATCTGAATCACGATCAGTAGCACTTGCTGTTAGTATTCATTTCAGTAGCCCTAGAACTCTCATCAAAACCATCACCTGGCACTTGTGGAAACCCCTGCACTTTGGACAGAGTGATGTGGTCCAGGTGACTGGAGCTAGTGCGTCTCTCCACCCCCATGTTTAACCAGAACCTCGTTTTCCATGTGCTGAGTCACTTGTCTTTTCTGTGTGGAGTCATATTGAAGTATTAGGTGGGCTCACCCTCTAGGCATCTATTATTAAAACTATCCTTTCTAATGGGAAACCAAAGATCTAAGAGCAACAGTCTGGAGACTTCCAGGGTAAGATGGTGTCTTTTTTCCTATTTGAAACATTCCATCCTTGAGCTCCTTAAGACTCGGGAAATTCTAAAGGAAGACTCATTAACATACTCAGGAAGTAAAGAACTTGCAAGTCTCAGGAAGTCCTAAAACTTACCAGATGCATAAGGCTCCTCCCTCCCCAGGTTATCTAAGCAGTAAAGACTGTTGGAGATCTTCCCCAGCACAGAAAGCTCTAGGCTCTACTCATGAGTGGTCTCTCATGCTGGGGTGGGCTTTTGGTGATGCAACTACCTTTGAGTCATTCCTGCTCCTATAATCCCTCACCCATATTCCTATAAGAGAACACAATAAACTTGTGGTTCACCAAGCTGGAATTTGGTGATATTTTTATTTTTGGTCTGTTGGTGAATAGATGTTTGTGGAATTGTGTCAAACAACTGATAGTGAATTAGAAGATGCCTCCTTATAACATTGTGAGATGAGTCAAGATAGCAAAAGACAAGACTATGAGAGAGAGAGAGAGAGAGAGAGAGAGAAAATTGGAAACTACAAAAGAGGTAACAGGGACAGCTGAAAAGCTCAGAGAAACAGAAGGACTATGTCTATAGCCTGAAATCTTGAAACTGCTAAAAGAAACCAGAGAAAACACTTCAAGATACAGGCTAGGTTATGGAATTGGCCCAGATACCAATCAACAAGTACAAGAATAAAAATGTAGTATATAGATACAATGCAGTTTTAGTCTGCTGTAAAGAATGAAATTATGTCATGTTCAGGAAAATGGATGGAGCTAGAGGTCATCGTGTTAGGTGAAATATACCAGGTAGAAGACAAATATTACATATTTTCCTTCATATGTGGAATCTAGATTTAAAACACACACACACACACACACACACACGCACACACACACACTTGTGCACACAATGGGGAAACAGAGGTAGGACCAATAGGGGAAAAGAGGACAGGCATGAGAAGGACGTGAATATAGAACCAGATATTTGATGTACATGTGTGGACATGTCATAATGAAACCCATCTATTGTTCAGTGAATACTTGATAGTTAAAAATTAATTAAAATTTAGCTAGGCATGGTGGCATTTACCTTTAATCCCAGCACTTGAAAGGTAGAGGCAGGTAGACCTCTGTGAGTGAGTGCAGGGCCAACCTGGTCAACACACAGAGTTCTAGGCCACCCAGGGCTACATAGTGCAACCCTGTCTCAAAAAACAAACAAAATATTAATTAAAAATTTTAAGAGAAAAAGAAGGAATGGCTGACTTCCACAGGGTCTGTGGCCTCTGCCAGTGCTGCTGCTGCATAGAGAGGAGGAGCCCGTCTTACATCATTCACTCCCTCTCCTAAGAAATTGCTTAATTTTCCACTAAAGGTGCACTTTGCTATTTCTATTTGTTACTTCTCTGTTGTTGTGATAAAACACCATGATCAAGATAGCTTATAGAAGGAAGAGTTTATTGGGCTCACAGTTCAGAGGGATCAGAGAACATTATGGAGGGGGAGATATGGCAGGACGCAGCCAAAGCAGAAGCTGAGCAGGAAGCAGATGGCAAGCTGGAAAAAGGGCAAGGCTATGAACTCTCAAGGCCCACCCCTAGTGACATACTTCCTCCAGCAAGGCTACCACTCCTAAAAGGTCCATGACCTCTAAAGTCAGTGCTAGCTACCGACCAAGTGTTCAAATACTTGGAGCCTATGGGGGATATTCTCATTCAAACTGCCACAGCCTAATAGCTGAACAATTCAGCTTCTGAGTTCGTTTCCTTTTCTGTGTAGTGGGCACAGAAATACAGACCTTTGCATGTTACAACAGCAACAACAAATCATCCAACACACTCCTAAATCTTGTGTTTCAGCATATCCAGCATTCCACACTGACTGATGATAGAGAATTTCCATAGCCATCAGTATACACTGTCAGAACGGAAGCCTACTTTTCTGCTAATATGATTTCTTAATGATTTCATTTCCTGGCTTTGATCATTGTAATCAATTTATCTTCATTTAAGAATATTGAATTCTCCATGCAGCATTTTCCACAGTGTGTGATTGTGCTTTCAACAGTAATAAAAACTCTGAGGCTGGCAAGATGACTTAGAGAAGCCTGTGGACATGAGTTCGATCGTTGAAACCTACATGTTGGGAAGAGAACCAACTCCTGACAGTTGTCCTCTGACCACCACAAGCACAAGATGGCATGCATGTACACATACACACAGAGAAATACATACATACTGTGCTGGATAGCTTTAGTGTCAACTTGACTCACCTGGGTTGAGGGAACCTCAATTGGGGAATTTCCTCTATCGGACTGGCCTGTGGCCATGTCTGAGGGGCATCTTCTTGATGAGTGATGTGGGAGGGCCCAGCCCACTGTGGGTGGTGCCACCCCTGGGCAGGTAGGCCTGTGTTGCATAAGAAAGCAGGCTGAGCAGGGACCAGGGAACAAGCCAGTAAGGAGACTTCCTCCATGATCTGTGCTCCAGCTCCTGCTTCCAGGTTCCTGGCCTGAGTTCCTACCTTGGGCTCCCTGATGAACTGCAACCTGGGAGAGGCAAGCTGAATAAACCCTTTCCTCCCCAAGTTGGTAGTGGTCAGAGTGTTTTGTCACAGCAATGGAGAAACAAACTAGGACACATATATACATACATACATACATACATACATACATACATACATACATGCTTACATACATACATACAAGTTTAAAAACCCAATAGCTTTTTTCTACCCCCTTCTCTAGAGAGAATCTAACATTATGAGGTTAAAAAAAATGTGTAATTCGTTAATTGAAGTATTACAAACAGCCCAAAGGTGCTCAAGAATTATTGACTAGATGCATTTATGAAAATATATATCTAGATCCTAGGGGAAATACAACTATTTTAGCTATTAGCTTTTGAAGTCACAAGATTGAGGGTTAGAATCCCAGCCCAGATGACTACTTGTATAACTTGGGGCAATTTTTGGCCCCTTGGAAGTGCAGTTTCCTTGTCTGAAAATTGAATGTGGTAGCTACTTACAAGGCAGGTATGGGACACTAGTGTGTCTCACAGGCAAGGGGCCTGTGTGGAGTGCTAGTGAAAGCTAGCCAGTCTGAAGACTCCAGTGTTAGCTCCTCCCATCTGCGGAGGTCCAAATACTTCTCAAATCTTAATTCTCAGAAGCAACAAGGGAAGTATTTCCATTTTGCCATTAGGGGAAAAAGAGGTGATTGGGTCAAGGCCCTAGAATAGTGGCTGTTTGGCTGTGGTTCCAGCTTGCTTTTGTCTGTAGGATCCTGAGGCCTGATTTTGGGAGTCAGGAAGTGCTTTCATGGAGCCTCCTAGTAGCTAACAGTGTTAGTACCTTTGATGGACCCTTCAGCAGCAAGAAAGAAAATGTCAGTTATCAGCCCAGGGCTTGAGAGTCTACCCAGGGGGCAGGGAGAGGGGGCATGGGGAGCCAAAGAAATGATCCACAAACAGGTGACGACATGCTCCGCGACTCTGGACTGTTATTTATAGCTCTGTGTGTTGCTCCTAGCAGTTTCCATTGCAACTTTCCTTTGGAATTCTCTGGGTTGAGAAACAGCAGCTTCAAAGTCACTTTTCTTAAAGAAAGAAGAGCCTGACCTTTCTCTGTGTTTGCCAGGTTTGAGTGGAGGCGAGGAGGTCGCTTCTGGGTAAACATACCCACGTTGTAGCAAGGGTTTATGCTGCCTTCTTCCCTGCGGTAGGGGATGGTAGGGGATTCTGGGTTTGCAGGAGGCTGGAGAAGGATTTGGCCCCTGTGTTTGCAAAGCAGCATATGGGTTCCAGAGGCTCAGCCCCAACCACAGGGAAGTGCGTCTGTGCTGTGTATGAAACTCCTGGGGGAGTCGGGGAAGGGGAGCAGACACAGATAACAGAACCCAGGTGATGGATGAATCCAAGGAAAGCTGGCTCTGCCTGGCACCCCAATATTCCTTGCATTGGCAGCAGCAGGGCAGGGAAAGAACAAACTGATGAGGCCTGGTGGAACTGAGTTACTCAGTTTCTGCAAAACATGAGTCTAGGTACCCCTGTCTGGTGGAAAACTCCCAGCTATCTCTTCTGTGGTGTTGATACTCACAGGCTGGATTCACCATATGGCCATCTGCACTGTGGGCTCCTGCTTTTAATTGTGACACATCAAAACAAGATGCTTTAAGAACACATTGAATAAAAATGTTTCTGATTATGAATGACTGGGTGGGGGTGACTTGATTCTTCTATGATGTCATTACTCAGTAGGAATGGGTCACAGAGGGCATCTCAGGAGCACAGTGGTGAGCTGGTGGAGGAAGCCAAGGTCAGACAGACTACCCTAGAATGGGTAGAGGTTAGTTGGCCATAATGAGATGTGATGGTTTGTGTGGGAGACGGAGAGGAGAGGAGAGGGGGGAAAGGAGGGGAGCAGAAGGGAGAACAGGGGAGGAGAGAGAAAGCAGAGAGGAGGGGAGGGGAGAGAAGGGGAGGGGAGGGAGGAAGAAGAGGAGGAGGGGGAGGAACAGAAGGCAAAGGAAGAGTAAACTTAGCTGAAATGTGGACAGGCCTCCATATCAGCAGAGGAATTCTGTTAACAGCCTATGCAGAGTCCTGGCCACGAGGTTCTGGCCATTTATTATTGGTTTTACCTTCACAGCAGAAGGATAGATTTGAGGCAAGTTTCAAAGGCCAGGGTGGGTTGGAGGTAGACTACGGGCACTACAAACAGGACTCGCTCCTGTGTGTCCATTTCCAGCTGACAGTCAAGGATGGTACCTGATTAGAACATGCAACAACTGAAACAAAACAAAACCAAGGCACCGGGGCCAGGCAGGTACGTGGGAGGTAGGGAGATGCCCAAGCACGTAGGATAAGGATGGTCCTGGAATTGGAGGTGAACCAGTGGCAGCAGCATGTTCTACCCACACTGTGCCCGACTCCCAGACTGCAAGGAGCAACCCTTCAGTCAGAGAAGGGCACCTATGTGTCTATGAACTTCCAGGTGAACTTTGGAGGCATTTCTTTGAAGGTTTCATCTGATGCCGCAGAGAAGACACACTCACGCATGATAGATCTAGAGAATTTGAAGGTAAGGAGGAGTTTGGAAGACCATTTAATTCAACTTTGTCATGCAGATGAAGAAATTGGGATAAAAAGAGATTGAATGGCTTACTGGATAGATTTCAAAGTATTTTCTCCTTTATTCTGTTTGGTTTTTGTCTTAATATGTTTTTCTACTTTGATTTGTGCCTTTAATAGACTGTAAGTGCCCCCAGGAAGCTATTTTCGTAACAGTGCTATCTCAGATACACAGGGCATAATTTTACATAGTTGCAAATATGGCTGTTGGCTGATATAATGGAATGAGTGAGTAAATAAATACAGCATTTTTTAAAGGGCAAGTGAGTTTGTGTTGCAATTCTGAGTCCCCACATAATGGAAAAGCTTGAGAGTCTTTGCGGCTGCCTTTCCATTCCAGCTCCGTCATCGTCCTGATTCTGGAGCTGTTCTGTGGAAGCTCTTTCAGGTATCATGGCCTCTGCTACAGGGCCTGGTAATGGAAACTTAGCACTGAGTGGGCCCTGGAGGCTGTTATCTCCCAAGACAAAGGATGCAAGCCTGGACTAGAAAGTTCTTTCCATCTACATTGAAGTCTTCCATACACCAGAACAACAATCACGATGAGTCCTAGTAAAATGGAAACCATGTTTGGGAAGAAAAACACAGCACAGCGGCCACAGTGGCTAACTGGCCAGAAACCAAGAGCACAGGTCACAGCCACCCGAAAAAATTCTTGAAAATACATGTCCAAGTTCAACACTAACCCGTTTCGGGGATGGGACCTGAGTATATTTTTTTTGAAGAAGCTCCTCAGGGAATTCTGATGTCTCCTCTGATGAATTAACCAACTGCATTAGAAGAGCAGCAGTAAACCGAGTACAGCGGTGCACGCACCCCAGCATCAGGGAGGCAGAGGCAGGAGGAGCACTACAAGTTCAAGGCTAGCCCTGTCTACATATGTTGTGTGACACTGTTCTGAGGCGACATGAACAAACACCTACTCACCCCAGATAGGGAACCACCAAGAGACCAAAATAAGGAGACCACCAAAGTTCAACTTGGTGAACTGATGAGTTCATTGGGATTACTTACAGGAGCAGAAATGACTCAAAGACAGCTGTGTGGCCAAAAGCCCACCCCAGCATGGGTGAGAGGTCATGAAACAGAAAACCTGGAGCGCATTGCACAGCCTGCAGGCAGGTTGGAGAGTGTCCACCATGTGGGTGGGTGCTGAGAACTGAACCCAGGTCCTCTGGAAGAGCAACCAATGCTCTTAATCAGTAAGCCATCTCTCCAGCCCTCTTTCCCTCTGATTTTAAACTTTCTCTTAGTATGGATATTGCTCACCACTATTTAAAAAATCATCTTTACCCTCGTTATATTGCGAAGGCTAGAACTCATTGGAGTCAGGAACACTGGCTTTGGCGTGAGAACACCCTCAGTTCTAATTTAGATTCTGTCATCTCTATTACCCTTGAACTTCTGTTTTCTACAACTTAGTTCCACTGTGAAATCTGAGTCTCTTCCATCCATCTGAGAACCAAACCATTTATAGGCTCTGCTCAAACATGCCAGATTTCCTCTCCTTTGTATGGAAACATATCAAGTTTTCTCCTTATCTCCAGATCTGTATCAAATAATACAATACTGCTGTGAACATCATAGTTATTGTGAAAGTGAAATACTGTTTTTACATCAAGTACTTAGCATAGCACCTGGCACACGGAAAGCACACTAAAAGGACCGTTGTTATTATTTCTATTAGTTTTAAGTTTCATTTCACAATGTGTCGCTCATTCACCACAATAATGGTTCTTAACTTTCTTGTTGCCAGATAGTCCTTTTAAGAGTCTGAAAACACAGGCACAAACTGTAGAACAGCTTCGGAGGTGCTAGGGAACTCTCAGGCTCTTCCATGAAGTTCATGCGTGGATTCCTTGCAAGGAAAGACGCCATTCAAATTTCATGTGTTTATATATATGTCAAGCCATGTGATGCTCCCTGAACTTAACAGACTTTCTCTTCTTGGCCTTCCCTTTTTCTCTTAGCACCTTCTTCCTAAAATGGACTTGTCTTTACATCTTCATTCAAAAGGTTCTCAGTTCTGGTCAACCGCACATACCATTCGTTTTGTGTCAAAAAAAGAAAAAAGGGAAAAGATGTAAAACATAGTTTGGATTTGTTAGATTTCTTGCAAAGTGTTACTAGATCATGACAGTCATTCATTGTATTGCCTAAATTGGCACCACCTAGGATAGAAGGCCTAGTATAGAAGGCACCTAGTATAGACAGCCTAGTATAGAAGGCCTAGTATAGAAGGCCTAGAATAGAAGGCACCTAGTATAGAAGGCCTAGTATAGAAGGCACCTAGTATAGAAGGCGCCTAGTATAGAAGGCGCCTAGTATAGAAGGCGCCTAGTATAGAAGGCGCCTAGTATAGAAGGCGCCTAGTATAGAAGGCGCCTAGTATAGAAGGCGCCTAGTATAGAAGGCGCCTAGTATAGAAGGCGCCTAGTATAGAAGGCGCCTAGTATAGAAGGCGCCTAGTATAGAAGGCGCCTAGTATAGAAGGCGCCTAGTATAGAAGGCGCCTAGTATAGAAGGCGCCTAGTATAGAAGGCGCCTAGTATAGAAGGCGCCTAGTATAGAAGGCGCCTAGTATAGAAGGCGCCTAGTATAGAAGGCGCCTAGTATAGAAGGCGCCTAGTATAGAAGGCGCCTAGTATAGAAGGCCTAGTATAGACGGCACCTAATATAGAAGGCCTAGTATAGAAGGCACCTAGTATAGAAGGCCTAGTATAGAAGGCCTAGTATAGAAGGCACCTAGTATAGAAGGCACCTGGTATAGAAGCACCTGGTATAGAAGGCCTAGTATAGAAGGCCCCTAGTATAGAAGGCCTAGTATATAAGGCCTAGTATAGAAGGCCTGTTATAGA